>NC_091928.1:31584887-31899887 GCF_041260155.1 Ptychodera flava
AGTCTGCCTGATGTAAGAGTAAAACTTGGTAAAGGAAGCCGATGGCTACAGTCACAGCAAGATATGCTTCACTGAATTTGATTGTGTTTCGATGAAGTGAGTGGACTTTAAAACAGGAGTCATGGAATACGACGAGTAACTCTATCACCACCAAACTCATGGTCATTCAATTGTTTTCAATGAGAAGAGCAAGATGAGTGGACCTGTATGCAGGAACATATGGTGTCAGAACGTGGAACACTTATATCTTGTTTCAATCATGTGGCCACTCTACCGCCATACGTACTGGATATAGCCATGAGAAATTTCTAGACTGCTTTTCCCTTCGGACTTTACCCACAAGCGGTTGGAATGTTCGGTGTCCGATTTTACACCCCGTCTGTGGGTATACCTTGGGGTCAAATGTCCATTATTCACCACAAAGTGTGATTCGGGACCGGCAAAGCCAGTACATCTGATAAAATGAAGAGGTATCCTGTCATCTGACCAGTATATTCTAGCTCAAAGTAAATAACATCCATTTCTTTTATCGGACAATGTTAGAGTAACTCATAGTTTTTTGGGAATGTACCATTAAATCTTGTGATAGTGTTGGTCAGCATTATTTTAGGATGTGCTATATGTTTTGCCTTCAAGAATTTGACATTAATTTTCGGATTGAGTGGGGCAAACGCTTTCTGACATTTTCCTTTTCCACTTGGGAAATAAAGCTGTGGAGAGGCTGAAAAATCAGAGTATCCATTTTAACCGCCCATCCCGAACCAGATGGTGGATCCTGCAATATCGTTTTGTATTTTGTCTTCGGATTGTTCACTTGTAGACTCGGAAAAGTCATAGTTCCTGTACAAAGCTATAGTAAATAGTTTGCACGCTTTTTTAGACTGTTTATGACACTAGAAAGCTGTACTAAATCACAATTGATAATTGCCGTTATTGTCGATTCTGGAAGTGACCTGCAAAGTGTGAGGATTGCGTTTGGTAACATAATCAAATCATGCATGAGTTTTCTTAGTGAATGCACAAACAATAGGTTTTGTACCATAATATACCATATCACAGATGTGTTCATCGTAGTCATGTGCAAGCATGTCATTGGCAGTTATGGAGGTCCAGCGTTTCACTGTACATCACACAATAATTTTTAAACAGAATAATGAATTGTTCACCATGTGCCATTTACTCTTGGCGTTATGCGCATGGGTGTCTCGCCAAATTCTGTTGACTTGCCAGAAATAGACGTAATAAATTTCAAAAACATCCTTATTGTTTTTTGTTTTTGTATGTTTTGTTTTTGCAACGAGTAAAATGGACTCTTTGGGAGTGACTTGTATGGATATAGAATTGATCACGAAAGCTATCATACGGTAAAGAAAGAGAAATACAATTTTCACTAATAAAAAGTGAAGGAATCAGTCATATACACAGGAAAGGTTCTAAAAACTCATTTGTTTATGATTAATGTTGAGACGGACACCAAGCAATTATTGGACTGCAAACAACCAGTTATACTCGCATGGCGTTGTGTCTTTGAGTACACATCGATCACGTGGGAAAATTTTAACGGTGGCCACTGGGCTCTTTACGTAAGTGTAAAACATGACTGTCATTTGGAAAGGGAAAACACTCACCGTGTTAGTACCCGATCGATGTCATATCACATTTGAATCTAACATAATTAATTATGCAAATGAGCATGAAATATGCAAGTCGCACCCACCCAAAACTTATCAGTTCTTGCCAATTCTCAAACAGAATGTGTGTACCAGATTTGATTCTGATCTAATAAGCCTTGTTTGAGATATCGGGCCCACAGACAGACACACAGACAGACACACAGACAGACACACAGACATAAAATAATCTAGCATGCCTTCCTCCAACTCTTTTGATATGTCAATTATGGGTACCTGTTTGTTTGCTGTAAACAGAATTCTGCTGCCATGCACCAGTTTTGTCGCTTTCTTTCTTTCTTTCTTTCTTTCTTTCTTTCTTTCGCGCGAGCCACATGACAGAAGCCCAAGCCGCACGGCCTAGCCCGCCAAAAGGCTACAATTATTGCAGCTACGGTAGATGCTGTGGCCGAACTGCTTTACTCCCTGCAATTGGTCGCGTCACGGAGTAAAACAGGGTACGAAGACCGTTACATGAGTTATCACTTTTACAGTATATTGCCTTGATCTTGACAAATTGATTTAATCCTCTGATGAGGTCAGTAAATTAAACCAGAAGGGAGTGTCTGTGGTTTAATGAATTAGTAGACTGTGGTCACGTAATCAATGATTGGTTGCAATCAGAGTGTTCCGTAACGTGAGAGAACACCGTTGATGGCGAATACATGTTTTCCTGGAAATACAGATCGATGAAGTACAATAGAACATACTCCCATTGCGGTCTTTCGTATGACACCCTGTGGGAGTACAAGTGAAATCACATCCATTCTCAATCAGACTTGTTGTTTGGTCATGTTAACACACCTCCCGTATAGAACCCTCTTCCTCAAGCAGACTTGTTTTTGAGTTTTTGAGTTTCGAAGCTCGGCGACGTGTCCTTGAGGGAGGCGCTATTCGCCTCGGAATTTGATATTCGGATTCAGGTTTTTTTTACTGTACTTTGCTCATATACTGCTCGTATGAAAGCATTTCGAAGCTGATGGAATAAATGCATTTTTTACTGTCTTGTTTTTTGTGAAACTCTAAAAATTTAATTTTTTTCTCGGGATAGTTAACATAAGATTTGCGGCCACTTTGAATTTAATATCGGTAACTCAGTTCGGTACTTTTTTCCCTTGAACCAACAATGTTTCTCTAAAACCAACATTTGTATGGTGACCCCGTGACTTTTATTGTGGATTTTGAAAGAGCATGGTTTTAGTTTACCTTGAGGAAAGTTTGAGGAAAATATTTTTGTTACGAGGTGCCTACTACGTGAAGTATAACGCTCCCCGTCTCGCTGAAGTTTTAACAGTAAATGCATCTGTATATGCAATACATCAAAGTTGCAAAACACCCAAGGATATCTCAAAGTGTTCAGCCTTGTGGCGGGAGAGCTACTTAAATGAAAGTATGGCAGCGAAAACTGACACTTGTTTTGACTAAGTTTCACCAGCATAATTCAACTGGCATGAAGAGAGAGTTTCAAATATTCACTTTAGCCCTCAATGTATTTGAATAGGAAATTTTAGGGCATGACCGCTTAGCTTTTCTGAACTAAAATTTTGTTACAATTTTTTATTTGCTGCGATCAAATTACATTGTGTTAATTTTCTTTTGTGTGTTTTTCAGCCGCTTAGACGCGTA
The DNA here is from genome assembly GCF_041260155.1 of Ptychodera flava. Taxonomy (NCBI): domain Eukaryota; kingdom Metazoa; phylum Hemichordata; class Enteropneusta; family Ptychoderidae; genus Ptychodera; species Ptychodera flava. The sequence goes on from NC_091928.1 coordinate 31,588,184, forward strand.
CCTTTTCTTATTTAGAGTGGACGCAAAACAAAGAATTTAATTACTTTGGCCTAAGACAATTTTTTGCCGTGTTCGTGTTTCGAAAATTGTGTTCATTCCATAGAGTGAACGTAGGGGCGGCGGCCATTTTCTATTTCAATATCTCGGTAAATGTTCGATAGCTTGTTTCTCTAGTACCAAACCTTGCCGTAAGCCCCGATTTTTATTCTTGACTTGGTAAGAGAATGGTTGAAACTTTCACTCAGGAAAGTTTGAGAGAAGGTGTAAGTCTTTCGAGTCTAAAAAGATCTGTTCCCTTGGCGCACTCTACTGTAATCATTTCAATATGATCTTGGTGTAGAAACGAGAAACCGGTTTCTACAAGAGAACAAAAATATCGGAAAATGTATCAAAAGGATACAGCTAATGGAGACGTTATAAGCAACTTGAACCTGTCGTCTGTGCCGGATATAATCAATTACGAAACCAATCAAAAATGACTTCATTCGAAGGGTTTTAATTTCGTCATTAAATTATTCATTGTCAGGTGTATTGTTTCCCACGCTTAAAATAATTGCTATTTATTTTACCGCCAATACTGCCGTGTAGTCAAACGTGGTAAACTCATCATTTCTCCTGTCACGAGGGCACGTGCGCTTGCGCAATGGCGATTCATTATTACCCAGTACAGTTAATTTACTTCTGCATTTTAAGGCGATTATGTTTCACTGGTTTTAAAGTTGAGTGAAATGATTGCTGTATTACAATTATTTACATTGCAGGAGGACGATGTAATCCCAGAAAAAATTGCATCTATACCTATGCTGTAATGACTCGGACGCTGAGTAACAATGTAGTTTATAGTTGTATTATATTCGTCCACGAATAAGGTCAAACATGTGTCATTCCTGTCAGAAAAACTCTAAACTATTAGCAACTATGTCCAGTCAATTACTCCTATAACTTTGTGATCTTTCGTACCATACACTGACATGAGGGGTATACGTAACAATTTAAAACAAAAGATAAACTCTCTGTCAGTATCGGAGAAACGAATGAAAGTTTATAATGGAAAGTTAGAAGCTTCTTTCAAAACTTAAGTCAAATCAATGTTCAGGTAAAATCTTTGCTGTACATGTAAATTCAGCAACATTGGCATTGAATCTAACTATGTCAACGGTTGCTTTGATGACGCTGTTTAGGAGTTGACTTAGATACAGATGATTAATATTTGATGTCACATCCCTCTGACCATGACAGAAAGCTTAGTATGAAAGAGGTGGTTTCGATTTCTTAGACCATAATTAAAGTTCGTTGGTTTTCGTTCAACGGAAACAATATTAATGAATGAGCTAGAAACTTTATAATTGCACATCATAATTATAATCATAATCTTTATTTCTTATATAGCGCATTACATATTTAAATATCTAAACGCGCTTTACATTAAAAACAAAGAAATAAGTGACAAATAAAAACAGTAAATTTTAAATGTTCAATAAAAGTAACAGCTGGTAAAACTAAAGAAATGGCTAAAATAGATCAACAAATAAAACTCAGGTATTAAATGACTTAAAAGGGTATAAAACTCATGTATAAAATGACTTAAAAAGGTAAGTTTTTAACCCGACTTTAAAATTATCGAGTGACTGAGATGCACGTTTAAGGTGCGACGGCAAAGAATTCCACAAACGAGGCGCACATATTGAAAACGCCCTATCACCATAGTAAGCTGTGCGGCCGATGGGTTGATGTAACTTAATTTCCCCATTTGAAAATGAACGCAATGTATGACTAGTACTACATTTAATCAAAAGGTCATGAAGGTAAGATGGTACATGACTACAGAGAACTTTGAAAGTAATACAAAAAATTTTAAATTGAATACGTTGTTCAACAGGGAGCCAATGAAGGTCACAAGAATGGGAGTAATGTGATCACTATTTTCTCTTCCTGGTAACAAGTCGAGCTGCCGAAATTTGAATTGCTTAAATTTGCAGTTTGCGTATTTCAAACGAAGTGAGACCGAAAAGTAAACTGTTGCAATAATCCAGGCGAGATGTGATAAAAGCATGAATGAGTTTCTCAGTTAAAGGCTGATCAAGTATATTTACGGATTTTACCAATCTTCCAAAGAGCATGAGAGGCCGATTTACGCACATTGACAACATGTGCTGACATACTGCCACTAGAATCCATCGTGACACCAAGATTGCGAACACTGTCAGATGGGTGAACAATGACATCACCTATTTAATATCACAACGAGGAACCGAGCTTAGACCTGTAAATTTAGAAGAAAAATGAATGACCTCGGTTTTACCATCATTTAGAGCGAGCATATTGTTTCGCATCCATCCCCTGATTTCATTAACACATAGCTCAATTAAAGTTGTCGGGACTTGATCTGCTTCGCAAGTGATATACGATTGCGTGTCATCAGCGTACATCATGTAATGTAATTTATGCTTGAAAATGATATCCTCTAAGGGTGCTGTGTACAGATGAATAAAATTGGTCCGAGAACGGAACCTTGGGGTACACCACAATCGAGAAATTGTGCCTCAGACACGACTGACCCAACACACACTGCGTTCGCCCCTGCAGATAGGATTTAAACCAAGTCAGCACTGTCCCCGTGATACCAAATCTATGACACAGCCTATGTAATAAGATGTCGTGATCAATCGTGTCAAAAGCAGCAGATAAATCGAGTAAAATTAAAATAACATCTTTGCGTCGATCAAGAGCACGTAGATATTAGGGTATTCTAGCAATGGGATCAAAAACTGGTTATATCAAAGATGATCCATTGTCCTGGGGAAAGTTGATTCGAGTAAAAAAGTGTTAAAGGTATACTGTCACCTGTTCCAATTTTGCTACAGTTGCCATGGAAAGAGAAATCTAACTAGTCACAGATTTGAGCGGGTGGCCGCTTTTTAAAAATAACGCCCTCACATGGGCATTTCGGATACCAAGGAACGCCCCTTGACCATATATGGGCATATATAGATTACAGGTGACTGTATACCTTTAAAGGTATAATGAGCCAGGGGACAGATATTCGAACTCTCAAGTTTTTCAATATTGGTCTGATCTACTGCTTGTGAGGACTAATTTTAAAGTCCTTTGAAAAACCGAAATTTTATTTTTCCCCATAGAGTTGTCACAGGGATAGTGGCCACTTTTAATCATAATGTCAAATACCGGTAGATGTTAGGTAATTTTCTCTTTCTCGTATCAAATGTGCACGGTGAACCCTGATGTTCATTTGGAAACAGTATGGTTGGGCGTTTGAACAAAAGTTTAAATCTATCTCTTTCGAAGTGCATACTTTATCAAGTCTTTACAATTACACAAACACAATAATGAATTTTTCACCTATTGTTACACTGAAATGCAATTCTCTGTGCTGTGAGATAGCAATCTTCTCTGTTACAAGTTGACTATTGATCAACATATACACTGCTTCTCGGAATGTTTTGCTGAGTGATCGGAATAAAAACTTAACGCCATCATTGCGTAAGGTCAAAAGTAATTGAATTCTTTGGTTTGCGTCCACTCTAAATGGGAAAAGGTACGCGTCTAAGCGGCTGAAAAATACACACAAGAAAATTAACACAATGTAATTTGATTGCAGCAAATGAAAAATTGTAATAAAATTTTAGTTCAGAAAAGCTAAGCGGTCATGTCCTAAAATTTCCTATTCAAATACATTGTGTGCGTTTTTCATGAAAACCTTAAAAAACCTACAGGGTGGGGTGGGGACGCAAAACAAAGAATTTAATTACTTGGTCTAATGATCGTAACCAGTAGTTGAGAGTGTCCACTGAAAATACTAGATAAACAGCCGATTTGAAGAAATTGTTATTTTAATTTGTAAATATTATATATATATATATATATATATATATATATATATATATATATATATATATATATATATATATATATATATATATATATATATATATATATATATATATATATATATATGAATGAAATTAAACTTTAGAGGGAAAATAATAGCTTTGCTGCCCGTTGACTATGATTTGGTTTAATTTCCCCTGTGTTCAATCTCCTAGGAGTATTTCCCTGCTTCCTTTCTCCCAACTTTAAAGTTCCCCACCATCAAGCTCACCCACACCGCCATCACTTTGCCTCTGCGTTCCCTTACTCAATGGCGGACTTCAGAAAACAGCCGAATCACACTCCTTGCTGCGCCTGCGCATTTGGGCCTTTTTCCTAATTCCGATGAGCAAAAGAATTCCTTCTTCTTGAAAAGGATAAATATTGCCCAGTCACCAAGAAAACACGAACACCTATTTTTTGCCCAACCCTGGCTGACCATGACCTGTGAAGGACAAAATTATGCACAAGAAATTTTGTAATACACTGTCTAGACCATTTTGAGTTGAAATAATGTTTCACCATGGACCCTCTCGCTCCCATGTCTATGGTTTCACAGACATTTTGAATGGCCTTTCCATAATACTGTCTTCGAGCTGGATACCCAAGCTCATCATAGACAACCCGCAAACAGTTCAAAGTTCAAATTCAAATTTTCAAATTTTAGTTTTGTATATGTGGACTCAATTATTGCGATCAAACAATAAAAGTTGGAGGGGAACAGAAGCTGCTCGCTACTGCTCCTCCAACGTATTGCGGATTTCCCGCTAAATTTCTGCATTTTCGTCACTTTTCAAAAGGAAAACATCGCCTTGTTTCCCTTTCAGCAAAAATAATCTAAGTCCTGGCAAATTTCCCGGTGACTCATTGAAAAAAATGTAGGCCTATACGCCGACACATACCAAACATTTTCCCGCCGACCCATTCCCCGCCCTCTCGTATTGGGAAATTGCCCTCCAATTGGCAAAGAAATTAAACCATTCTCAGCAAGCTACTAAAGGCGCTCCTGGGTTTTCGCGTGCTTGTCTGCGCCAGCAACCAGAAACACTTGCCTTGCATGCATGTATTTCGTGTTATTCTGATTCCCTGTCCCAGTTAACGTTTCGCCGCTGGCTGCGCTGTTTCGTGATCAAAGCGGTACAGAGCTACCCTTTGACCTCTTTACTGGAACCTTTGCTCAGTCTGATCAGCAGGCTACACGTCGCACGCGGACCCAAGACAATTCCGGTGTTGTACTCGAGACAGATTATTTTGAACTTAGGCAATGGCAGCAAAAGAACCAACTTATTCAGAGGAAATAGACGACAATTTTTTGTCTTGTATCATTTGCTCAGAGCGTTACAACAATGCAAAACTGCTGCCGTGTCTTCACAGCTTCTGTGAGCCGTGTCTTGATAAGCTGGCAGAGGAAGGAGGGACGATAACCTGTCCAATATGTCGGCGCTCGCACCAACTTCCGGATACTGGCGTGGCAGGTGTCTGTGGTAATGTATTCATCAACGAACTGGTGAGAATGTTTAAAAGAGTGAAGGGGGCTCCATGGAGCCGAACACTTGCGATGGGTGCCAGGAAGCAGTATCTGTCAAACGCTGCATCGAATGCGAGGTTGACATGTGTAGAAATTGCGCTGTCTCTCACTCCCGATTTAGGGCTACAAGGTCACATCAACAGATGACCCTGGAAGAGTTCGAAGCTGCCAAGTCCGGGGATCCCTCCTCAGTGCAGCCACCTGTCTACTGTACCGATCACCCAGAGAGTCCAGTTGAATTTTATTGTGATACCTGTGACAGGGTCATCTGTGTAAGGTGTACAGCTTTCGAACACTCCAGACCTGAGCATCAATACAGTCACTTGACAGAGGTGGCGACGGAATACTACAAAGTTTTGAAGCAAGCAATCGAAAAGGTGAAAGTGAAAGAACTTGAAGCCGATCGAAGCAAAGCTGCTGTCATGGAAACGGCTGAATCACTTGATAGCTGTTACCAAGCAGAGAAAGAGATCATGGAACAACACATTCAGAAAACAATCGATGACGTCACTCGTATCATCCGAGAAAACGGTTACAAGCTTCTCGGAGAATTGAAAGACGAGTACAACAGAAGGAAAATAAACTTAAACGCACAGTTGAAAGAATTGGAGTGCGTGGAGAGTGACATGTCATATGCAAGGGAGTATGCTGAGAAACTGATGCATTATGGGAATGCTGCACAGTTGATGTCAGCCAAGAAAGGAATTTCATCTCAAATGGAAGAATTACTGAGAGTGGAAACAAAACTTGACCCGACTGAGACTGACTACATGGAGTTCAAACCATCTGATGATTTTTGTAAAGCAAAAACTCTGGGTGTGCTGTGTAACGACCTTGCAGAACGCTGTACATTGGTTGATGTTCCTGAGCATGTCAGGGTTAATGAGAATATTGACATCACCCTAGAAACAGGTACACGACATAAGCGATGCAAGATGTGTGATTAAAGAGTGGACGCAGTCCTGACGAAACCGGATAAAAGCCAGGAAAACATCGCAGCCGCAGATGATGGTGATGGGACGTGGAGTTTGAAAACCGTTGCCACAATGGTTGGAAATCATGAAATCACAGTGTCTGTATCCAAGAAACCAATCACAGGGTCGCCAGTGACAATCAGAGTGATTCCACAGAAAGGTTTGATTTGTAAATTTGGCAGGAAAGGTTCAGGTGAAGGAGACTTGGATGATGCTTGGGGTGTCATGGTAACGAGAGATGGCAATATTCGGGTGTGTGATCGGAACAATGAGAGATTGCAGACATTCACATTAAATGGGAAATATCAGTCTACAACAACATTCAGTAATATTTCAACGACAGTTTCTCCTGATTGGTCGACAGTATCAGAGGATGGTACCATCTTTACGAGTGATGGCACTGTTGGTCAAGTAATTGGACACGATGAGTTTGGCAGAGTGCTTAGATGTTTTGGAAAAGGAGTGATAAGTTATTGTTTTGGAATTGCAATGAGTCCCATGGATGGCAGAGTCTATGTTGTTGATAATAAGGGGCACTGCATACATATTTATGATCAAGATGGCAATTATTGTAAGTCTTTTGGTTGTGAAGGACAAGGCCAAGGGCAGTTGTGTAAACCTGTAGGCATTGCAATTGACGGTGAAGGCAAAGCCTTTGTATCTGATCGGCACAATCATCGCATTCAAGTGTTTGATGCTGAGGGTCAATATCTGTACAGCTTTGGAAGTGAAGGATCTGGTGATAATCAGATGAGATACCCTTCGGGGATAGCACTTGATTGTGATGGCAATGTGTATGTGTGTGACAAAGGTAATAACAGAGTGATGAAGTATGAATCTGATGGTAAATTTATCGGTCGTATTGACAGCGAAGATAATACGGTAGATGATCCTAGAAGTATTTGTGTTACGGATGACAGACCATTGGGCTATGTTGTAACTAATTCCAAGGGGAAGAACATACAAGTCTTCTCACAGTGAAATTTCATCTAGTCGATTGAATATTTAAAAAAAAGAATACGCCAGTCAACTAGTCCAGTTGTTTGATGTGTTTCTGTGTCTTAAGAAAGATTGACAACTTCTTCAAATCTTGTCTTTTATTATCCCGTTTTGTTTGTTTTGCTATGTACTCTTCCGTTTTGAACCTTGCTAAGATCATAGTCCCTCCACCTTGCTGAGATGGACTGCTCTGGTTTCGAGATCACTCTACTCTTGTTCTAACTATCACATCACTATGAATGTATGAGCAGTGCATGACAGAGTTTGCTGAGGTTGTGTGTTTTAAGTCATTCAGTTTGAACTACATGTAAGAATACACCGTGGGGTGAAATAAGCAGACTTTGGACTCTTTCAATACTTACTTGCTGCTTCTTCGGACTCATTTTGAAACTTGAAGAGCCACTAGTAACTTCCATGCCCTCCTTTTTTCTGTGAATTTAGAAATCGATCTTAATCGCGATTACAAAGACAGCAGCTATTTGAATTTAAAGTATATGTGGTTTTGGTACTTTATTAGTCCCCACGGTCACCGTCCGGGGGAATTATAGGTTTGGTCATGTCCGTTCCTCCGTCCGTCCGTCCGTCCGTTCACGCAGATATCTCAGAGATGCCTGGAGCGATTTCATTCAAACTTGGTACAAGGATTACTCCTTATGTCATACATATGCACGTCAATTTGTTTTGTGATACGATCCAATATGGCCGCCATGCGGCCATTTTGTTACGATTTTTTCATGTACGGAGCCATAACTCAGGCACATCTCAACCGATTTTATTGTAAGTTGGTACAAGGACATCAATCTTTGTCATACATATGCATGTCAATTTGTTTCACAATACGATTCAATATGGCTGCGTGGCGGCCATTTTGTTACTATTTTTCATGTCCCGAACCATAACTCAGACATGTATCAACCAATTTTATTCAAAGTTGGTACAAGGACATTGACTATTGTCATACATATGTACGTCAATTTGTTTCATGATATGATCCAATATGGCCGCATGGCGGCCATTTTGTTACAATTTTTTCATGTCAAGAGCCATAACTTAGCACGTCTCAACTGATTTTATTCAAAGTTGGTACAAGGACATTGATCTATGTCATACATATGCATGTGAATTTGTTTCACAATATGATGCAATATGACTGCGTTGCAGCCATTTTTTCCGTTTTTTTCATGTCCAGGGCCATAACTAAGGCACATCTCAACCGATTTTATTCAAAATGGTACAAGGACATTGACTTATGTCATATATATATGCACTTCGATTTTTTTTTTACAGTGAGATCAAATACAATGGCTGCGTGGCGGCCATTATGTTATGATTTTTTTATCTCCACAGCCATAATTCAGACATGTATCAACCGATTTTATTCAAAGTTGGTTACAAGGACATTAACGTATTGTCATATTATGTAATAGATTTGCATGTCAATTGGTTTCACAATCCGATGCAATGTGGCTGCCTGGTGGCCATTTAGTTACGTTTTTTCATGTACAGAGCCATAACTCAGACATATTTCCACCAATATCATTCAAAGTTGGTACAAGGACATTGACCTACGTCATACATATGCACATCAGTTTGTTTCACGACATGTAGTAGTATCATGTCAATCATTGAATTTTCGTAATTACGCTGATATGTCAAGAAATACTGCATCAAATTTCATGAAACTTGGTACAGATGTTAAGGTCACATTGCTTTAACAGTGAATAAAGACATTTATCAGTGTTATGGTAATTAATTTGAAATTAAATTCGCATAATGAACTTTCCTAATTAGAGTGATATATCCACAAATACTGCATCAAATTTGATGAAACGTTTGGAAATGTTGAAAATGTTTGAAAATGTTTGGCAACATCCTGTTGATTAATTACTAATTGACTGATTTAATGACCTTTTGTAATTAGGATGGCGGCCTACATTGGTTTTATGTTTTCACCACCATAGAACTCAATCATTCTATCTGTATCGCAGTATTTTTAATCACAGACCTAATTAATGAACAGGACTCTATCCTCTCCGAAGACTTGTAATTAAAGTACCCATTAACAAGTGGGGACTGTGTCATCAATGATGACTTGTTTCATTGGTATCAAAGTTTCGACAGTAATCCACGTTTTGTTTTGTTTTGTTTCTGAAAGAAAATGACGTACATGTATTCTTGAGGAAAGTTTGTGCGAAGTTTACATATCTTGTTTTTGAACCACGTACTATATTTAAGAAGCATAAAGGCTTAGAGTAAAACCATACTCATCAATATACTTTCATTTAGTGAGATAATCGTACATTTTGTAGCCAAATGAAAGTCCAATGGTGATCTAATGTATACTGGTAAATGCATGACACAGAGAAAAGTGTTTTGATGAAACAACAAAGACACTAAATTATAAGAAAGTTCAGTTGGTAAGAAATATGCATTTGGTTCATTTTTTGATTTTTTTTCTATTTTCATTAATCGGATTGACATGTATATATTCTGCAATACCATTGGAAGAGGGTGTGAAGAGCTTCCCAACTATTTGTTGTCATTTAGCTTGCAATTTATTCAGCCACCTTTGTTCATCGTTCTACAAACACAGTCATTTGCCGGGCCAAGAAAGTGAGTTACAGGTCAGCTACAGTGCGCTTTACAGGGATCGAATATTCATTACAATGAATTTCTGTGTGGGACTTCCATGTAACTGTGCCTTCAATTGATATATCAAAACTGGATATATTTCAACAGAGTAACACTTCTGATCATGTGATTGGAAATATTAATAACCGCTTCCAATATATAGGACATTCAGTTTACAATTTTTGTACTCGTTCTCCTTTTAAAGCGTAAATGATATTTTGGAATTGTAACTTTCAGTAATTCAGCCTTGTGATTGTAAGAATTTCAAAAAGATTTCAGAGACTGGAAATTCTTTAGAACGTGTCAAATATATTACATCCTGGAGTACTGAATAAAGCCAATCACACAATAACTAATATAGGAGTGCAATAGAATACATGCTTATGGAAATGAAAGTGTGATGGATTTTCAAATATTGATATGACATCAAAATGGGATTTGGTGAATGTGTATGTGCAATGATTAGCCTTGATTTCTCAACAGCAATTCAAATCAGTCGTAAACTTATTTGAAACTTCAGCTCATGGATGTTTTCAGACGCTGCTCACCACTGTACCGATTCACACGTGTGTCTAGGATAGTGAATGGCTATGATTTCTGAATGATTTATTAAAATGAAAATTATCTCTCATATACTAATATGCTGGTGTTAAAAAAACTGAATGCCTCATAGTTGTGCATCACACATTATCATCATGTGTGAAGCAACAGTGTACTATGACAGGTGTCATTCTACACGTATGCTAATTCAGTCAGTCAGGATGTTGTTATCAGTTGGAAGACCACTTTTCACTCACTCGAGGAATCCTATTCGATCCAAGAGAATGTTAACATCATAGTCTAGTACGAGATTGACTGAAAGAATGTCCATGAAATCCGTAAGAAATCAGTGTAATGACAAATTTATCAAAGTGGAAACTTTATCAACCATCCCATTTTATCGTGTCACTGGAACTACTTGGGTAGCTCTTTTCTTACTACTGTAAAATTTTAAAAGCAATCGTGTTTAAGACAGAGAACTCCAAACTTAGACTCTGATCTGACTTTTGTGAACGTGCAGAGACAAGTTTACGCGCTGTGACCGTCGCTAACTTCATCACAGTCCCTCTGTGACTGTGACTTCATCTTTACACTCTAAGGTCAACATGTAAGTCTGCACCTGATTCGGAACCCCATACGCTGTAGAGATTATCACGTCACTCCGTCTATAGATATTGAGATAATTCGCGCTGGTCAAAGCAATCTTTACCTTACTTCTTCGCTTAAGTGTGATAAATTTTTGACAAAAGGAAGAGTTGTGTATATTGTGTGTTTAACCTAATTTACAAAAGTCGAACAAGTGGCAGTTTTGAGAAATTTTATCTATTCAGATTTTATGCAAGATTTATGAATCGATTAAAGTAATATTATTTACGTATTGTAAATATACAGGTATATTTTCGATCATTCCGTAAATATACATGTCGCAATTTGAGAATTCACCATATTTGTGAAATCAGCTCAGAGCGTTTGTTTAACTGAGACCGGATCTTTTTTTGAAGCTCATGAAGTAAATACAGTTTTCACGGGCTCATATCATTTTTATTTTCTTTATTTTTTGTGAAAATCTACAATTTTGATTTTCCCCATCGAGTTAATACAATGATGGCAGCCATTTTGAATTTTGAAGTGTCATGTAATACTGAGTAATTTCTTTCTCTGGTACCAAAGTTTGCATGGTGACTCCTGATTGTATCTATGATTTCAAAAGAGGATGGCTTGAAGTTCTCTTTCAGAAATTTTTAGCAAAAGTTAACGTATTTCAATTTCGTGGTGGGAACTACCTTCATAAAAATTGGTTCACATTTTTGCGTCTTCTAAGCAGTGTGCCGGTTTACTTTGGTTAAGTTTGATAATTTGTTTCCATATTACGAGTTGAAAACCTTCCTAACGTTTAACTTTACATTGGTCCGGAGTTTCTTAACAGTGATGGCAGAACGTAAGTATTATTTGTCCCTGCATCAACATTTGCATGATTCTTTGACGTAAAATGTTCTTTTTACGGAAACGTCTCACATCACCTTTTTATACGCTACGTATGCCCAACGTGATACGGTACATATAGACGGTACTGCGGGGATACCAGGAATTGTACTCGTCAGTGACGACAGGAAATCAAAAGTATCTAATTATATTAAAAAGCGTTACGAAAAATCCCTTCGTTCGATACAATGGAACAGAAATTAACTATCTCTCGATTATCTGTTCGATTATTTTTGTCACAAGTCCTGAATAACACGATTGGAACTAATTAAGGACAGTTGGATCTTCATATTGTTCAAATTTCTCAAAAATGTTGGATGCCCTATAGCTGAATGTTGCAATATTACAAAATACTCATAAAGAAAGTGTATCATAAAAAGAAAAACAGATAAGCTTACATTTGAAGATTAAACCGACATTACTTCACCATCCAATTATCCAAAAATGTGTTCCAATCGTGTTTGAATGTACACTTTGTGCTTCAGCTAGACAAAGTTAGTCACACTTTATTTTGAACTTATCAGGTATTCGTCGTCATCCTCGAAACATGAAGTAATTGTGTACATTTTCGTAACGTGTCTTTTGATTCGCACGCCCATTATTAATCACAGGTGTGCGGCAGGTCGTGAATGATAGATTCACACAAGCGATGTCTTCGTGTCGGTATCTGCAAAATGGGACAGCACTTTTCTTGCGGTCGCATTAAAAATTCCAAAAATGAATTGAATGACTGGAGGAGCTATAATCAGAAAGCTTATGTCACAGGTCAAAACTAAATTTCCCTCCAAACTATTCATCTTTTCTTCGGACACCTACTTCTCTTTGCAATGATGTCACCCCTGTCAATGTCACTCTCTACTTCACCCTTTTAGCGCTGTAATTTTCTCCCGCCAAAATTTAGTGCAAAATTTTACGAATTTTTATGAATTTTTCTGTAACTTTTTGATAATTTTGGACCAAATGGACATCACATTTCATTGGCTAAAGTTTTTATTCAAAATGTTGGCAAAAATCTGAGAAAAATGGACAGGAGTTTATTTTATGGAGGGGACAAAAATAGACTTTGGTGCTTAAAGGGTTAAAACCATCCAAAGTAGCGATGTCAATAATTTTGCACGCCGCTGAGGAATTCTGTAAGCCCTAAGTTGTGTCTGAAACGATGAGGTCAATTTGAGTATTGGACATAGGTATGTTTCATAAAATCCGCCATTCAAACAATCATACAAATCTGCGGATATTTGTTTTTGATCTCCGTAGGTCATTAGTAGAGGCGTTAAGAGAGCGACATATATTTACTCAGGAGCAGAACAACATGTTTTTAATTTCGTGAACTTTGCTTGATTTTTCAAATAGGAATCAAAGGGCGTAAAAATAGTGTGGGATGTAATTACCCTCCTCTTGTCATTAATGTGGGCAAAATGCACTGTGGGACGTGTCAGCGGTATTTCCCACAAGTCACGTGACTCGATTCGTGAATAAGTAGGCCAGTGCTAGTATAGAGTTTGAATACTATACTTTTGTACATTTTATGTGAACCTTAAATCAAATTGGCACCGTTGAGCGTTAGTCACATTTGACGGTGAGATGCAGAGAGTCGGACGCGGATTCTTTATTTCTTATTCACTCCATAGTTTTTTGTATTTTTCCCTGTCTCGCTGAACTCGATCATTATGGCTGATCAGTGGCAGAAAGGTGGTAAAATTGTGTCGCGTACTGTGATGATTTCCTGCTTACAGATGATCATCACTATTGTCATCTTTTCTCTCGTCATCGCAATTCTATGGCTCCACTTCCAGAGCGAGCTTTCCAAACTTAAAGTTTCCATGGAAAATTTGGACAACTCGCGGGCCAGTGGAGATCAGTCGAGGGCGACGTTAACTGCTGGCGGCAATTCAAAACCCTGCATATGCAGTAACCCTGGTATCGATTCGGGGACGACGGGAGGCCATGGCGGTGTAAATGCTGACGACAGGAACAGCCAAGACGGAGGAGAGAGCCAAAATTTGTTTAATTGCTGCTCAGCAAAGCAAGAAACGGTAGAACAGGTAAAAGAAGGATATTATATTTCTTCGTTCTGACTCCTTCGAGCGTATAGTAAACACCTATTGCCTGTTCATGAGGGCTATTGTATCGCCCGTCTATTACCCCGAGGGACCGTGTGTTACCAGAAACACATCGCTATTCCCCGAGGCCGTAGGCCGAGGGGTATAGCGAGATGTTTCTGGTAACACACGGCCACGAGGGGTTATAGACGAGCGCTATAGCCCGAATAAAGACCAGGCGATAGGTGTTTTATAACACACCACATGCTCATGTTGTATTGTTATATAGTTTTTAATGTGTTTTGATATTTTGCACCACAACAATCCATTGTAACAAGTTTACTGGACGATGTATCCACAGCGGTTTCAGTTGTACGTGGTAGTACCACTTTCTTTCAAAAAATATTCTAAGCATACCTAGTGACATCCTTAGTTGCACTTTAATCTTTTCCGTCTATGAGCTGTTCAAGTTCCTACGCTGTTGGACTGTTGGAAAATGTTGGAAAATCTGTTTTAGAGAATGTGTCGTCACGTATCCCGGACGCACATCACGTTCCAGTCACCCGCCATTGTTGCAAAGCTGCAGACGACACTACGGTCACGTGACCAGACACTTTTCCAAATTTGGTCAGGACTATTTCCCTAGGGAAATAGCTTTTCAAAAAATACCCTCTGACGTCACTTTTGTCGATCTGATGGGGACTAGACGTATCTATTTTCTCGTCACGTGACGTATTCTAGCGAATCGCGACACGGAATGAGCATGTGGCGTGTTATAATATGCACTGCGACACGGATATTCTCACACTTGTGAATGCCTCTTTACGGAAAGGTACCTGTAGTGCCCCCTATAGCCTCGTTTTGATTTACATCCGGGTACCTTTCCGTAAAGAGGCATTGTGAATAGTGCATTGGGGGATTCCCGAACTCATTGTTATATAATAACTGATACAAAAGTCAGGCATGGTATGTCATTTAGGAGTGGGAGTGGCGCCACAATTATAACTACCTGTTTTCGGCGGCGGTTTCGTTTAAAATTTCACAATTTATTTCAAATACGAAGCCAAATTCACATGAGAGAAGTATGAAAGATTAAAATACTGAGATGTATCCAGTACAATATACGATTGAAAAGATCTACCTTTTTGCGGTATCTTTTTACCCCATTTCGGATTTAACCACACCCGTCGTACAAAGTTAGACCACCTCTAACAATGACTGTTTTCATGGTATTCAAAACCAAGCGTATATTTGTCATTTTAATCCGTAAGAAAGAATATTATATGTGAATTTACTACAAGTGATAACGTTTTGATGAATTTTTAGTGTACTTTCTCTGTTTGTAAGATGCAACTTCGGTTCTACTCCGTAAATCGTGTTGAGATGTCTTGTGTTCCACATATCAACGCAACCTCTGTGTGTGTGTCTGTGTGTGTGATGTTCAATGTTGATATTGACAACTCAATTCTAGTACGGACCAGCCTTCATTTGTCAACAATAACATCGCTTATTGTACGCAATTACGAACATTACATTTACGGTAGAAGGATGTTGCGATGTACATGTCTTACAAAGTGAAAGTTATGAAACTATTATAAAAGTTACTGATTTTTTCCGTCATTAAATGATTTATTTTCACTGTTTTTTTTCAGTTGATTGCAAAAGCCCTAGAAGACGAGAGGCAACTACTCGATCAATCAAGACAAGGTAAGTAGTTTCAACCCTAAAAATAGCAGCGACGCGTGACCATTTAATTCCGTGTTTCGATTCTTATTTCTAAAAATATCTTGCATTGTATACGTAACAAACCACATTGCACATTTAACGATATAGATTTGCAACTAACTGATGTTTGGAGGGAGAGAGAGAGAGAGAGAGAGAGAGAGAGAGAGAGAGAGAGAGAGAGGAGAGGAGAGAGAGAGAGAGAGAGAGAGAGAAGGGAAGGGAGGGAGAGTCAGGTGGACAGACAGAGGAGACAGTCAGACAGACAAACGGGGAAATACAAACGATACAGAGAAGGCAGAAAAAGGACCGAAAATATAAGAGACAAAAGGAACCTCATCTATCAAACCGTGGCCTTCCACCAGTTAAGGGAGCATTCGTATTTTTACGGGGAAGGGTAGCTGGTGGAAATTAAGCTACAAATGAAATTTAAATAGCTACCTGTCAAATTTAATTCTAAAATTTGACACCCCCTCCAATTCATAAATCGTAAAATGTAACCCCCTCCGATTCAGGCTTGATTCATTAACGTTTTGCACCCTATGGCCCTGGGGTGAAATATTTGAACCTTCAAAAGTGTCTGCAAGAAAAAGAGTGATCCTCAAAAATTTTCATGCACAAAAAAGTGACCGTACCAAGATGTCAGAGTCCGTTTCAGTGATATTTTAATTGACATATAACTTCTCATTTGACCTTTGAACCTTCAAAGAATCCAATATCATATTTGTTTTTTACATTTGCTTCTGCAAACACAATTTTCTCATTACATACATTTACATATCTTACATTCATATCATATCAAACATTTATAAATTTACGGATATAGCTAGTTTTGTATTAAAAAAAGTTATTCTTAGTTTCCGCATAGACTACAATGTATGGTGAATCAACATTCAAGTAATTCCAAAATCAACTTTTTCCATAACTTCATACAAAACTTCGTAAAATATGGCCTCCCCCAATCACTGATTGTAAAATTCGACCCCCCCCCCCAAAAAAAAAGGTTCCGTAAAAGTCACCCCTCTCATTTCCACCGACCCTTCCCACCGTTAAAAAAACCCGAATGCTCCTAATGATACGTGTGGTTGTTTTGTTGTTGTTGTTGGGGTTTGTTTTTTTTTTTTGGGGGGGGGAGAAAGATATCTTAGGATATCAAGGTCGCATTACACAAACATCTCCAGTTAGTCACCTCCAAGTTTTTGACAAGTCTACTGCGCGATGGGATAGTTTCATCATCGATAAGTCATTGGCATATTGTGAGGTTTGTTGTCCTATTTTCTCAACTTAGAAATCCGACAATCAACTAGTGGCGAGATTGAGCGGCAAATTCAGCGTCTTATGAATAACAACAGAACTCAAGTACAGCCAAGTTTAGGTAGTAGCCGTAGTTCAATTCCCGTTGCTGTTCATGTGACCAGAGATTCGACATGCGCAACACTGGCAGCTGGTAAGTATACATGGATTTGCTCATCTCAGCTCTTCACATATTATTGGACATAAGGTAGTTCGCACCTCGAAAGTGAAAGACTTAAAACTTTTGCTCAAACTCTCCCTGGAGAATCTTTCCACCATTCTCTTTCAAAATCAAGGATAAAAATTGAGAGTCACCGTGCAAATTTTGGTACGAGAGAAACAAATAACTCAAGATTTACCGAAATTCAAAATTCAAAATGGCCGCCATCCCTGTGTTAACTCTATGGAGAAAAATAAAATTTTCGAATTTCGAAAAACTAAGCCGGTTAAAAGTTTTCTTACTCCAAGAGCTTTAAAATGAATCCCTACAAGTGGTAGATCAGAAAAGAACTGTAAAAATTTGAGAGTCCGAATATCTGTCCCCGAGGTGCATTCTACCTTAAGTCTGTGATGTCGTATGTGTGATTAGATGCCAATAAGCTTACAGTGCAATGTGTGAAAACTCTCGCAGCAATTCATTTATTTACCTATAACACGATTGGAACTATTTTGGGAAAATTGGATGAAGGTAATTATTGGGAAAATGTAACGAAATCGAAATTTTTACAGCTGAAATTTTACAAAATGATAGAAAAGAGTAAAATTTGAAATATTGTTCTCATCGAACAAAACAACGAAAACACAATGATTATTGCATACCTTTTTCATCGGATTCATTTTTATGAAAAAATGTTGATTTTTGTGTAAATGTACTGAAGAAACGAGACAAAATGCTTAAAATTTCTCTAATTGACGACTTTTGAGTCAGGGCACTTTTGAAATGCCCTGCCTTTTCGTGAATGTAAGGCTTCATAAACATTTAATTGAGTCAAGGCACATTGTAAATGACCCTGACTGACTTAACTGTAGACTTCATTTTGGTCAAGGAAAATTGACAAACTGAGATTATTACTAGTTTTTCAGTAATGAAGAAACTACAGACAAACTCTCATATTTTCATTCAAATATAAATATTGTTCCTATGTTTTGAACAGTATTGCACTAGATACTATCATGCACTGATACTTACTCATAACATTTCAACAGCATTGTAAATTTTGAATAAAATTTTAAAGTTGGTGAGCAAATCAGGTGTAATATTAGACAAATTTCTAAAATTCTTGAGAAATTGTGCCTATCCAATTATTCCAAATTAGTTCCAATCGTTTTACCTATTCATCTGTCGTCCTATCTCTCTATCGGGCAGCGGGGACTCCAACAAAAGATGTACACGCACGGCCTGAATGGGTCTTCTGAGAAAACTTAACGAGAAAGAGAAAGAAAATTAAAAACTTGTGTTTAAAGTTGTGAGCTACTGCCATAGTGTCACCGTGTTTATGCGATGATGCGTATAGAATGCAGAGTACAGCAAAGTGATCGTTGGTATTTAAAAAGAAGGTGAAAGAAAATGAGACGTTACTATCTTTCCAGATAAAGACATCTAGAGTTGTTACGGTGAAATATCCATTGAAATCGAGCAGAAATGATCACGTCGGCACTTCGGAAACATCCAAGCATTGGCATGGGATGTCTGTCTTTCACCACTGAGGGTTCGTGGTGCAAACATCTTTATAGGGTTTCCGTTCGGTTAGACATGTACACGGGTCATGACACTCAAGTAAACGGGTCATGACATTCTACAGGCTAATTAAAACGATTACAGAGAAATCATTTCACGAGCAGAAAAATACTGGTTGGTGGACTACCGGGGCAAGGTATAGCAACATTAACGCCCACGTGTTATGCATAAAGATATTTACAGACAGACAGACAGCTTCCATTGAAGCAGATCAAAGTGCACTACAGGTTGAGACAATAGGAAAAATTCACTTGCACTCTATTTGATGACTTCATTGAGCGTTCCTAGGAACGAAAACGAGGTAAGGGACCGTTCAGTTTTTACGGCCGGGGGGGAGGGGGCGGCAAAATCGGGGGGGGGGGTCATCGTAATTTGGAATCCGCAAAGGGGGGTCATCGCTTTTTCACTGGCCATGATCGACCGTCTTTACAGGCGGGCCGCCTTCGGCGGCCCACTACAATAAATATACATTATGTATTACCCATGACCCTCTTAACGGGCAGACGCCTTTGGCGGCCCACTCCAATTAGGTTTACTTCATGCAATGGCCATGATTGACCCTCTTTACCGGCGGGCCGCCTGGGGCGGCCCACTACAATAAATTGACTTTATGTAATACCCCACGGCAATCTTACCGTAAAATCCCAATTGAAGCCGCGACTTCTATTAGAAACATTTTTGAGGGACCCCTTGGATCACGCACTGAATAATGGTAATGGCCGCGCGCCTTCAGCGGCCCTGTCCAGTAAAGTCTACTTTATGCAATAGCCATGATCGACCCTCTTTACCGGCGTGCCACCTTTGGTGGCCCACTAGAATAAAGTTGACTTAACGTAATGGCCCATGACCCTCTTAACCGGAGGGCTGCCTTTGTCGAACCACTCCAATAAAGTTTACTATATACAATGTCCATGGACATGAGTTGTCTATGGAAATGAAGTTAAAACTATTGCCTTACAGTCGTCCTAATTAACAGACGTTTCAATGTGGCTGAGAAGTTTGTGCACTGGCATCTCTCCTACACGAATAAAGTGCGCCGCGTACCGGAGTTCAAATCCAAACCATGCGGGTAAATTTGATATATGGGTTTTGGTTATTTTTCAGGGGGGGGGGGTCATCAATTTTTTTAGTCTGACAAAGGGGGGGTCATATTTTTTTCACAAAAAATGCAGGGGGGGTCTATATTTTTTTGAACACCAGCGACAAGATTTTGCCGCCCCCCCGGCCGTAAAAACTGAACGCTCCCTAATTTCGTCGAAATACGTCATCCTGACAACTTAGGGTCTGTTAATTTACATATGAAAAGCTCTCGATCGTATTGTTGGGTAACGGAAACGCCACCCGCAGGCCACGTGTGCCCGCAGGCTTAAATTTTGTACAAGACTGCTGGTAGCAATAAGCTCGTCAGAATATTTCATCAGATTTACATTACCATTCAGCGATACGTACGATTGTTGTTGACTTCATAGGGCCCTCAGTTCGTCTACGAAGCTATCAATATAATAGAACCTGTGTTCTTGAGCTGAAGTTTGTGTTGTTATGTAATATCCTCCCTTGGTCTATCTATAGTTTTGTTACCAAATCGAAAGTACGGGTATTTAATATCGCCAAGCAAAGATAAACTAGTACTAGTCGATGATACATTATTGAAAAGTTATTGAATTTAATAGAAAACCAAATTTATGGAGGTCAACGCCTAGATGTACAAAGTGTGCGCGACCATCATTTTTGACTGAGTCTCATGGTAGAATGCGCCTTCTGATCTACCACTCGTCGGGTCTCATTTTAAAGCTCTTGGAGTAAGAAAAATACCATCTTTGTTTTTCGACATTTAAAGAGTATAATTTTCCAATACTGAATTTCAAATATGGGTAAATATTATGTAATTTGTTTGCCTCGTACCAAAGTTTGCATTGTGACCTCTGATTTTCATTCCCGATTTGCTAAGAAACTGGTTGAAAGTTTCATTGAGGAAAAATTAAGTCTTGAACTTTTCGAGGTGCATACTCTCTTAAAGTGTCTAACTGCAATTTTTGATTTACTGTGTTATCAACAGCTTGACAAGATAACAATACCATACCAATTCACCAGGACGGTTTCAATTTTCCACACATCATAGTTCCTGTAAAAATATAATGATGGCAATAGTCATTTCCTTAACGGTCGTCGACGATGTTTCGATCAGCAAGTTAGTTTCGAGATGACATATCCGGGAGTATTTTCGGTGCGCAAGCCACACAAGTTTCTTACGGAAACCACAGTGAATTGACAGTATTTCGTGACCGCGGTTGCTTTGCAATAATATTTCCTAGACGATAGTGGAGTAGAAAACACTGTGCCATAGAAAGGGTGGTGAAAATAATAATCGACCTCACTGGACGTTAAATAAACACATAGTCAAGCGTCCTAGACGAACCAATGGATGAATAAACGGACTATTTGTGAATAAGTTATTGCATGAATGAACGAACGAACGAACGAATGAATGAATGAATGAATGAATGAATGAATGAATGAATGAATGAATGAATGAATGAATGAATGAATGAATGAATGAATGAATGAATGAATGAATGAAGGGATAAACAGACACACGGACGAATCAATAGATGAAACAGTAAACCCAAGACAGTTGAATCTTTTACCTAATTATTTATTTTAATAAATTTAAATTTCAGGTCAACAGATAGAAGGGAACTGGATCAAAGTGGGTCCATGGGAAGCATCCCATGGGCTTGCATTCAGTGAAAACGTGGTCAGCGATGGCTATCATTTGATCGTTCCGAAGTCCGGTCTTTACTTCGTCTATTCACAGGTCAGTAGAAGAACGTCTGAAACGACAGTTTGGTGTCAAAAACAGACCAAAGTGCCAGATTAGTTTCCATCTTTGATCAAAACATGTCATTTCACATGCAAACATGTTTAACGATGGTGGTAAAAATGTTATATTGCGGATTCTCATCTTCAACATATAGCTATTTTAGTTACCGTCTTGAGCCTCGTTTTGCTATAATGGCCAGTGAGGGCGCATCTCCATATGTGGTCGAAGATTGGAGCCTCGTAGCGAACGAGCGGCTGAGAGAGTTTGGCACTCAGCTATTTCTTCCCGACAGTAGAAGTTCTGTGTTTTTACTCTCGGTGATGGTTCGCAACGTCTTCTAATCACGCCAATGCATGTAACTTTTTAGGTTTACTTTGTCTATGAAAGGGAGACTGGAAGACCCAATATCGACAACGAGTTGTTACACCTCACTAGTCTTGGTATGTAAGGTTATTTCAACTTTAATATCATACCGTTACTTTTTAGTTTTGATCTAGACGTGGAAAACGTTTCTTAATTTTACAAAAATTTCATTCCATTGATCAAAACAGAGGTAATTATCCTTGTGGAATACTACATTTTACATAATGCCGACAATTCAAGTACAGGCTAGTTTTTTGCTCAGTCTCAACCATACCTAAATGAATTCTCAATTTAAAGATTAGACATATTTTGCAAAGTAACGTTGAAAAGTTGCACCATAGAAAATGAAACTCTTAGTAAGCAATGTAGAGATGAAGACCATGCGGTGGATTCATCAGTATTGATTTGTTTAGCTTTATTTTAACAGGTAACACCGATAGAGATTTGATGAAAAGTGTTCGCATCCGAGAAGATGAGGTGGCAAATGTCAGCAGTTTCCATTCCGGATTGTTCAAACTTCGAGAGGGAGACAAGATCTACATGAAGGTGTACCTACCGAGCAGTGAAGTGAAGGTGGGATGTGAAGAGCCGTCAACGTTCATGGGGATGTACATGGTCAATGATGACCTGTACACGTAGTGGGGAAAACATCGACTTCCAAAGCAGCTATTTGGAGTAATGTAGCTGCAAAGCCTTGATACAGACAACAAGAACATTAAGTCCGGCAGAGACACAGAAAGGCATTACCTGTAATCGAAGCTCACAGTTCGTCATTTATAAAACAGTGTTTGGTATATTTTAAGTCACAAGGTAAATGCCTTTGAATTTGCTTATCAACCGTGTTCTCTCAATGAAAGCCAATATCATAACACAGTGTTGGCGGCGCATTTTTTACGCGGCCTGTAGAAATAATAATCATAAACTAGAAAGCATTTGCAAGCAAAAGCGAAGTTCCAGAGACCAGAGCAGCGGAAGAAGCAAGAGAATGTGTGACAAAGATAGGTGCAGAATGAAAGAGTGCTTTGGATTTTAATATTCAGGGCTGATAGCAGTAAACACCATAATACAACTAAAAGCAAGGCAGTCCGGGGAATTACAGTACACAGATTACAAATGCCTACATGTATGGTAAAAACGCAACAGATACATACGGGGGCGACAACGCACGGAAATGTTTATCAGACGACATTCTCGCGAGCCAGAGCAATAATTTTCGCTCCGCTGACCTACGCAAAAATCAATCGCTTGACGGGTAGCGCTGAGTTGTTGCCGTAAAGAGGCGTGTCATTTACAACGATGAGAAGGAAACATCGGACCTAGGCCGTTGAAATTGAGCCACATGCATTTTCATTTGATTAAAAGCACAGACTAAAACAATTTTCATTGCTATGTCGCTGTTTTCACAAGATGCTGACCATTTGATCTTGGAAAGTTGAGTTCCTTTTACGTGCAGCCAACGCATGCCGGTGCATGACAGACAGTACGTTCACTATGAATGCCTAGCTCTGCATGGCAGGGCTGTGTGTTACCGGCGTTAAACGGCCTCCCACCACAGCCCCGCAGATTGATGTAGGAAAAACAGCTGGTGGCTCCTCAGAAATACGGCGGGCAGTTTCTCCGCCAAAACAGCCGATTTTGAGTCCAACTTTGCATTGATCATCGTTTTCGAGCACACCCACCTCGCCTAGGTACACGATGTGCCCAGCCGCGCTTGTAAACTTAGGGAAAGGCTAATTTTCACTCTCTGGGCGAGCGAGGCGATTGACACGCCGCCATGTTGTCTCATGAGCATTCGGGCGAAACAGTATAGCGCCACGTACGGCGAGTATTTAGAGAAAAATAAAATCAAAAAGCAACAAAAAACAAAGCGTAAGAAAGCTAGAATTATTAATAACTGAACGCAATATGATAGTTGAGCAATGCCAAATAAAAAATAAATATAAACAAACAAGAAATGCCCGTAAAACCCGTCCGAGCTGAGCGATGACGTCATAAGCGTGTCGCAATGCATTCTGGGTAATTAAGGTAAAATTTGTGTATAGCATGTTCTATGGTAGTAAAACCGGAAATAGAGAGAGAAAGAAAGAAAGAAAGAAAGAAAGAAAGAAAGAAGGAAAGTGAGCAAAAACTAACAGTTCCAGAGCTGGTCTCTGGAACTAATTAATAAGCTACGATGAAAGGAGGAGTCTAACGTACTTTATTCACCTGTGACTCGCTGAGATTGTTTTATGTGAGTTGTCTTCAGGGGCATTTCCAACGAACCAGTTCTCACTTCAAGAACTGTACGACGTTGAAAATTTACCAAAATTTCTAATCAAACCTGTGCCATTTTATCGTAAATTTGGTTATTTATCGGGTGGATGAATTCTGCTTGCCTCATACCTCTGATAAATGGCTAATTTAATAACACGCGATCATTTTATTTGACTTTCATAATCTCACATTCAGTGATGATAAAAAAGCCAATTCTTCACCAAAGCGAAAGTTCACTCTGTTATGAGTCTGAAAGTTTAGTGTTCATATTGTGTGTGCTATTCAGTCTTATCCAATGACAGTGTGAATTACAAACTGTAAATATTCGTTTCCTTTTGCAATACATTAGAGTGTATATTATTTGTATATCTATTTTTGTGAAAATAATGTACAGAAACGTCACATGCACATTCTATGCATTCTGACAAAGAACATTAAGTTTTATTAGAAGTTACTAGTTATATTTTTATCATTAGTAAGAAGAATACTATATATATATATATATATATATATATATATATATATATATATATATATATATATATATATATATATGTATATATAAGGAATATATATAAAATAATATATATATATATATATGTATATATATATATATATATATATAAGGATTATAAATATATAGACTTATTTTTGTAGAAGAGAAGCTTATAGCAAATACAGGAGCATCTTTTCATCTTTGTCAGCGATGACTCTTCTATAGGCAAACATCAAGGCGTGTGGATCGTCGGGTACTCATGTGCGATACTTGAATCAAAAGTAATAATATTATAAGTAATTTACATGCATGTAGTTGGATACATTTGCATCTCCCATGTGTCAGCCCTTCTGACAAAGTCAAGGAGGGTGACAATTTCATTCCAGAACCAGATATGAACTGAAAATGCTCACGTGTTTCATACAGTTATGTGTAAATTTGAACCTTTGCCACATGTTTGCAACTTCATTGAAAGTATTATGATCAACATAATGAACAATAATCACCGCTGATTAATTCTCAAAGGTCATGAAGTATACAAATATGTAATTAGCTGAAATAAAAATATTAAAGTTCTTTGACTGCTGTCATTTATATAGCAAGTGTAATTACCGTTGGCCAAGTCCTTCAAGCCATATATGCCGAGCTGTGAAAGCTCATTAGATATGCAAATTGTAAATTAGCTGACATGAAAATGTGAAATGACTTTCGATATTGTTTTAACCAGGTATAATCATCAATGTTGTCATGTTTTGCCAACTTTGATCAAGTAAATCCCAGTATATATCCCTAATAAGCAAAGTTCATTAAATATGTAAATTAGGAATTGACTTAAGTAAAAATGCTTAATGATTGTCAATAATGTTGTATCATGGTATCTGCAATATATGTAGCAAGTTTTGTCAACTTTGGTCAAGTCAATTCAGATATATATCTCTAATTAGGAAAGTTCATTAAACATGCAAATTAGGAATTTGCTGAAGAGAAAATGATTAATGACTTTCAATAATATTGTATTACAGTGTCTGATATGTACATAGCAAGTTACATCAATTTTGATCAAGTCAATTCAGATGAATATCCCTAAGTATGAAAATTCATTTAATATGCAAATTAGGAATTGGCTGAAGTAAAAATAGCGTCAATGACACTGTAGCTCCCATCCTGGACTATTTAGTGTTTGTTCTCTGGTCATATATTTGAACATGTGTGAAAGGGATAAAGTGCATGAAGTGAAAATACTTAAATGAAATGTACTTGAGACAGTGAAATATGTTTAATGTAATTATTCAGAATATAAAATGGAAAATATACAGAATTAGATATATCGAATACTGTGATACAACCATTAACTCAACAAGTCCTTTACAATGACATAGCCCCCACTTGTAATAGGAGTACTAGTCTTGATGGGGCAGGAAAATGTGGTCATTAAGAAGTATCATTGGAGTGTATATGTTGAGATCTATGGGCACATAGGTCTATGTCGTTGTTCCAATTTGAAACACATGAGGCATGTCTAAGTTACGGTTCTAAATCGGGAAAAAAGATCAGACCTCTAGCAGTATTGGCCAGCCAAGAAATACATATGCGCATTATAAATGAGGTACAAGATGTGACATCTTAAGGTCTAATATCCTATCAAAATTGGAGGGTATAGAACTTGTGGTTACTGAAATATGCATATATATGTATAATCAAGGTCAAAGGTCATCGAGGTCACATGACATTTTGAAAAAAAAATTATATTGCTAATTAATCCCTATATGCCAAAAATTCAGATCTCTAGCTCTATTCACTTGCCCAGAATTAGATGTGTACATAATTAATGAGGTAAAGCGTGTGTTGTCATAAGGTCTTCCATCCTACTAAATACAAAGGACATAGCACTTGTGGTTACTTATTTATTGACATAAACATATATTTTAGGTAAAAGGTCATCGAGGTCACATGACATTTGGTCAAAAAATTTCTCTCCTATAGTTATCCCTATATACCAAAAATCAGACATCCAGTATTGGCTTTTATGAATAAGGAAAATGTGTCAATAGATGACAAAATTTGTTCCTGAATTTCTCAAAATCATCTGTGCCGTGCCGTGTAGCAGCAAAATGAGTTTGTGACCTTTGAAGTACGCGTTTCAAAAAATAAATACCCATGGGAACCTGCTCACCACGCCACGCAACTCATGTACAGCTGACTATGGTGCACTTGTCAGGCGATGGTCGATGATTCTGGTTATTGCCTATATTGTCAAGTTCAATGCCTAATTTACGGAACACGAACTCTGTCTAGTGTATTCGAAGCTCTGCGTACAGGTTGTGCACATGGCCTCTACCACGTGGTGTCCTGTGGACAGTGTGGTACAAGCCGTCGGCCTACCACCGTACCGCCGGGAAACGCAGACCTATTGTACGCAGGAGCTAGCCTACTGCTGCTGATTTAACATCAATGCCAACATGGAAATCTCATGAAAAATTTGTCATTGTTGGTTCTGTAGCTAATACAATCTTGAAAAGCAACTTAAAAGACACAGACTGTCAATACGTCGCCATAATATTATGCTGATCTCAGCGGAACCATGCCGGAATATAAATTCGCTGACACACACACAAGATTGAAAAGTGTCACTCTACATCTCATTCTCAGGAGAAAATGCATTGATCAACCCGATAATCTAGCTTTTGGTTCGCTATGTCCAGAGTAACCCACACGATTCTTGATAGACTCTCCACAGGCGCTGTGCCTTGTTTTGTGCGCGCCGCGATGGGCCTGCATTCGAAGGCTGTGCAGCTGTGAGCACGCGCTGCCAGACACAGCGACTGTCAGTTTTTGCAAAGGTATGAATATTCATAAGGGTAGTGACCTCAAAAGAACACCTATCTAACTGGGCGGAAAGAATTTTACACTATTAGCCAGTAGACCTATATATGCGGTATGTTATTATTTTTATTTTTGATTTTATTTGGCTATGGTACTTGTCATTTTTGTTTGATTAACGGATGTGTGGAGTTCTGTAAAGTACCCGGATCAGGCATAAATCCGACCGGTCGCTTGCAAGGACGTCCAGACCCGGGATTTGCGTCGCGTCTCTGAAGGGTGCGCGCGTGTTCCTACAGGGAAGAACGCGAATCGCAGGGTCTCTGCCAGACTAGATTCTTAAAGTCAAACGTCGACACGACGACATCAACAGTCAAAACTCAAGATTAGCGATCAGCGTGGCCGAGTGACTGAATTCAGAAATCACTTTGCGTAAAATGTTTAGTATAGCGCCCTCAAACATACTTATTTAGCCTCCCCATAGACTTATACAGGCCACAAATTTTCTTTTACTCATAACTTGATAAATTCGCAAAGCACAACCACCAAAAACTAATCAGTTCTTGCAAATTTGAAGAACAAATTGTGTGCGAAATGTGATCGGAATCTGCCAAGCCGTTTTTGAGATATCGTGCTAACAGACAGACACACACACAGAAACGCCTAAACCATAACCTCGCTGCGCGCATGCGCACGCGAGGTAAAAATCAGACCTCTAGCTCTATTGGCTCGCTCAAAATTAGATATGCGCATAATTAATGAGGTGCAATATGTGGCGTCATAAGCTGTCCCATCATACCATACATGAAGGCTGTAGCACTTGTGGTTACTGAGTTATGGACAAATATGTATATTTGAGGTCAAAGGTCACCGAGGTCACGTGACATTTTGTCAAAAAAATTGTATTGCGAAGTTATCCCTATATACCAAAAATCAGACCTCTAGCTCTATTGGCTGGCTCAGAATTAGATATGCGCATAATTAATGAGGTACAGGATGTGGTGTCATAAGGTCTCCCATCATACCAAATATGAAGGGTGTAGCACTTGGGGTTACTTAGTTATGGCCATATATGTATATTTGAGGTCAAAGGTCATTGGGGTCACATGACATTTTGTCAAAAAAATTGTATTGCTAAGTTATACCTATATACCAAAAATCAGACCTCTAGCTCTATTGGCTGGCTCAGAATTAGATATGCGCATAATTAATGAGGTACAGGATGTGATGTCATAAGGTCTCCCATCATACCAAATATGAAGGGTGTAGCACTTGTGGTTACTGAGTTATGGACATATACTCATATTTAAGGTCATCGAGATCACATGACATTTTGTCAAAAAATTTGTATTGCTAAGTTATCCCTATATACTTATTTTCACTTTATTTAGTGTGATTAGATATTATTTTAGCTGAAAAAAGGGTCCAGGGAAAGTAAGGAAAATCCAGTATTCCACAGTGTAACAATTGGCTGAAAATATAAAATTTCTTTCAGTCTCTAGAATCCGAAACCGAATCCGAAACCGAATCCGAAACCGAGTCTAATTTCAGCATCGTCTAGCCAGAGTGTAACGTGGGGATAGCGCCCTCAAACCACAGATACCGGCTTCCCATAGACTACCATGTATCAGAAAAATTAAAACTGTGATAACTTCATTAATATGCAAGCCACGCCCACCAAAACCTTTTCAGTTCTAGCCATTTGAATTCTGAAGATGTCTACCAAATTTGACTGAAATACGTTCAGCCGTTTTTGAGAAAATGGACCAACAGACAGACAGACAGACAGACACACAGACGGACAGACAGACAGACATCGCTGCGACATATGCCCACGTGTGTAAACACGTGAGCAAAAAGGGACAAAACGTATTTGCTACTGTTGTATCAACAGACAATTTTGAACACTGCGACAATTCACCTGTGCATGTACACCTGGCGATCGACCTGCTTAGTCCGTTTGTTGAAGGGACAAAGTTACCATCATATGATATCATTTCCTTCCTAGTAGTTTTACTTCCAGAACTACCGCAGTAACTAGTTAGTGTCGTGAATTATGATTTATGTAACATTTCTGAACCATTAATAAAAGAAATCATTGCCACGGAGGGCTAATGATATCGACAGACTGTCACTTTGGACCGTCGAACAAATTACAAGAAATGTACAGAACTTTTTTTAAGATTTTGTTTGCACAAATGCTGCGACGCCGACAGGTACGGGTCGTAATCGCAAAAATTGCAAGGACGCTGAATTCAGTGTACACTATGTAGGCCAAGACAGCATTTTCCTCTTGAAGTAAACAAAATGAGCCCCAAGAATTATATTGATTTGTAAATATGTGCATTGTTAGCCCACTGCAGTATTCTTCTGTCTTGCTATCTTTCCACTTTGATAACATTGCTTAGTCCTATGCCTGTACTTTATGTGTGCCACAAACTGACATTCTCGCAACTGAACAACAATTACGCAGAAATGTCTGAAATCGGAGTACATATAACACCTTCATAATTTATATTTTTGAGAATAAATCGTTGAATGATATCAATGAAGCACATATTCATCCTTATGATTAACGTTTTTCGTAAAAGATTGACAATCTGTTCTAAACCAATGTATTCCATGATTTCCGTAAGAGTGAGGATTTGAGGGTATACCCTTTATCATTAGTACCCTAGGGAGTCCTACTAGGGTGAGGGTTAGAAATTGAGTTCTCAGTTTGAGGTTCACATAACTAAAGAAATATCTCTCTAAACAAATATCTCTCTTACAAGAATTATCTTCTCTTCTTGTCTGTACTAAGACTGATGTCAATAGAAGACACTGTTCTCAAAAGTACTATTTCCAAAGACACTGTGCTTAACACTAGACATCCACAAAACATCCTTTACATTTGTTTCCGCATCAAAGTCTTAGCATCCGTTCTGACAAGTAATACTGAAATAACATTGTCTACATCTTGATTAATTGGGCATTTAATTCTTACTAAAACTCAAAAATATACAACTTTTGCCACACAGCTTTACGCTCGGAGAAAAAGGTTGGAGTGGAGAAACCCCTAAACATGTTTAGAATTTTCAGAACAAGTCACTGGAGGGCGCTTTTTAAAAATCATGTGAGTGGGACATGCTATTCATCATGAGCCAGTGATCATTTCGATCAAAACTAACGGAAAAATCGCCAGAAGATACAGCTAATGGAACTTTAATATGCGCCTCGGTAACAGATATTCAGACTATCAATTTTTCACAATTCCTTTCTGATCTACCTCCTGTGTGGCTTATTTTGAAGCTCTTCGGAAACACATAGTTTCCATTGGCTTTTGTGAAAATCAGGAATTATATTTTCCCCATAGAGATAACACAGGAATCGCGGCAATTTCTCATTTCAAATATCGGTTAATATAGGGTAATTTGTTTCTGAAGTAACAAAGTTGCACGGTGAACAACAATTTTTATTCTTGATTTTGAAAGAGAATAGTTGAAAGTTCGCTCAAAGAAAATTTGAGCAAAGCTATGATCAGTCATTTTCGAGGCGAGAACTGAACTGAACTAGTGTCTTGGTTTTCCCCATGACGACATACACTATAAATAATCATGGTGTGATCATACAAAGTGAAAGTGCAAGAGGTTATGCAATATGCCCGACAGAACTTTTGCAGATAGTAACAAAATGGAACATCCCTATCTCCTTCGTCTGAGGCGTATCAGAAAGTGAGAAAATGAGATCTATCATTGACAGTTTTTCTCATTTGTTATATTATGTTGAATGCAACTATGGAGAACTTCCTTTTCCCCTTAATCTATCATCCGTTGCATTCTAGTTAATTATCTTGTGTAACGTTTCTTACTACAAAGAAGGGAAGTTCTTTGAACTACATAACTGGAATACCATCCACAATGGATTTTCTCCCGTTCCTCAGTTTTGTTATTGTTCTGTTCTGGCTCTGCGAGAATTAACCAATTTTGTTTTTAACAACATTCTTCCAGTGTCTCACACAAGATTTTGCATTCTTAAAATTCAAAAGGAAAGAACCGAAATGGCTTTGCTACCACTGCACGGATATTGGACTTTTCTCTCTGAGAGTTTTACGGTTATGGTCCCCTCAGTGTTCTTGAAACGCTTTTCGAAATATTTTATATATTCAAAAGCTGATTTCTTGTTATACGATAAGAAGTAGAATACACAAGCTTATAAGATCCTTGTCTGAAGACCGATCAGATTTTCGGATTTCAGACTATGAAGAGAATGGTTAAGGCTTAGATTTATATATGTGCAGGCCTTCTCTGACGTATGCTACTCTACATTCAACTTTCACTGATATTGAAAGTTTCTCAGATCAAAAATTTGAGTAAATTTACACTCTGATATTGTTTTAATATTTTATGTCATAATAAGAATTCTGAAAATATGTTGCTTTAGTTCGGTTGTGCAACGCATTACATTAAGAACATACTTTGGAATCAATGCTGCGATGTGTACGCGGGACGAAATGTCGATATATTTCGGCCAGGAACTCAAAGCTCGCCCTCATGAACACTTGCTGGCTTGACAACGGCTAAATGTTAACGCTATTTCTGTATCTTTCTTGCTTTAGTTTCGATGGGTATCTCCTTCAAGGTGAACAGCTAGACGAATTGATCAAACACCGTCATTCCAAGGGCATGTGACTCAAAGTTGGCCATTGAGACTCTTTCAATGAGATGTCTTTCACCGAATACGTGCCCAGTGAAGAGTGTTACATGGTTGTACCGAAGTCAGGACTCTACCATGTCTTCTCACAGTTAGATCTTGAGTATCCTTCATTCTGCGGATATTTTAATTTTGTAAATCGTATTGATCAAGAAGAAGAATCGAAATACCATTTTATGGGCAAAAATTCTCAAAATAAGCCCCAACAAGTGGTAGATCAAAAAGGCACTGTAAAAATTTGAGAGTCAAAATATCTTTCCCCTAGGCGCATTCTACGTCAATGCTGTTCCCTGTTCTGCTTGCTAAAATCATGTTGACCAACCTGTCAATTTTTAACGTCACACTGTTGAAACTTAGTCTTGACAGGTGTTCATTACACAAAAGCGACATTTTTTGCGTTATGTTGTCAAGGTTAATAGATTGTGAGCTTAATATTTACTTTACGGGAAGACTAGAAGCGCATTCTATTGAACAAAATAATAAAAACTGTCAAAGTTTTGCATCCTTTGTCCCTTTAATCAATCAAGATTGCGTGCTATGATCACAGGCTGGCTTTCTAGATAGCAGAACGAGAGGCCATGGCCACCGAGCGGACCTCAAAAAATATCTGCATCATACTGTGTTAAGTGAGTAAATTTCACTCATTTTGTGCGATTGCCATTAATAAACGGTTGCTACATATTTCATTATGGGAGAGAGGCCCCTCTCAGTGACCAATTAAGACCAGACGCGATTTTATACATCCGGCGGGTTGGGGTATGATATGACTCGTTAGTATGTCCGTTTCCCTTCGTCAGATTCTTCTTTTCTGTTATAACTAAAAGGGAATAAAGACAGAAGATGGGTCAGTGTACCATGTAACTGCGTTTCAATTTATGGGCCAGATTTGAGAATTTATCACAAAAAAGGGGCTTGTACATCAGAGCCTGGAGTAAGATCTCACTCCAGAGTCTGTGTATTTACTTAAAAATTGTTGTTTAAATCATGGTTATAGTTAAGCATGTCATCTGCTCTGAAATATTGGACAAATGCATATTCATCTACTTGTTTTATCTTGCAGCTAATAACGGATCGCCATATCATATTGACCTGATGAAAAGCGTTCACATCGGAAGTTTCCATTCTGGACTGTTCCAACTGAGAGAGGGAGACAAGATCTACTTGAAAGTTTATTTACCGAGCAGCGAAGTTCAGTTAGACTGTTCTCCGGAGTCGACGTACATGGGAATGTATCTTATCAGTGATGACCCGAGTGTGTTTAAATTATATTTTAATATGTTTATATTATTGGCAGATAACTGCCATAATCCCAGTAGAGGAATTTACTGGTTGGAGAATTGGAATAAGTGACTTGAGAACTTATTTTAGACCAACATAAGTTTCTTTTCCGCTGAAGGCAGAATGGAAGCTGATGTCATATCTAATCTAAAACATCGTTTTTCAGGTTGACATTTGTGCAAGAGAATGACAAGATTACGCGAATTTTTTGTAGGAAAAATTACTGAATTGTTGTGTGAAATAATTGCCGAGTTCTTATTGATAAGGCCATGTATCAATTTCTGTTCTTTGTTCAAGGAAATTACTGAATAAATAAGATGAAACATTAAATTTCAAAACTCTCTTAGCCTTCTATTGATTATTTTGTTTCAAGTTTAACTCTTACCATGCCGACTATAATGCATGTGCTCAGGTTTTAGTGAACAGAATAGAAAGAAACTCATGTCTTGGGTAATTTGAAGATCGACAACATCTAAGCACTGTGTGACCTATACGCCCTTTGACGACCCATTACCCTGTATTGCTTTTTCTTGGTTCATCACCACAAGGAAATTGCGAGAATGTAGCGAGAAATCGATACTGGTTTGCTTTTTGCGAGAATTCTCCGAGATTTTTTTTATTCATGGGCAAGAATTAGTTGAATATTTTCTTTGCCATAAATCGGCGGGAAACAAAATTCTTACCATCAAAAAGCTAAAATTTGTATTTGCATGAATTTTTCCTCGCAGTTTGACGGCGAAAGTGATTGATAGAACTTTGTTTCTCGTAGATTCATGGCGAGAAAATACATTCTCTCCTATTGTGTGCGAGAAAAAATAAATTTTTGCAGTATTCTGTCAAAAACCGATAAAGTGTCAATTTATTCCCTCGCTATATTTTCCGCTAGTGTTACAAATCCCAGCTTATGATTAAAAAAACCAAAACATTTCGGTGAATCAGCAACGGAAATATTTAGAGAGAAAAGACCAATACAAGTAACTCATAAGATATCACGGCATGCATAAAGTCGAGGTTTTCTCTATGACGTTAAATGGTTCCGTTTGTATATGTCGTGTATATAGGCAACCATTACTTCATCTCACACATTGTCAGCATCTGCTCTCTGTCAATCAACTAGTGTAAGTTGACATCACACATTGTCAGCATCTGCTCTCTGTCAATATTACTCAGTTGAACACTGACGTATCGCCCACGCATTGGAGTCCCACAACCACATCTGATATGAATTTGATTTTCCCTGTTCATGCTTCCAAATTTGGTTGTCCTCGAAGTTTTCACTATCACCGAAACGGATCTTAGCATTCTTTAACCGGAAAGCTAAAAACGTAAAATTTATGACTGTCAATTTCTATGCATATACCGTGACATTTATTATTCATGTCATTGTTTAAAATGAAGCCCGTCTATAAGACCATGATTACTTATCAGTTTTATATCAATAAAGAAAGGTTTGAACGCAACTCCAAATATTTCAGGACACTAAAACAATTCAGGGAAGGAGAACAGTTTATCTACACGGAGTTTCACAGAAATTAAATAATATGTCCTCAAGGCGTATTCTACCAGCTTGAGAACACAACATGCATACATGTGAGGTGCATTAATCATGGTAAAGGGATAAAGTCGCCATTTGTCCCTTTAACAAACGCATCTCAGACGTGACTGAACTTTAATTATGTATTATAACATTGCAGTGTTTATTTGTGATGACTGTAGTTCCTTATTTGTCAACATGGAGAGTACAATGAAAAACAAAAATACTAAAAGTCAGCAAAATTTAGGACTACAGCAAGCTACTTGCGTTTAACATTTGATGATTTATTTATTTTATTTTATTAATTTTTATTTTATTAATAATGACTTCCACAGCCGAGGCCATTTATGGAAGACTGTTAGTAAAAATACAGATACAGAGTTAAAGCAAGAAGACAAGACGAACAAACTTTAACAAATACTGAGAAAACAATGTTTTAAAACATTTTTAAAACCATTTAAATTTACAGACAAAGGATCAATGTCATTGTGTTCGTTTAAAAGCAAATTAAATTGTCTCGGAATTCTACTAAAAAGAGAGTCACGAACACAATTAACTCTACCAAATGGCACATGAAACAAAGTAGTACGCCGAGTTGAAAACCTTGGTACATGAAGACTAAAAAATGAAGCTAAAGCATTAACATTAAACTTTGCATTTATGCATTTGTATAAAAATATATTATCAAATATAGTCCTCCTTGATTTTAATGACTGTAAATTGTAAATATTGCACAACGAGTCAATGTCATCACTGTAAAAACCAGTAATTCTTTTATGAAGAAATGTTAAAAATTTATGCTGTACTCTTTCAATTCTATCAGACTGGTGTTTACTAATACTGTTCCAAATAACAGAAGCATATTCAAGCTTAGACCTTACCAAGGTAAAGTACAATAATTTTAAAACGTGCACACTGTTAATACAATGGCTATTCCTCATAATAAAACCGAGAGCTTTTCTAGCACCTTGAATCATGTTATTTACATGGTCCAAAAATTTAATCTTTGGTCAATAATAACACCGAGATCTCTTATGCTACTGACTCTACTCAATGCATGAGTGTCGAGTTTGTAAGGGAAAATATGAACATTTCTTTTCAATGAAACAGTAAGAACTTTACATTTAGTAGGATTAAGATTCAATAACCAAGTGTCAGACCAGCTGATAATTCTATCGATGTCAGATTGCAGCAATAAAGAGTCAATATCCGAATCAATGATACGATAAATCTTCATGTCATCGGCAAAAAGTAACGACTCCGACACAAGATTATCAGAGATGTCATTAATGAAAAGAATAAATAAAAGTGGACCAAGGTGAGAGCCCTGAGGAACGCCCGAAAGGACGTGAAAATATGCATAGCATGGTTGTATACTTTTCCTCTGTGACACTATAGCCATGATCAATGTCCAAGACAGATTCCTCTGCATATGAAATCCATGATGACTTTCTCAACAGTTATAATACTTGTATACGCTACAAGACACCTTAACCTTGATATGAACTATGATTCTGTTTAAAACATTCATCAAATGAATTCAATCTACTTCAGCTGTCCAATAAAGCAATGTATAATGATGCAATGTCTACCTATGACAACAATCCTCTCTGTCAGTGATGACTTTCTCCCAATTCCACCAAGGTTGGTATTCTTTATCCATCCACGAACATGAACCCTTTTTAGCTTTGGTATTGAAGTTTGCATCCACAGCATTCTAAGACCCTGATCGAGGTTTTTCTGTCTGAACTCTGAACCGTTTGCTTGTGCGACGTTGTTAAGACCAGGGAGAAATTCAAATTCACAAGCTGGCACAAGGACACAGCTATTATTCTGATTATTCAATGGAAACATCAGACAATGGCCTAAGGATTCCATGCACCGATCTCAATGCGCTACGTAATATGTACGTTGTGTTTGATTTCGATTGTGAGCTCACGTTTGAGAAACATCATACTCTTTTCACTGATTATTGCCATGCTAATCAATGGTTTGCTGACCTATTTACATTAAATTGAATTAACTTTTTCAAGACATTTTGACTTTTGATGACATACATTTCATGAGGTAGTTGATACATACATTTGAAGTAGTCGGTCATTGACAGCACAGGAAACCTTTCCTCCACTCAATATTCATCGATCAATTGTCTTGACCTCAACAGTGTCAGGGGCACATTCCTCACGAATGCGTACTAAAATTATAAAGTGTGTGATATAGGCCAAATGAAAAAGACAAAATTACGGTACAAATATATCAATCCCTACGTTTCAAAGGAAAAACGACATAAA
Organism: Ptychodera flava; assembly: GCF_041260155.1. Classification (NCBI taxonomy): domain Eukaryota; kingdom Metazoa; phylum Hemichordata; class Enteropneusta; family Ptychoderidae; genus Ptychodera; species Ptychodera flava. The sequence continues at coordinate 31,625,569 of NC_091928.1, forward strand.
GCTGGTAGGTATATCATATAACGCACTTAGCCAAATTTATAAAATCTCTATTTATTTGTAGCATGCAACAGGATAATTGAATGTCAGCCAGGGTATTAAAATTCTATTATTGAACGCCCTACAACAAGTCATGTATTTACATACACAATGTCACTTTGGATGACAGCAGTGTCTAAATATTACTAAAGTCACTAAGTTTGGGTCATTGCCTGGATCAGCAAAATATCTTGTAGCAAATTTGATTCAATCATAAAGTGAACAAATATTTCAAACTTTGTGAGGGGAAAAATGTCACAGAAATTGAAGTACTTGTCATGATCCATTTGAATGTTACTACCGGTATTTGATTTCAGTGAGGTCAGACTAAACAATGTAGCTCAAAATGAATAAGATGGAAGAAACTAAATCTGAAATTAAAGACTTGACTACAATGCTAGCAAATTACAATCACCTTTACTTGACATCCAGGACCTGTTTGATACAGATCTATCTTAAATACATATTTATCAACCATAAGATGGCCGGTATTATGGGATGTCTTGGAATCTAGAGTAGAAGTCAAATGCTGCAGAAGTTACATTTTGATGAAATATCAAGTTAAGGAGTTGTTGACATAATGTTGGCAGACATGGAACTGCTTGCAAAATTCCTAAAAAAACGGTGCCAAGAGAAGTTAAATATTAATACATGCATTGAAATGTCAATGATTAGGAAACAAATGGTACTTCAGGCTATCAACACTACCAATGCCTGTAAACTGGACTTTGGTACCAACCTACCGGTACATTGGTCTGGTTCCAAATCACCAGTGGTCATACATGCAGTATTTCTGGGTGTCAGTCTGGTTCTAACTACTTCCCTGTGGATTACCCTTTAACTTCAGCTTCATATTTCCATGTATCTGCAAATCAGGATAGACCAGTGAATGAGCTCGAGATTTATATACTAAGGTATGTGAGACCAGTTTCACAGGAAGTATTAATTGTGTAGTTAAAGCGTGTGCTGAATTTTCAACCAAATGCCATTGCCTACCAAAGGTCAACTTTCGGCAAGTATGGTGACTTAATTTATTGCCTTGTTTTTGCATGATCAGTTGCCGAGCAAATATCCTACTAAAATTTCATCTTTTATCATAAAAAATTACCAAAAATTACCACTATGATTCTTTTGTTGGGTGATTATACCTTGATGAAGTGAATTCAGACGATGAAAGCCTTATCATACACGCTATAAATTTGCTAGTTCTTTACCTGAGACAATACAAATCGGTTTACTGAAGCTTGGATATAACGGCAACCCTAATTCAATTCAACTATTACAGCTAACAAGTGACCTGGAGGCTGGCATATGCAAATTTCATCATCATTTGTACGAAACTGAATGACGTCATCCTTACTGACATAAAACCTTATCTGTTTGTTTCCGGATTCCGTATAAACATTTTGAGAGAAAAAGAGAAACAAAATTTTGAAAGTTTACAACTGCTAATTGTTTGAGAATATCTAATGGCTACATTGCTAAAAAGCCATAAGTATCAAAGTTGAAAGCTGTAAAACCAGCAATATTTGAGGAAATTGTTTCTCGGACACAGAGTGAAAATTTTGCTGTAAAATATTGCGAATGCAGTTTTTATCATTATTTGAACAAAACTGAGATATAATAACATACTGTCAAATTCAAAACCAAGTGCAATTCCTATTTGTTGGATGTGTACAGAGAAGATTTTTGAAGAGCAAGTAAAAAGCGTTTATAAAGATTCCTAAATCGTAATAAGGGCATTAATGAGAAGCTTTGCTTTGAAGTTGAATGCTGACAGACAAACAAAATCAGAGAAAATAACAGTTTTACAAAAATTGAGAACATGTAGCTAAGAAAATCTGCAAATACATTTTTCCTTGTCTTTTGAACAAATCTAAATGCAGTCGTTGAAGATTTTCCAAGCAGCAGTTTTAGAGAAAAAAAAAGCAAAGTTGACATAGGTCACCAGACAATGATGGATGGCTCCATGTTGCTTACAATGGAGCTACAAAATTCTCATTCAGTAATTTCTAAATATCCAAAATATAGATCATAAGTTGATAGTATACTAGAATATGTATTATCTGTCAGATACCTGCAACAGATATTAAAAATACACAGAGTATTCTCAGAGAATTCAGTGTGAGTTGACTGACCCCACAAAGGTCATCATAAATCACCAGTTTAGAATGGTGTAAATGTTTGTAATTATGTGTGGAAATTTGTGTTGATGCAAACCACAGGCACTGAAACAAGATTTTTAGCTTCTCGTCTGTTTACAGAGAGAGAAGTTATTCAAGTTCAAAAATGGCGTGAAAGCAACGCCGCCGTCTCTCAACCTCCAGGCATTCTGATGGGTCATCTCAGAAACTGTTGGGGTGTTCATAGTTCGGGTTGAGGTACAGGAGAGCGATTTTGTGGCAAAAATCAAATGGGACTTAGCCAATGTTAAGCCTTTCTTCATGCGTACTTAGTTGACTGCAACCTATTACAGACAACTGAGCTGACATTGTAGGGCAATTCATTTGTGTTTGCTTGTTTTGTGTGCACTAGGTGTGTTCGGTACAGAGTCATACAGATTAAAACGACTAAAAATTTGAGATGGGGAAATCTAACATCGGCGTTTATGGCGGCCATGTTTACAACTAATACTCAGATCAGGGGCCGTGCTGGGCCAGCATAAACGTTGCAGTGAGAATGCCGCAGATGTCAAGTCTGAGCTAGGACTCAGGTCAACCCCTTGACTCCCGGTTCAGGGGCATTGGGAACTGTTCTCAAGTATTATTTTAAGTCAGACTCAGATCAGGGGCGGTGCTGGGCAAGAGTAAACATTCCAGTAAGAATGCCGGCATAGTGAAACGTAGGGGTAATTATGACATCTGGAATTATCATGGATCCAAATTTTTCATCGGTTCTTGTGTGTCTTACATGGAAAAAATGCAAAAATTGGTCCGCAATTAAAAAATCAATCTCAGCTTCATTTCTGGATCAGATTTTACAACAAATTGATACCGAATGTAACAAAATTATGTTCACAGCCTTCAAAGCTGTCTCACAACATATCCTGGGGTGGTATAGGTCATTTAAGGTCACAGACTGAGAAAATTACCTGAAATATACAACACTTTGAGCAGATGATTTATCTAATAACATCCCTCGGGACTTTTTATACCATATTACAAAGCTATCAGACAAGTAGTTTTTAGAGAACAAGATTTCTTGACCAAAAAGTCAACATTGTCTTAAAAATACAAATTTGCATATCTCAGGATAATTTCCAAATACCCAACTATTGCCATCCCTGGGCATCTGTATACCAAATATAAAATCTATCTGTGTAGTGGTTTTAAAGAAAAAATATTTTTAAACTTTTCTGACCCAAAATAATAAAAATTACCCTAAAACGGTAATTTTGCTAATTTTGCCGTAATTTCAGCACAGCATAAGGGTAACAACCTTGCAAACACCCAACCCCAATTTGAGAGTAGCTGGGCCCGTGCTTTCAGAGAGAAATAATTTTTACTTAAAATGAGGAAAATATCAAAAATATTCAGCAAAAATACAAAATTCAAGATATCTTCACAATATACATACAACTTGATACAGTCCTCCTAAGTTAGTTGCATACTAATTTTCAAAGCAATCAAAATAGCGGTTCTTGAGTAATTTTTTACCATTTTCACATTTTCTTAGCTCATTTGCATAATCTGGGCAATGCAAACTTCATTCGAACAAAATCACATCTACAGCCCAGGATGCATACATAAATACCATGCTAAAATGTGCAGTGGTTCGCGAATTTTTGATGTTGATGGACAAACTATACGCACATACATGTACATGTATATACATATAGACGCCACCCAATTCAGCTTATACGATAACCTCACATTGGTATACCAAATGTGAGCTAAACATTAATACATGCATTGAAATGCCAATGATTGGCAAACAAATAATACATCAGGCTTTCAACAGTCCTAATGTCTGTAACGTGGACTTTGGTCGATGTAACAATTAGTACTTACTGGTACATCGGCCTGGTCCCAAATCACCTGGGGTCACATGTGCAGTACTGTAACTCTGCATGTCAGTCAGTTTCTAACTGCTTCCCTGTGGATTGCTTAGAACTTCAGCTCAGATTTCCATGTTTCTACAAAAAGGATAGACCAGTGAACGAGATTTATACATAACAATACTAAAGTAGCTTATGTGAGACAATTTTACAAAAAGAATTTGTGTGGTTAGCTTGTGCTAAATTTCCCACCAAATGGCGGTATTTACCAAAAGGTCAACTTAGCAAGCATAATGACTTTTATTGCCCTGTTTGTGCATGGTCAGTTGTCCAACAAATATCCTGCTAATGTTTTTTTTATATCATAAAATGCTACAAAAAAATTACTGTTATGATTCTTTTCGTTGACTGATTATAACTTGATGATGTGAATTCTGATGAAGAAGGCCATCACATACTTGTTATAAATTTAACCCTTTGAGCGCTGTAATTTTTCCCGCCAAAAATTTTGATGCAACATTTTACAGATTTTATTAAGTTTCATGTATTTTTTTTCATAATTTTGGACTAAATGGACATTATATTTTATTGGCTACAGATTTTTATCAAACTTTTAGCAAAAAATTAGAAAAATATTGATTGGTGTACATATGATAAAGGTGACAAAATTTGACTTTGGCGCTTAAGGTGGTTGGAAAGGCAATTTTTGCACCAATTCTTTTCTCAGGGTTAATGTCAAGTTTCAAGTGTTAGAATCAAGATATTTAGTTCAAATTTTCAGGATAACTCCCTAGTTAATATTTTCTCCAAAGAATATAAAAATTGTATATTTGCAGCCATGATTTTGAAATATGACACCAGTAAATATTAAAATTTAATTTTTCATATTTTTTTTACATATTTGAATTTAATAACAATTGGATAGTATTAATATTACCAAATTAGTTATAAATATGTTGACACTATTTATTGCAAGATTTGTACGGCAGGATTTGTAAATAAAATTTGTTTTTATGATTTTATATGGGTTTATATATCAAAAAATTATTAAAAATTCTTTCAAATTTCAAAATGTGATTTTTCAAAAAATACTTCAAATACAGGAAAATTGTGCCGTACAAATCTTATCTGTAACCTTGTTAGTAGGCTGTAAAAATTCCATGTCCATATCTCATTTCAAAGTTGGATTAAATTAGTATACAATTATGTAGAAAACTGTTATTCTGTCAAAAATGTTGAAAACAAGCCATATTTGCACCCCTCTTTTGAAGTCATAGAGCAGTTTTTTTTGGTTAATCTCACTTTTGACACCTCTTTGACACTCAAAGAATCTAAAAATGCATTTACAATAGCAGTCACTCACTCTGAATGCCAGCACCGCCTTGTCAAACTTTCCTGAAAAACAGCAAATAATGACTTTCCCTTTTCAAACATTTTATCAAAAGCTAGGGGACCTCTACCATAGTTAATACACTAAGGACTCCCCAACTTCTTCTTATTTGGTCAGTTTTTCAGAAGTTTTAACAGGCTATAACTCTGCAATGCCTTTGTGCCCAAATGTCTAGTTTTTTTTATTCACAGAGAATGTTGACTACTTTTATATTTTAATATTTTTTTTGAAATTTATAACTGACGCTCTAGCCTTTCCAACCACCTTAAGGGTTAATAGTTCTTAACCTGAGGCAAATACAAATCGGTTTACTTTAGCTTGGATAACATTTTTGTAACTCAAATAATTCAACTATTAAAGGTAACAAATGACCTAGAAGTTGGCATATGCAACTTTCATCATCCTTTGTACAAAACTGAATGAGACATCCCTATCGATATGAAACCAAATTTTATTGCTTCTGAATAAGTTGCAGATAAAAAATGAGAAACTTTTAAGTTTATATCTGCAAATTGTTTAAGAATATTTAACAAAATTTCTTTATGCAAATATTACAAAAATAAGTTTCCAAAAACTTGACAAGGGCATTAATAAGAAGCTATGATTTGAATTTGAAAGCTGACAGACAATCACTATCAGAGAACAAGTTGTCGTTGATGACAGTCCCCACTTGTTAATGGGTATTTTGATTCCAGGTGCATGGAGAGGATAGTGTCCTCTTCATTAATTAGGTCTGTGTTTAAAAATGCTGTGATACAGATAGGGCTTCATGGCTGACAATCAGTTAGATGGTGGTGAAAACATAACACCAATCTAAGCTGCCATCCTAATTACAAAAGGCCATTAAATCAGTCAGTAATCGATTGACAGGATGTTGCTAAACATTTTTGCATCCTATTATAAAACTGACAAATTATCACCTGTACCATTTTTCATAAAGTTTATTGCAGTGCTTCTGGGCATTCACCCTCAAAACAAGAAAATTACTATATGCAAATCAGCATATTTATGAAAGTCATACTGCTATAGGTCATTGATTTGTACTGGTATTTACAACACTGTGAGATCAACATCTGTACCAAGCTTCATCAAATTTGATGCAGTATTTGTGGACATATCACTCTAATTAAGAAAGTTCATTAAATATGCAATTAAAAATTAACATAACACTGATAAGTGTGTATAACCAAAGCACTCTGCATGAGAGTGAACTAACTCATCTATACAAATGATCCTAGCATTTTGGATTCTGCCATCTGCGTAATCAGCGCTGTGTACCCCGTGTAGTCTCCTGACCAGTGAATCACGTGGCTCACGAAACAAGTTGTAGAGATGAAATTGTAAAACCATTTCACCAGCAACCCTTATATATACCAAATGTGAGCTAATATGTTGACTTCCAGCATTTAATGAATGCTATTTCATTCATTTTTCTGAATGGCTGATTGTGCACGATGCCAACAGTTACAGGAGAATACTGTCTTCTTAGGAATTTTGTGCAAATTATGAGTTTACCAGCCGTAATGATTAAAATAAATTCGTTCAGAAAAGCAGCTAAGTTCATCATCTACTCCTTCAAGGTATGTTGAAAGTTTCCACTTAAAATCAGAAATCCTGAAAAATTTTGGACTTAATACTTGCACACATCGAGCTTGTATAGATATGATAAAAACCACATGCATTCTGACAGACTTTGTCGGTAGAAATACAGATGCAAACCAACAGTACATGTATCTTGAACAGTTAGATTTAGCTTCCGGTTGAAGATGAAATATATCTTGAAATTCATTTCAAACAACTCCATATGCCATCCTATATAATCTTCATTTACCAAAGTCCACCACATTTCATAGTTTAAGTTTGATAGTATACCAGTATATAGTAATTCGTGTATGGACAATCATGAAAATAACACACTTTCCAAAATTCATAAAATCTTAATTCATTGGTAGCATGTAACAGCAAAATTGAATGGCAGCCAGGGTATTACAATTGTATTGAATAGCATACAACAAGTCATGTAATTTACACACATCAAACAACGTCACTTTTGATGACAGCATTGTCTAAATATTAATGAAGTCACTAAATTTGGGTCCTTTACTTATAATCATAATGTGATCTGATATTTCAAATTTTGTACAATTTCAAATGTCCCAGAAATTGAAGTACTTGTCATGATCCATTTAAACATTACTATCGGTATTTGTTTTCAGTGAGGTCAGACTAAACACTTTGATGTAGCTCAAAATGAAGAATAAGATGGAAATAACTAAATCTGAAATTTAAGACTTGATAACAATGCTGGAAAATTTAATAATCACACTGACTTGACATTCAGAAACAGTTTACTTCTGTCTTAAATTAATAAATGGTACCAACCATTAGACGGCCAGTATTATGGGATGTCTTGGAATCTTGAGTAAGAGTCAAATGCTGCAGTATTGTTACTTGACATTTTGATGAAATATCAAGTTAATGAGTTGTTGAAGTAATGTAGGTAGACATGGAAATGTTTGCAAAATAAATTCTCAAGAAATAGCGCCAAGAGAATGCATTGACATGTCAGTGATCAGCAAACAAATGCTACTTCAGACTTTCAACACTCCAAATGCCTGTAAACTGGACTTCGGTCTCTGTACAAACCTACATTGGCCTGGTTCCAAATCACCTGGAGTCATATGCAGTATCTCTGAATGTCAATCTTGTTCTAACTCCTTCCCAGTGGATTACTCACAACTTCAGCTTCAGATTTCTTTGTATCTACAAATAAGGATAGACCAGTGAAAGAGATTTGTACATATACTAAGGTATGTGAGACAGTGTTACAGAAAGAATTTCTGAGGATAGCTGTGCTGTATTTGACACCAAATGGCAATGCTTACCAAAAGGTCAACTTACAACAAATATGGTGACTTTTATTGCCTTGTTTGTGCACGGTCAGTTGTTCAGCACATATCCTGCTAAAATTTATTCTTTATCATAAAAAATTGCCAAAAAATTACCATTATGATTCTTTTATTGGGTGATTATACCTTGACAATATGGATTCAGATGAAAGCCATATCATACAGGCTATAAATGTGTTAGTTCTTTACCTGAGACAATACAAATTTGTTTACTGCAGCTTGGATAACATAACGGCAACTCAAATAATTCAACTATTACTGGCATAGGACTAGCAACAAGTGACTTAGAGGCTGGCATATGCAAATTTCATCATCATTTGTACAAATCTGAATAAGGCCATCCCTATTGACATGAAACAAAATTTGATTGTTTCACGATAAACATTTTGAGGAAAAAAATGAGGCAAAAGTATAAATGTGACACCTACTGATAGTTTAAGATTATCCAATAACTACATTGCTAAAAAGCCATTAGTATCAAATTTGAAAGCTGTAAAACCAACAATATAAGAGAAATTGTTTCTCAGATAAATAATGAAAATTTTGCTGCAAAATTGCAATTTTCATCATTATTTGAACAAAACTGAGAGGTAAGATACTGCCAATTTCAAAACCAAGTACAATTCCTAATTGATGGATGTGTACAGAGAAGACTTTTAAAGAAAAAGTGGAAACTGTCACGGACAGTAATTTTCCTAAAACGTGATAAGAGCATTACTTAGAAGCTATGCTTTGAATTTGAGTGCTGACAGACCAGCAATATTAGATAAAAAAGCAGTTTTATAAAATGTAGCTCAGAAAATCTGCATATACACATTTTTATACATTTTGAAATTCTAAATGCAGTCATGGAAGATTTCCAAGCAGCAGTTTAAGAGAAAAAGTGCAAAGTTGACAGAGTCATGTGGCTTAACAAAAATAACGTTTCAAGGATGACAAAAGTGCCAAATTTACTGCAGATGTTTGCATGTATGTGCAGATCAAAATTAGCTATTGCTTAAGAAATGTTGCTACCGGAAAGGCTTGAAGATGTCATAAATTCAAAATGGCTGCCACTTTATTGCTTACAATGTTAAAATACGGTTAATTCAGACAGGTTTCCATATTTTTTTGAAAAAACTGACACAAACATCCTAAATTTCAATACAACATAAAACTAATGAAAATCAATTATTATAATGACGTCATAAAGCTGAAATGGCTGACCAAATTCAAAATATCCCCATCATATTGTCTAAAAATGTTAAAATACTGTTAATTAAGCCTGTTTTCATCATTTTATTGCCGAAACTGAAATTAAGACCAAAATTAAAGACAAAACATATAATTTCTGCAAATTAATTATTGTGATGATGTCATAAAACCAACACGGCAACCAAATATAACAAAATGGCCAATTATGAAGTTCATTATGATTAGTACAATAGCCCATTTAGGTCGCAAAATGATAGTTAAAAAGTAATGTATAATTTGTATTTATATTCCATTAACTCAAAATAAAGATAAATGTAACAAAACTTAGCAAATAAGCTCAACACAAGTTACAAACTATTATGAAATTATTAATCATCTAACAGTGGTCTCTGTCTGAAAACCGAATCGATATAAAGGAATTGAAGGCAACTATACTCATCGGTTCTACCTTTGAAAGTGTTACGGTATAGTGAATAAATCAATATAAGTGGGATTTCATGATAACGAAAAACATGGCGGAGTCAATAGTGTTTCGACCCTGGTCATGTGACCTTTGGTCCCCGGAAAAAGGTTTTATTTTTGTGATTTTGGTTTTTTCGCTTCCTTTGTTTGAGAAGCGTTTTTTGGTTTGTTGAATTTTCTGTTTTTTATGTGTTGGTGTGTGGTGAAAGACATAGTTTTGTCCTACAGTAGTTCTCTATTTAGAAGATGTGCTGGCCTAAAAAGGCCGTTGGGTAAGGGTTTTTATGAATAAAGAGAAGACTTTTTCTCGCCTTTGGAAGCTAGCTTACCTTGCCTTTTTGCAGCTTCCGTGAATTTTATTGAAAGTGTCTTTGCCTTTAATTTTTTCGATACGTTTTGCTGTCTGGAGATCTCGACCAAAAACATAAAAAACACCAGTAAGCACATAAACTGAAATTGAAGATTAAACAAAAACAAGAACTGAGAAAGATTCTCAGATTCATCAAAATTCTTGCAAATCAGTCAACAAATGTTGACTGAGATATCAACAAATTTATTTGGTTCATAAGATTGAAAAGCAAACAAAAAAATCAATCAGACATCTGTTCTTAGATAAGTCCATGTTGGACACTACCAACAGCGGAAAACCCAAAATTGTAAAACTGTCTCGAAGCAACTTACAGATCGATAGGGAAAATTCCATGCACAACCCACATCTGAAAGAACATGGCTCTAGCAGAAAAGAATGCTCTTAATAATCTATGCAAAAATCAAACAAATTACGATAAAACCAACCAATAAAGGAAGAGGCATAGCAATTGTGAATACGACACATGGCATTAAAGAAAGTTATATACAGCTGCGAAATGAACTCTATTACTGTACATTAAAGCAACACTTCGCGACATTAACCATCCCGTGGAAATGGTGAAATCATTTATGTGCGACAAGAAGATCTTTGACGAGGAGACTTACAGTTTCCTCAATTCCGTAGGTAGAATAATTTGTACACCACAATGGTATCTCCTGCAAAAAATACACAAAACTCAAGCAGAAGGAACAACCATTATCCAACATAGAAGTGGCTGCTGGAGCTCAGCAAACCAAATCTCAGAATGTTAAAAAACATGCCACAAAATGTAGCGTTGGACTCTGAAACAGTACCAGCCAACACATACGATACCAAAAAAGAGGAAAAATACCAACAAAACACATACATAAAAGCCTTACTGCCGATTATTCTGAAATACAACATATTTTAATTCAACAGAGAAAAATATAAACAAATCTGAGGATGCAGAATGAATGGGCTCACCAGAAATAGTTGACATCACATACCATGAAATGGAGAAAGTTATATTAAATCCCAAATCCGTCAAATATTTGAATGGAACCCTTTAAAAGGTAACCATTTCATGATTTACACAGGAACAGAACATTAAACGGCCTACGACATCATTTCTAAAGGTTTTATTTTTTCCCTTCAAAAACTCAGTTAGGGGACCAGTCTATGGATTGCATATCGTGCCAGTTCAAACAGATGTGCTCGAAGGGCCAAATTTGATTCCTTTTCATGCCTGATGATCAGGGGGCCTTCACACCAGAGCCAGGCAGCAGTATTTGCATATTGACCAACAGGTACAATTGACATCATTTGTACCACACTATTGACAAGAAAGTGTATTTAGAGGTCCTTGCATAAATTAGACCAAGTAAACACTGGCAGTGTGCACACTGGTGGTCCAACTGCAGGGACTTGTCAAGTTGCTTCCAGCGAGGAGAGTGTTGACCAAAATTCAGAAAGTGATTTCGAGGGGAAGTAGCTTAAAGGCGCATAGGGAACCCCAGGTATCCGGGACGAGTGGCTCCAAATCAGAGTCGGATTCTGACTCTGAAAGACAAAGTGCAAGTGAACAAAGCAATAGAATGCTCAGGACAGATTGGAAGCATGATGAGGCTACGTATTATTTCTTTGTATGAAATAAGACAGTATCAGTCTCAGTTTGAACTTTACACGGTTGATTTCTTTTACAAAAAGTGGAGCGATCCCGCGCCTGAGTGTTTCGGTTCAATGCATCGCGTGTTGTAGCTGCAGAACAGTACACTCAGTGTGATAGTTTTCGGACGAACTCAGTTTTCGGACATTCAATCACATGCTGTTCGTCGTACTCACTTCGCTCCGTCATGATAGCATTTTGCAAGTTACGTGACCTCATATTAAGTGAAGTGATACTGCTGTCCCGTTTTGGATAGTTTTAATTTTAGTAGAAGCTCTTTCGGGGTACAAATTTTGCGAACTTTGCCGGACCGTACGATAAAAGGTGTCGAAAGCAACACAAAGAGACGGCCCATATGTCCGCTAGGTAAGCGCCAAGCACATCGAAACATGGTTGAGTTGTCTATGGATTAAACGTGACTAATTATCACGAAATATTTGCATACAGTTTTTTAAACCCATCGAAAATGAAAATCGGGGTTTTGAAGTTTCAAATTATCAACATTTAGTCCCTAATCACATTCTAAATACGACATCCGATTACTGCGATAGCAGTCCGATTACTACGCACTCAACACGGGGTCAAAAATTTGGCAACTTGACCCCCTAAATACCACTTCCGTCGTGTTAACAGTTTGAGGATAAACACAATAAAGTTTCAAAAGGTATGGTAATAAGATTTTGTAGTGCTCGTCATTTATGAAACGGCTTTGGGCGAAATTCACTACCCTGTCCGAAAACTGTCACACTGAGTGTAGCTGTGTTGGACGTCGACCTTTGACAGAACTATCATTTCCTTGGAGCACGAGACAAATGGTGCAATCGACCCATGTTCCCCTGCATTTTCAGAGCAAACGAATCCTGCAAAAAGTGATGTGTTAGGCCTATTTTGTACATGTTTTGAATGAAGAAAAACAAAGAAAGCTTGTCGCCGCATTGTCGGGTCGCCATTTTAAATCGCCGTCTTCACGATTGTGTAGATACGGGAAGAAGCCTGCCACACAAATGTTTCCCGATGAATGAGGATGTGACATAGACTGTCATCCTTCTTGTAATGTTTATTTCCCATTTTTGGCACGAAAGCATAGTACACCTAATCAGATAGCCTGACAAGTCATTTTAATGTACTCGATCGATTTGGCGATCGGCCATACGAGACATGTGACCGTTGGTGATCTTGTAAAAAGACCATGTCCCTATAGCAAACTAAAACATTTAGGCACTAAGCTTACAATGTTCTCTCGTGCGCTGCGGGCTGGATGTGCGATCTCAGCAAAGGAAACCCTAGCCTCACACCCTTACGGACATGAAATCTGCAAAGGTGTGAAAGATTATTTTCCCGTATTAAGATAAGTCATCGGCTGAACTTCTAAAAGCCGAAAAAGTTGAACAAGTTTGGCTAGGGGTACACGCCCAACCGTAACTTTTACTTGCCTTTTATCTGGACAAAGGCGGCGATACGCAAAGGCAGTGACGAAAGCTAACTTCAACACCCAAAGAGTGATTTTACGTTTGGTTGCATGGGCATGTCAAGGGCCCTTTATCTTCTAACATTCAGAACATTGGTCGAGGAGTGCAACACCTTGCACCCTACGTTCAACATAGGAATTCATATTTGAACATTCTATCGACACAATCTCATTCCTTGACATAGTGGTCTTCAATTTCAAATGTCAGAGATGCAATCAAAACCATCTGACAAAGTGTATTAAGAAATTCCTGTCACCTAACTTCAAAGGCTTAATTAAAGGTTTATGACTCAGGTATGTTCACACATGCAGCAACAATTTAGACTTCATAAAAACTTCAAACAGCAAAACTTCAACAACGAGACTACAAGTAGCTTGTATAATAAAGAAGTAATTTAACAAATATCAGCTTTTCCTCATCAACAAAAATAAGGGTAATGATGTAACAAAAAACGTGTCAGCAAAACCTTTATCTATTCATCAAAACCAACCTAATCAAACAATGTGATAAGAAACTGGAAAATGATGAAGGGCGATCAAACACTGGCCATTGTTTTCCAGAAAACATTTCATAGCATATAAAGGGGAAACTAATGTGGTAAATTTAGCAGCTGTTTATGGGTAGAAAAACTCAAAATATCACAAAAAATAGCACTTGCAATGATTCAGTCAAAAAATCCAACTGGCATACAGGAGGCATTGACCAAAATGTTCATCTTGCCAAATTTCAGCAAAATTGAGTTACTGAAGCGTTTTCTAACAGTGGGTGTCTACAGCTCACGGCATATGCCATACGCCATACGCCATACAGTAGGGTGCATAACGAATGATCACATTAGTCCTAGGACAATGGTCAAGAGGACTAATAATCAATAATCTCGTAAGAGTCTGTTACTTGTGTTGAGCTTATTGGCTAAGTTTTGGTACATTTATCTTTTATTTTGAGTTTATGGAATATTACTAAAAATTGTACATTACCTTTAACTACCATTTTATCACGTAAATGGGCTATTGTACCAAGCATAGTGAACTTCATAATCGGTCATTTTGTGATTTTCGGTTGCCATGTTCATTTTATGACATCATCTCAATAATTAATTTGCATAAATTATGTTTTGTCTGTAATTCGGGGTGTTAATTTCAGTTCAGGCAATAAAATGCTGAAAAATGCCAGAATACACTGTATTTTGACATTTCTAAGCGATATAATGGCGGCCATTTTCAATTTATGGCGTCATCAAGCCTGTCCAGTGGCCCAAGTTTTTAGAAAAATAGCTTATTCTGATACATATATATGCAAACCTGTGTAGTAAATTTGGCACTTTGTCATTTATGTAACGATCTTGCTGTTTTTGGTGGAGCTACAAAATTCACAATCAGTAATTTATAGATATCCAAAATACAGATCATCCATCTAAATTTAATTTCATATTTAAGTTAATAGTATACCAAAATATGTATCTCTCAGATACCTGCATTTGATAATACAAATACACTAAGTAATTACAGAGAATTGAGTTTGAGTTGACTCCTCTGGTCCACAAATGGTCATCATAAATCACCACTTTACAATGGTGTAAATGTTTGAAATTTGTCTTGATATGATGCAAACCACAAGCACTGAGACGTGATTTTTAGCTCCTTGTCTATTCATAGAGAGAAAAGTTTTTATAGGAGTGTTTTCCCTGAAATACATCATCCTGTAAAGAATATGATGCTGTAAGTGTTTAAATGTAACTTCTTTTCAAAAATATACCGTACTTTAATATGTTACCAAAAGAAATTTATTCAGCTTATACTATAAGCTAAAATTGGTATGCCAAATGTGAGCTAAAAATAATACATGCATTGATCATGCCATGATTTGCAAACCAATGATACATCAGGCTTCCAATAGTCTTAATGTCTGTAAAGTGGACTTTGGTCTCCATAACAACCTACCAGTACATTGGCATGGTCCCAAATCACCTGGGGTCATACGTGCAGTATTTCTGCATGTCTGTCTGGTTCCGACTGCTTCCCTGTTGATTACTTACAACGTCAGCTTCAGATTTCCATGTATCTGCAAATCCGGATGGAATAGTGAATGAGATTCATACACAACAATACCAAGTTATGTGAGAGAGTTTTACAGAAGGTAATTGCATGGATAGCTTGTGTTGAATTTACCACCAAATGCACTGTTTACCAAAAGGTCAACTTACAACAAATATGGTGACTTTTATTGCCCTGTTTGTGCATGGTCAGTTGTCCAGCAAATATCCCGCTAATGTTTCATCTATTTCATAAAAAGCTACAGAAAATTACTGTAGTTATGATTCTTTTGTTGGTTGACTATACCGGTACCTTGATGATGTGAATTCTGATGAAGAAAGCCATCTCATACTTGTTGTAAATTTAATATTTCTCATCTGAGACAAATACAAATCGGTTTGCTGAAGCTTGGATAACATAACGGCAACTCAAATAATTCAATTCTTAAAGGTAACAAGTGACCTACAGTACAGGTTGGCGTATGCAACTTTCATCATCATTTATACAAAACTGAATGAGGCCTTCCCTATTGACATGAAACCAAATTGAATTGCTTCTGAATAAGTTTCAGAGAAATTTTTTAACAATAAGAATATTTAACAACCACATTGCTAAAAACACCGTCAAGGACAATGTGCTCATATTTGGGTCGAATTGGTCCATCAAGAAATATTTAAACCAGAAGAACAAGAATGACAAAGGTAAATAAGGTCTGAAACTTCAGGTACTGGAGGCTGCAAGTTTAGAAATAGGCTTAGCAGAGGAATGTTTCAACAGTCCTTCATGGTTTCAGCTGGTCTGCCAATATGTATCAGTTCATGAACACTGACAGGAAATGCCTCAAGGTCAGTGGAGTAGGCTGTTCCAGTCACTGATACCACTCCTACACATAGTAGGTACGCTGCATACAAATAGGCTAGAGATTACTGAATCTCCAACTTAGATGTGTGGGTTGCTTCAGTTAATGCCACCACTCCTGCACATTTGCAGGATTTCCCCTTTTCTTACCTCATTTGCATATTTTTGACACTGACATTCAGACATGTTCATTTGAACAACGTCACATCTCAACCCCTGAGTCTACCTATACACCAAATACTGTGCTGGTAAGTGAGGCGGTTTGGGAGCTTTTGCGTGTGACAGACATACCATACATGCATACATGCATACGCCATCGACTGGTATTTATATACATACGAAATATGAGCTAAAAAGTAAAAAGTGTCTCTATGCAAATGTTACAGTAATTTTCCTAAAACTTGATAAGGGCGTTACTAAGAAAGCTATGCTTTGAATTTGAATGCTGACAGACAAGCAATATTAGAGAGAAAGAAGTTTTACATAAATTGAGGAAATGTAGCACAGAAAATCCACATTTCCACATTTCCTTATCTTTTGGACAAATCTAAGTGCAGTCATGGACGATTTCCGAGCAGCAATTTTAGAGAAAAAGTACAAAGTTGACAGAGAACACCAACAATGATGGATGCCGATCCATGTCACTCACAGTGGAGCTAAAATGTCACCAGTTAGTAATTTCCAGATATCCAAAGTATAGATTATTTATCCAATTCCAATTAATCTCATAGTTCCAGTTAATGTTATACCAAAATATGTATCTGTCAGATACTTGCAGCTGATATACAGATATTATACCTACCGGTATGTACTCACCTCATTAACAGTACGAGTTGACTCCTCTGACCCACAGAGTCATGAGTGACCTCTTTCATAAATCACAACAGTACAATTGTATTAATATTTGAAATTACAAAACAAATGCTGCTAATGAATAGAGATTTACTTGAAGTCAACAGCTGCAGCCAATTTTGAAACTACCAAAATCACTGATACTGATATCATCGCGAGTGAAGAGTTATTTCCAGCAACAGTAGTTATCAATCTGCAGTACAATTTTCGTTTGGAATTAGTGAGTTGACAAACAGCTTTATCTATGGTACTTTATTGCATACTAATGATGTCATAGGTAAGAGAGTATACTAAAAAGGAGGGGATATGAGTGACAATTTGCCAGATGTAGATCTCAGATACATGAAACGCAGATATTGATAGCATTATGATTACACACTGGATGAAAAGATAGGATATTCTGTTGACAAAAGAACAAGAGGGTTACAGGCTAGGCGAGGTACCTGGACATTGGACACCTAATCATCAAATTATCCAGCTCTATAGTGAGCCATGTACAGTGCCTTACTTGGTAATTTGCAAGCTCCTTTGTTATCATAATAGCAATATTTGCATGTTTTTTGTTTCAGTTGATGGTAGGCACTTTGTGCACATGTGGAGGGAAAGTTACCATAAATCATATCTGAGTTTTAAGCATTAGAATAGGGCCAGCTGCTTATATCCTGTAATCAAGGATTTGACATTCAAAATGAAAATCATTACGTGGAGAAAGGTTAATTCGGTTTCAAACAACAAAAGAAAGTGAGCTTATTTTATTAGTAACTTTCAATATCTACACAAGAAAAAATGCCCTGTTTGGATGCTGAACTCGATATCAAAAGCACATTCATCAACTTTGCTGGCTTTCAGTTGGTGTATAGACCGGTAACACATGTGTGTTTTGTACAGTCAAGCTTTGAGTCGGTCTCAACTTACCAGAAGAACAATCCTGAATCCAACTTATAATTCCACAAAATCCAAAGATTTGAAAATTACTGCCTTGTTGTCTCTTTGTTACAGGTATTCATTTGTACAAACAAGTACGTATTTTAAAGTCTTTCATGTTCAGGACAACTTTAATCAGTGAAGGAAATCCTGTGAAACAACTGAAACAACAGCTCAAATCCTGTGATATTTTGAAATTGACTAGCTATATACATGTATAAGTATATGGTAAATTGAATCATTACATGCAACAAACAATATGGCAGCACTACTTGTATCAACATCCTGGAACAAAAGTCCTCAGGGATCAACAACCTGGCAGCTGATCAGTGATTTCTGTGAAAACACACTGAAGAAAAAGCCTACTGAGTTGTCTGCAATTCACTGCACTGTCCTTGATGTTGAACTGAGTGAAGATCTAAGAAAAGATGCTACAGCACATACAGTGGATTTAATTCCAGCAACAAGACCACAATGGTCTGATCCTGCTGAAGATCCACCTGCAATAAACTGGCTTCTCAATCATGTCAACTACTATGAACACCTGCAGAATCTGCAAGATATTAGACATGTAGTTGCATTGTCTGCAAAGACAAAAAATGCTGCATCTGCTATACATAAACAACTCTTCCCTAAAGCCAAACTTCACCAAATACAGTCCAAACCTTCTGCGTTGTTTGTTGCAAATTCCTGGGATAAAGATGAGTTAGGTCTCACAGCATTTCACAGATCTCTTGTCCAAGATTTCTGTGACAGAAAGGCAAGTGGAGAAGCCCTGAAAGCCTACTCTACTGTACTTGATGTCAAAATCAGTGATGAACAGAAGAAAGATGCTGAGAGCTGTGGTGTTACCTTGATTCCAGCACAAATAAAGGAACTAGCTGATCCAGAAGATGAACTTCCTGCACTGAAGAGGTTGGCACATCACCCGATATACTACCCAGACCTGAGAGAATTGGAAAATATCCAGTATGTAATTGGTTATGGTCCAACGACAGGACTGGCAGCAGCTGATATCAAAGCAAAACTGTTTCCCAGTGCAAAGTTAGTTCTCATCAATCATGTCTGCCCAGAACATAACTGTCTGCAAACTATAAAGAGCAGATTACAAGACTTTGAAGAAAAGATGCTGCGTATGGCAAAGTATGGCAAGTAAAGCAGACCTGATATTTTCCATTGGACCCAAGATCCACCAGTATTTTCAGAATGCATACAGGGCTGAGGTCAATGGTAAATACTTGTCAGAGATTCCACATGAAGAAATTCTCCCAAGACCTGTCAGCTGTCAGTTGGGGAAGGATCCACAAAAAGGGGAAATTCAACAACACCACATACTGACATGTGGTCAGATTGATACACAAGAAGCCATAGAAAGATGTGATGTCATGGCAGCTTCTATTGGTACTGCAGCTAATCAGTGGAAGGCAACACACACAAACTCTCCAATGTGGAAGATACAGGGTATCTCCCAACAAGCAGACAATACTATAGAAAAGTTCATATCCAACAAAATTAAGTGTCCTCATATCAAGCCCACTCTTCATCCAGGCCACTCAGCAAAAGCTCTGCTCAGATCTCTACAACAGTCTCACCTCTGTCTGCCCCTGCCTTCCTATGTTGATTACAGCTTTTATGGATTAGAAGCAATGGTATCTGGTTTACCAACAGCTGTCGATGAAAATTCTCATCTGGCTCACTTCATCATTAAACACTTTGAAGATCACACTGATGACTCCATTGTCAAAAGTCCTAAAAAGAACCTGTCCGAGAAAATAGTGAACCATCTTCAAAACACACATGTGGCCTTTAAGAAAGCAAAGTGCCTGAAAACAGACTTAGTGAACAGTGAAGTCATATCAACAAGTTATGCAAGGTTTGCCTCCCGTGTAACTACATCGTTCAAGCAACAAAGTGGAGATGACAGCAAAGATAAAGGAGTGGAGAAAAACAAGAAGGTATTCATCAAGTTGGAATTTCTATAATCACTGTAATTTTTTTAAATATTTTAATGTGGCATTCTGATAAAGCATGCAAACTCAAATTAAAGTGTAAACACAAATTTACAAATCCTCGTCTGCTGATTGTAAAACAGACAACTTAAGACAATGACATCAATTATTGACTGTAACAGCAAGAACTAAATTAAATTTATACTCCAGATACAGTGCGTAAAACTCACATGGTATTATTGACAAAATGTTGAGTGTGATCACTCCCATCAAAAGTCAGCAAGATATCAGATGTATCACTAAATGCATGAAAACATCTAAGTTGTTCCCTGAGCCCATGTGGCAAAACTAGATAATTGTTGCCAGCTATTGAACGACAGAAAAAGACAGCTGTCCTGTTAAGAAATAGAGTTTGCTGTTAGTGCATTGAGTCTTGATCCTTTCTGCACACTCATGTGATTTGCAGATCATGCAGCAATTGGGCAATGACTCTGCTGAAGAGCCTCCAGCAGTTCCCACAACAGTTCAACAGTTTAAACCAATGCGATCGACCATCAGAACCAAGAGTAAGTTATCAAGCGGCTGGTTACATGCAAACCCACGACCTAGCAAAAATAGTATAGTTTGACGCGCGCCTCCAACACTGAATTTATAGTGGTGCAGACTCGCTGTTGTTCTGGTGAGTTGGATGTGTCTATTGTCATCATAAGTGTAATATTTGTCCTTCATCGTTCATGCGGCAAACAGCTGTTTGTGCTGACGCCAATGTGGTGAAGGGTCGGTCTTTTATGTTATTGTAGTACGGTCTTTTTTCTCGGAGTCCTTCCCTCACTAGTGTTATATTCCTTACTACACACTTAAGAAAGGTGAAAGCATTGTTCTAAAGGTAATGTCTGCTGCAGCATACCGGTACATAATGAGAACTGACCTGTAAACTATAATAAGGTTGAATTCCGTTGTGACGACAAAGGATGGGCTCAAGAGGCACTCGAACAGCTGGCTGCACAGTATGTCTTTGTTGATTTGGGTGTACAAGTTTCATGCTGTAATATTTTTGAAAGAAGCATGATGAATTGCTACGGGGTACTACTGTCATGGGAGAAACGAGGTGGAATATTTGTCAAAGATGTCAGTTACAGGTGGAGACTTGATAGATAACTACACTTCAGCGGACAGACTTACACAGTATTCGGTCCTTGATATAAGAAGAGCTGAAGCAAGTGAGAAGACAGATGCACTCGGGTACATAAAGATCAATATCTATAGTATCTAGTTGCCTACAAAAACAGAGTTGCAAGTCATCATCTGCCAGGTGATAAACCCCTAGCAACTCCGTTGGCTGTCCCATTGAAGCAGTTTCTGCCAAGTGAAGATTATTATTGTACTTGGGCCTCAGCCCAAGTACATTTGTTTTCATTCCGTGGGAAAAAACTGTAAGGTTATAACCATTTCTGGCTGAGACCAGGGAGGGCAAAATGTATTGGCTTCATCTTTCTTGGCATAATAAATGGCGTAATGATGTTAACTGAATGGAAGTGCTGCTCTCAGCCAGTCTTGAATAAGTGAGATGTGAATATAAATGCTTCTCTATCTGAGTTTTTGCCACAAAATCTTCTGAATATAATCAAAATGTGCATCGAAATGCAACAATTAATGTACCCTCCGTTTACTAGGCGATGGCACGACCCTTGCTACACCCACTGGACGAGCCAAAGTGGGAGGGGTAATTTCGGTTTGGTCGAACAGGAGGGCTCGAGACCAGAATTTAACATTTAAACTTGAAACATGTTTAATCACTGACAAGATGTGGATTAGTGTTAATCAAGAGAAAGTTTGAAAAGGAAAGGTTTTATATCCCGGACACAATGAAAAACATTACGACTGGAAACTGTACCCCCGGTTGAGAATAGTAATGCCCACAGCGATGGAGAACACTTATCCTTGAGCTGAGAAAACCAGACCATCATTTCGAAATAGAGCTGCAGATTCGAGAAGCTCGTTAAAAATAGCTAGGTACACCCCATAAAGGGGTGGTTTCGAGTCTTGAGGGCAAATTTCGCCTCCTTCATTTAGAAATCGTATGTTTGTTTTTCCAGGGGAACACATCATTTGACACAAAATTTGCATGAAAAGGGGTCGCCAGTAAGCACGTGGTCAAATCTGGCATAAGAAACAATATGAAATGTTGGGTAAAGCCAGTCCAAAATAAACTGATTTGAACTTTTGTGTTTTGTAATTTATACCACTGCAGTAACATGACTTTTTTTTGACAACATCACACAATGTAATACGTTTTGAAACTGAATACTCTGACGTATTCTGTGTCCCCTTTGCTAAAAAATACGGTATGCCGATTACCATGTAAGGAGATGATGACGTCAAGACAGATTTGTAGTGCGTTTGGTCTTGGATGGTGCACGAAGTTTTGTCGAGGTAGCTTGTGTATTTATTTCCTAAATGGGAGATATTAGGGTCGATCTAAAAGAAGGCCGAAAAATGTTATGATACTCTAAGCGAGCTGAACTCCAATGCGAATGGTTGGATAATTTGGAGGGTGTCTAGACTGATCTCGTCTCATTAAGATTATTTGGCGGTCAGTATTGAATTTCAACTGCGTCACAAGTTTGCGTCGAACGGTCAACGAACGATATTTTAGAAATCTGGAGACATGGCAGTTTTATTTTAGTATTTTATATTTTACAAAAGATGTAAGAAGCAATGATTTTGTTGAAAATTCTGCAAAAAATATAGGAAGATTTGATCGCGAACACATTTTCACTTGGGGGTCAACTAGCCCTGCGTACGATGCTGTGTGTTCCGCTACAGCTAACCGCCCCGCTCACCACAGCCCTGCAAAGACCCGTACGTTGGGTCGGTGACTTCAAATCCATTTTGGGACTTGACGTAAAAAGCCAAATTACTGCCGAAATTCAGCGTTCTTGGGCCCAAGTCGTATCCCAGCCTACCTCAGCTACTCGATCGCTTCCAAAATGACAGTCTTTTATTCACTTCTCGTAAATAACCGTCGAATGTCGGCAACTCTCTCGCTGGCCCTGCGTACGATGCTGTGTGTTAGCTGTAGCACATAGCATCGTACGCAGGGCTAGGGGTCAACATGGGGTCGCAGCCATGTTGCCTCAAAACTTATTTCTGTCTGCACTCAAAACTCAAAAATGTCGCACATGAACCTGAAAAATCGATGTAATTTTGTCAAACTTCGGCGAAATTTCAGCCTATAGACAAAATTTCATCTAGGTAAGGTAAATTTACTGAAATTTGATCGACAAATAATCCTGAGCTTGAACGTGACGGCTCGCCTTCTCCGGGAAGTCATGCAACCGGCCAGCTGCCCATATGGCCGGGTGCATGAGATTGTTTTCAAGCGACGGCGGCAGACCGTACGGGGCTCTGGATATGAACCTACCGCCGGTGTAGCTGTAATAACTGTTGCGTTGTTTTTAATCACCACGGACGAAGTCCGAGGGGACTTATAGGTTTGGTCATGTCCGTGCGTCCGTCCGTCCGTTCACGCCTAGTACCCAACCCCATACAGATGCACGTCGATTTGTTTCACAATGCTATCAATTTGGCCGTGTTAGAGGACTTTTTAGTTTACACCTCCATAGACTCCCATGTATAAGGCTGTTCTCCATAGACTCGCATGTATGATGCCAGAAAAATAAAGATTTAGTTTCTCATCGTATTCATATTGCCTAAAGGATGCAGTGACACAGTTTTTTTGTCCCCACGGATAAAGTCCAGGGGGCTTATAGATTGGCTCATATCCGTCCGTGAGTCCATCAGTGAGTCCATCGGTTCACGCAGATATCTCAGACATTTTGACAAAATATCATGTGACCTTGGTGACCTTTGACCTCAAATATACATTATTGTCCATAAATCAGTAACCACAAGTGCTAACCTTTCATATTTGGTATGATGGGACACCTTATGATGCCACATATTGTACCCCATTAATTATGTGCATATCTAATTATGAGCGAGCCAATAGAGCAAGAGGTCTGATTTCTGGTATATAGGGATAAGTTAACAATATAATTTGTTTGACAAAACTTCACGTGACCTCAATGACCTTTGACCTCAAATATACATATTTGTCCACAACTCAGTAACCACAAGTGCTACACCCTTCATATTTGGTATGAAAGGACACCTTATGACACCATATATTGTACCTCATTAATTATGTGCATATCTTATTTTGAGCGAGCCAATAGAGCTAGAGGTCTGATTTTTGGTATATAGGAATAACTTAGCAATACAATTATTATGACAAAATATGACGTGACCTCAATGACCTTTGACCTCAAATATATATATTTGTCCACAACTCAGTAACCACAAGTGCTACATCCTTCATATTTGGTATGATAAGACACCTTATGACACCACATATTGTACCTCATTAATTATGCGCATATATAATTTTGAGCGCGCCAATAGAGCTAGAGGTCTGATTTTTGGTATATAGGAATAACTTAGCAATACAATTATTTTGACAAAATGTCACGTGACCTCGATGACCTTTGACCTCAAATATATATATTTGTCCACAACTCAGTAACCACAAGTGCTACACCCTTCATAAATGGTATGATGGGACACCTTATGACACCACATATTGTACCTCATTAATTATGTGCATATCTAATTCTGAGCAAGCCAATAGAGCTGGATGTCCGATTTTTGGTATATAGGGATAACTATAGGGTAGAAATCTAAATATGCCCATCTAAATATTAGACATCTACCATCGAGAACAAAAGAAATTTGCTGTAATTTGAATATTTAAGGAGTTTAAGCAATTCCCGCTATAAATAAAGAACCCCTGCCTCAAACTCCACAAAAGTTGCTAGACATATTTTGCCGTTGTCATGCCATTGCTTCGTTTAATAACCAGTTAATCAAATGCCTAATTGACAGGAGGAAATTCAAGACCATATTTGAATAGTAGTATATATTGTCCTCAAAATTACTCTATCACGGCCCAAGTACTCATTGCCTTCAGCAATACTGCCTTGTTATTATTATTATTAGACTTTATTTAAACTCGATAAACTGTTGAGCCTGAGGCTCTTCTCACACAGAGTCGAGTATAACAACATTTACAATATTTACATTAAAAAAATAATTCAGGAAGAAAACTTTATACTGAAAAAAAATGTAAAAACGCTACAAGTAAAAAAATCTAAAAACAAATTTAAAAATTACATAACAGTAAGATTAACCCATCTATTAAAAAAAAGCACTTGCAATTTCTTTTGAATGATAGAAGCGAAGAACTAGATTTGATCTCTCCAGGCAAAGTATTCCATATTTTAACCCGTTGTACCGGTACATAAAACTTCTTTTGAAATTTGGGTTCTATGCCCTGGAATATACATATCTTCTCTGTTTGCAGACCTTGTGTTACGTCCATGGATCTGCTTTACACCTCTAAAAACGTTAAGATAATCAGGAGCAAGGTTATTCAGAACTTTGTACATTGAAACTGATTCATTGTATGAAACTCTTTCACGAATTGGCAACCACCTTAAGGATTTAAATACAACATAACTTAGAGTATTAAAATCTTGATCTTAAATCACTCAAGCAACAGTTTTCTGCTGTCTTTCTATACGAGATAAAAGAGTGGTTGAACAATGACCCCATATGTTCGAACAGTCAGTAATCAAAATGAGGTAAAATGAAACAATTATAAAACGTCAACTTTGCTTTCTTAGTTACGAATGATCGTATACGCTTTAACTGTAAAAGCTTAAAAGCAACTTTACCACATACTTTGCTGACATGTTTATCCCAGGTCAAAGTATCATCATTGACAGACTTAAAAGGTTTTCTTGCTTAACACATTCAAGCTGCTCGTCATTACAAACAACGTTTATACATTTGTCTGTGCTAGATTTTTTCTGGGAGGTTCCAACGACCATCACCTTGGTCTTTTCTATGTTTATACACATGTTATTATTACAACACCAGCTCAAAATGGATGCCATATCGCTATTGAGCTTAGTTGCAAGTTCTTGGATATTGTGGCCAACCGCCTGTGCCGCTGTGTCGTCAGCATACATATTGATTTCTGAATTGTCTAAAGCTAGGGGGAGATCATTAATAAAAAGCAAGAAGAAAAGAGGACCTAGAATGGAGCCCTGAGGGACTCCAACACTAATTCGAAGAGCGTCACTCAAGGTTCCATTGAAGCTAACTGACTCGGATCTATTTGTTAAATATGGTGTAAGGAAATGAAGAGTTGTGTTGGAACACCCGTAAAGTTTCAGTTTTCGCAGCAAGATATTGTGATTAACAAGGTCAAATGCTTTCCTGAAGTCTATCAACAAAAGCCCAATAAGGTTGCCTTTGTCAATTTCTTGATACCATAAATTTGTAAGGTAAGTAAGAGCTGTTTGACAGGAATGAAGCTTACGAAAACCGATTGATTGTTGGACAATAAGTTGTGACAAGACAGAAATCATAAAAATGGTTGTGAACATGTCTTTCCAATAGCTTAGAAAGAACAGGTAAAACTGAAATCGGTCTGTAGTTTGAGACATTATCGATTGCACCTATTTTGAATAAAGGTGTAACTTTGGCAGATTTCCATTGTTGTGGAAAGGAACTTGATGCATAGCTAAAAAGTACTGTGAGGCTTGGAGTAATCTGATTGGCTCCGATCTTTAAAAAGCGTGCACTTCTACCGTCTTAACCAGTGGATTTCTACTCCATGCTGACTAGAGAAGTGGCCTTACTTGGACATGGTCTAGGTATATCCCTTCGATTGCTGATTATGGTCTACATATAGACCAAATTATATGGAGGCCATGAAGAAAGAAAAAGAAGGTATGCAGTAACCCAATATAACAAAAATATAATCAACTTTAACGTAATTGTTGTGTCATTTTTAGCTCGAGTGTTCACATACGTGAGCTAATGTCGCAGGGATGTCTGTCTGTCTGTCTGTGAATGTGTCCATCTGTCTGTGGGTCCGGTATCTCTAAAACAGCTGATTAGACCAGAATCATATCTGGTACATGTATAGGTTCTGTTTGAAAATGGCAAGAACTGATAAGTTTTAGGTAGATGTGACTTGCATATTCATGCTCATTTGCATAATGAATGATTTTAGGAAAAATCAGAATGACATTAAGAACTGCTGCACAGAATTGAATGAGATTTACTATAATCACACAGGGACTTGTCTGCTATGAAAGACATCAACAGGTAACATGAACGTTAATTGTTAATTTGCATATTTGATAAACTTTCTTTATTAGGGATATATCTCTGAATTGACATTATCGAAATTGAAATGCAACTTGTTTTGTATATTGAATATACTAAGATTTAACATTACTGGAAGTCATTAAGCACTAACACTTCAGCTTACTCGTAATTTGCATATTGAATGAACTTTCCTAATTAGGGATATATACCTTGAATGTCTTCACTAATGTTAATAAAACTTGCTATACACATGGAAGATGCAATGATACTGGGTTATTGAAAGTCATTAAGCATTTTTATTTCAGTTAATTTCTAATTTGCATATTTAATGAACTTTGCTTATTGGGGTTTTATATCTTGATTGACTTTATCAAAGTTTGCAAAACATGCTATACAATGATGACTCTGGTTAAAACAGTATTGAAGCCATTATTCATGTTTTCAAAGCCAAATCCTAATTTGCATATTTAGTGATCTATCATAATTAGGTTATATATCTTGATTGACTTTATCAAAGTTTGCAAACATGCTATACAATGATGACTCTGGTTAAAACAGTATTGAAAGCCATTATTCATTTTTTCAAAGCCAAATCCTAATTTGCATATTTAGTTATCTATCATAATTAGGGTTATATATCTTGATTGACCGGAACAAACTTGGAGAAATTTGCTATGTACATGGAAGATACTGTGATATAACATTGTTGAAAGTCATTAAGCATTTCCTTCCAAATTTGCATATTCAGTGAACTTTCCAAATTAGGAACATATATCTGGATTGACTGGATTGTCGAATTTTGCTCTGTACATTGAAAATATAATGACCAAAACTCAGTTTAGATATTTTAGAACATCTAATTACTAGTTTGCGTATTCAATGAACTTTCTTAAAATAGAGATACATATCTTGATTGGCTTAATCAAAGTAGACAAAATGTGCTATGTACATTCAAGATACTATGATTTTATTTATTTATTTATAATATTCATCCACAGCGGACACGATACGTGTACCGACATAGGATAGGATGACTGAAACAGGTGCGAACCACCTATACAAAGCCAGTCACCCTAATGAAATGAAATATGTACAAATGAAAAAAGCAAACAACAATAACATACAGGAGATAAAAATGAAGAAAGTCTAAAACAAATCAAATAAAATCTACATAGGTCTACACCTGCTACACAGACAACGAGAAATCCACGTACAAGTGTTGTCTGGATCAAAACAGTTATAAAATTTATCCCAATACCATTTCGTCAATGTTACTCTAAATGTACAAAGTGAAGCAGTGGTTCTAATTGTCGCCGGTAAATTGTTCCAGAGAATGACAATTCTATTAAAGAGAAGGTGTTGGAAAGTGACAGTTTTACAATGGTTTCTATCCAGTGCATTTGTATCAGCACTAGAACGTGTATTAATTTTAGATGAGTGAGTTTTGACATACTTATGAACATTTAAAGAGTATTTCCCAGTAGTGCATTTATAAAAGAAAATCAGATCAAGAATCTCCCTGCGAAATGACAACGGTATAAAGGTTTACAGCAACTAATCTTTGTTTATAATCAATGTCAGTGGGATAATTAAGAATATACCTTGTTGCTGCTCTTTGGATTTTACTAAGATCAATTTTTACTAAGTTGCGCTTAGACTGGGCTGCCCAAACGACACTTCCGTACTCCAGATGACTACGCATTAGTGAACAGTAAAGAGCTTTAAGTGTTTTAGAGTCACATTTGTAGCCACAAGTGCGCTTGATCATGCCAAGCAATCTATGAGATTTCATGCAAATACGATCAATGTGAGTATTCCAATTCAAGTCGAAAGTGAGATCAATCAACACCTTGACATTATTGAAGTCATTGAGCATTTTTGTTTTAGCTCATTACTAATTTGCGTATTTACGAACTTTCCTAATTGGGTTGTATATCTTGATTGACTTGACCAAAGTTGATTAACTTGCTATGTATATTGTAGATACTATGATACTTTTAATTTTGTAAATGACTCATTACTAATTTGCATATTTAACAAATATTTCTAATTAGGGAAAAATCTTGACTGACTTAATGAAAGACGACGAAACCTGCTATGTACATTGAAAAAATATGATGAAATAGCGTCAAGGACACTGAAGCTGCTCAGTGTGAGGCCCGTTGAAGTAGTTGGTTGTTGGTAAGCAGTAAATGACTTGGAGGCATGGGTTTGGGATATGGGATACACGAGATTTGTGTTAGATACATTTAATTGTATATATGGCATGATTCGGCTCATTAATATAAGTTGCATCCATTAATACCAATCTGTCCTGATGGAGTATGTGGCGCTTTATTATCAGGCGACTGGTAAAGTGAGTAAGCGCCATTCACTAGTCTCTCTAAATAGTCATTTTCAAGCGAAAAATACCCGGAAATCTGTGATTGCAAGAAATATGAAATCCTTTTCTGCTGTCCAGTTTGCAACAGATTTATCTTTGACCATCTGCTTTGAAACAGTCCATGGAATTTCCAGCAAAATGCAATTGTTTAACAATAGCATTCGTGACACTTTTGATCGCCATGCTCCTACAAGTGCAAGACTCATCCCAAACAGAAAGCCAGTTCACTGGATCGACAATTCTATCGTCACTGCGCGGAAAAACAGATTGGAAGTAGAGAGAGTGTGGAGAAAATCAAGACTAGAGATACATCGCCAAATTTACAGATCATATCGGACTGATGTCGTGCACCTTGTGGAAGCTGCCAAGAAAAAACATTACGCTGATCTCGTTGACAATGGTAGTAACCAAAAACTGTTGTTTCAAATCGTTAGACAATTACTTGGCCATGATGAGATTTCTAGGCCCTGCCAACTCATGAAGATCATCTGGAATTAGCAAATCGCTTTGCTAAGTTCTTTCTTGACCGTGTGTGGTTACTTGTTCACAAGTTTGATACTTTACCCACTATTTCAAATTATAAACTTTCAAAGCCTACCACTGTAGCGAGTGTTGAGTCTAAACTCGATGTTTTTAAACCCACAACTGCTGATGAAATATCTAGCATTATCGGTTCTTCACCATCAACATACTGTTGCTTAGACCCAATTCCCACAAAGATTTTTAAGAACCCTGTTATTGTAAATGCTCTTTTATCACGTCTTACTCATGCAGATTTTCAAAGACTCTTTAGCAGTCAGGTTCTGTACTTGATGTACCGATATTTAAGTTCGCCGTTGTTAAACCACTACTCAAAAAACCATCTCTAAATCAGGAAATTCTCAAAAACTTTTCGGCCTGTTTCAAATTTGTCGTTTTTATCGAAGATTCTAGAACGTACTTTGGCTGACAGATGAAATACCTATATTGTCAGCCATTCATTAGATGAACCAATGCAATCTGCCTACAAGCCAGGACATAGTACTGAAACAGCTCTTTTAAAGGTAACAAATGATATTTTGCTTGCCCTCGATCGATGATAAGTGTGATGTAATCTTGGTCTTACTTGACCTTTCTGCTGCATTTGATACTGTCAACCACACTATCATATTAGATCGTTTCAAGAGACTGATTTGGTCTTTCTGGTTATACACTTAAGTGGTTTGAGTCATATCTTTCAAATCGAAGTCAGTGTGTTCTCATAAATTCCACTCAATCATCATTTCATCCACTTGATACTGGAGTACCTCAGGGATCAGTGTTAGGTCCAATTCTTTTCAATGTTTATACCTCTCCGCTCGGTAAATTAGTCGCCAGTCATGGATGTCTTTATAGTTTTTACGCTGATGATTCAACATTGTATATGTCTTTCACCAGGGATAATGCCATTAGAATGATTTCAAATCTTGAAAATTGCATTTCATATGTCAGACTCTGGATGTCTACAAATTTTCTCACTTTAAACGATGATAAAACAGAATTTGTAATTTTCTCCTCGGATAGTCCATCAGATAGAAATATCACAGAAATTTGTGTTGGAGATGCTAAAATTCCTGTTTGCTATCAGGCCAAAAGCCTAGGCGTCATCCTTGACTCTCATCTCACACTGAGACCTCATGTTTCAGAGATCTGCCGTACAGCAACCTTTCATCTACGACGCATTGCACCTATTCGTAAATATTTATCAAGGTCTGCAACAGAACAACTTGTCCATGCTTTTATCACATCTCGTATTGATTTCTTTAACTCTCTGTTGTATGGACTTACCAATAATTTAATCATTCAGATTCAACGTATTCAAAACATGGCTGCAAGAATTGTAACTCGTTCAAAAATCTGTCTTCTATCACCCTGTTCTGTACCAGTTGCATTGGTTACCGGTGACACAGCGCATTGTATTTAAGATGTTAGTCCTGACTTTTAAGTGTATTCACGGGCTTGCTCCCAGTTATCTTTCAAATATGATCTCACTCTATGTTCCATGTCGTAACTTGAGGTCAGCTGATCAGTTCAGACTTTGTCCGGTGCGATCGCGCACAAAGAAGTATGGAGATCGTTTGTTCAGTGTAGCAGCTCATTCCATACTCTGGAACAGTCTTCCATTTGGCGTTCTCCTAGCCTGTCAATTTTTAAAACTAATGTTAAAACCTTCCTTTTTAAATCTGCTTTTTAGACTTTGGTTTTAGATGGTTTTATTGTAGTTTTTTTACTGTTTTAATTGCTTTTTGTGATATGTAAATTTTATCACAGCGTCCTTGATCACTTTGTTGTGGATATTGATGCTTTATAAATAAATTACTATTATCATTTATTACTACATTGGAATGTAGGTGAGCCACCGTAATTTCTCTGTCAGCACTCTAGTGAAAATTGCTTCATTGTGTTTTCAACATCTACATTTGTAGATACAAGTGACATCTACATTTGTAGTATACAAGTGAATTGCATTTTCACATTGATCTGCTTGACCAGAAAATTCTTCAGCCTTTTGCTGAAGTAGGTTTATATCTTGTGTATATTGGCCAACTCTTAGATGATTAAGTAATTCTGCAAAATGTTTATCATCTTTCTGTCGCATCTGTCAGTTCATGCACTGTAAAGTACTCTTTCCAGAGGTTTATTGATAAAGGGCCATATCCCTGGTACAGATCTTTAAAAATCCATCCATCAATGACAGGTTTGAGTTGCAGCATATCACCTACAGAGACTATTGACACATCACCAAATATCTTTATTTCCTTTGATTTCTTGAAGACGGGGATTAATAAAATTGAATAAACTGTTATCAACCATGCTAAATTCATCAATGATGACAACTGATAAATTCATATATTTTGTTTGTAGAGTATTTAATTTGTCAGAGTGTGATAGTTTAATACGAAAACCTTGACTTCTGGTATTTTAAAAGCAGAATGAAATATAGCTGCAAAGCAGCGATGACCGGGTTTCGAGACATCTCAGTGTACAGGGGCAAAAAAGAAATAAATATGCAAAAAAGATGAAAGGCTACAGTAGTATTTGTGAAATCGAGGTCAAAGGTCATCGAGGTCATGTGACATTTTGTCAAAAAAATTGTATCAAATAGTTTTCCCTATATAACAAAAATCAGACCTCTAGCCCTATTGGTTTGCCCAGAATTGGATATGTGCATAATTAACAAAGGTACAGGATATGGCACCATAAGGTCTGCCTTCATACCAAATATGAAGGGTGTAGCCGTTGTGGTTATTAAGTTATGCCCATATATGTATTTGTGGGGTCAAAGATCATCCAGATCACATAATATTTTGTCAAAAAAATTGTGTCTCACAGTTATCCTATATATCGAAAAATCAGACCTCCAGCTCTATTGGTTTGCCCAGAATTAGACATGTGCATAATTAATAAGGTACAGGATATGGCACCATAAGGTCTCCAATCATACCAAATATCAAGGGTGTAGCCGTTGTGGTTATTGAGTTATGGCCATATATGTATATTTGGGGTCAAAGGTCATCCAGGTCACATTATATTTTGTCAAAAAAATTGTGTCTCGTAGTTATCCCTATATACCGAAAAATCGGACCTCCAGGCTCTATTGGTTTGCCCAAATTAGATATGTGCATAATTAATGAGGTACAGGTTGTTGCGTCATAAGGTCTCCCATCACACCAATTACTGAGTAATGGACATAAATGTATATTTGGGGTCAAAGGTCACAAGGTCATGTGATATTTCGTCAAAAAAATTGCATCCCATAGTTATCCCTACTACCAGAAATCAGACCTCTAGCTCTATTATTAAGCCCAGAATTAAGTATGTGCAAAGTCAGGTGGGTAAAAATGCCTTCCTAGACCAAGCTATGCAATAACTGTAAAACTTGAGCCCTGTAGGCAATGTGTCTGCAAATATAATATTTGATCTACCATATTAATTCTGAAATGTGAGACGTTTTACAATGGTTTATTATGAACTGAGATGTGGACAACAACTGGCTTTACAATGAAATCAAAATATTGTTCCTGAATTGTCAACTCTACAAACAATGATGGCAACATATTTTCTAATGATCTTTTCCCTTGAACTTTGAAGCTTATTGGCCAACTGCTACCACACAAGAGAGCATGTGACTTTGATTAGGATACCATTTTCAACTTATTTTCAGGATAAGAAGCTCACAATTAAATCTGGAATTTTACCAATATACAAAATGGAAGGATCTGCAGCACTGTTTATAACATCATGGAAGAGAAATTCATATGGCCCAGCAAATTGGAAACTGATCACAGATTTCTGTGAAAATACACTGAAGAAGAAGCCGGTTGAATTTTCTAAAATTCACTGCACTGTCCTTGATGTTGAAGTGGACGGGGAAGAAAAGAAAGATGCAGCAAGATATGGTGTAACTTTGATTCCAGCTTCCAGACCTGAACGGTCTGATCCTGTTGAAGATCCCCCTGCAATCACATGGATTCTCTTTCCTGAATCCTACTATCCAAATCTACGAAAATTAGAAAATATAAATCATGTTGTTGCATTGTCTTCAAATGTTAAGAAGACTGCAGCCGCACTTCAAGAAAGTGTTTTCCCTGGTGCCAAGTTTCATCCACCACCTGACCAACCCTCAGCAGCAGTATTCATTAACGAAGCCTGGAACAAAGATGCCTTAGGTCTTACAGGATTTCACAGAACTCTTATCCAAGATTTTTGTGAGAGAAAGGCCAAGGGAGGAGAAACTCTGAAAGCTTATTCTACAGTACTTGATGTCAAAATCAGTGATGACCAGAAGAAAGATGCTGAGAACTGTGGTGTAACCTTGATACCAGCACAGAGGAAAGAGAAAGCTGATCACAGAGATGATCCTCCAAAGGTAGAATGGTTGCTGTATCATGAAATCTGCTATCCAGGCCTGCAAGAAATAGAAAATGTTCAACATGTAATTGGTTATGCTCCAAAGACAGGACGTGCTGCAGCTGACATAAGGCGAAAACTCTTCCCTGGTGCAAAGCTGGTTCTTATTAATCATGCTTATCCTGAAACAGCCTGCCTGCAAGCCGAAGAGTATGGTCAGAGGGAATTTGAAGAAAAGATGCTGCAAATGGCAAGTGAGGCAGACATACTGTTTTCCATAGGACCTCGCATCTATGATTATTTTGAGAATGCATACAGGGCAGAAGTTCAGGGTAGAGACTTATCAGACATTCCACATGAGGAGATTCTTCCACGACCAGAAATGTGTTTCTGGGAGAAAGAACCAAAAGAAAAGCCAGTCACACAACACCACATACTAACATGTGGTCAGATGGATACACAGAATGCCATAGAAAGGTGCAAGTCTATTGCAGCTTCCATTGGTTCCGCAGCTAATCGTCGAAAAGAACATTACAGCAGCCACCCAGAGTGGAAGATACAAGGAGTTTCTGAAAAAGCTGGCAAGATCGAACAGAAGATTTTAGCTGATGCAGCAGAAAGTAGATACGTAAACCCCAAACTCCTGCCAGGGCACTCAACAAAATCCCTACTAACATCTCTACAACAGTCTCATCTCTGCCTACCTTCACCATGCTATTGGGATTACAGCTTTTATGGCTTGGAAGCGATGACTTTTGGTTTGCCTACTTCAGTCGATGAGGATTCTCATCTGGCTCACTTTGTTATGAAACATTTAGAAATGTGTGTTGATTACTGTGTCATCAGAGATTATGAAGTGAATCTGTCAAAGAAAATATCAGAACATTTAGAAAAGACACCTGACTCTTTCAAGAAGGCAAACGCTCTGAAAACTGCTCTGACAAAGTGTGAAGCTATCACTGAAAGTTTTGCAAAATTTGCATCATTATTAAAGGAACCAATAAAGGAAAGAAAGTGAAGGTGACTGCAAAGGCCAAGAAAGAAGTGAAATGTGGTATGAATTTATGTTCAAAATCACATATCCGAAAAGCTGTAAATCTTACCAGGATAGCTATTGCTATCATTTTACCAGCTAGAACATTAAAATATAAAATAGAAATGTTTTTGATTATTTGCCTGTTCCCAAAGACAGGAACTTTATTTCGAGAAAATTGTTTCTGTCATTTTCTCCTCTACCGTATGATCCATATATCATGATTTTCACAAAGAAATACCACTTGAAAACAAATACGCATAACTTCATCGTGTAAAGACTGGTCAATTTTAGAAACCAGTGCATAATGAAATTCAATATTGCATTTGTATCAGAAGTCAAAGTAACCAGAACGTTTTAGTTTTGCCTTTTATGGATATCCACCCTACAGGAAAATGACCAAATTATGAGGAATGGAAAACAAAGACATCCATTGTGACACTTGTGGAAATTAATGAATGTAAAAATAAGCAGTTTAAATTATATGCTATGATCACTGAGTTTGCATTAATACAAAGCATAATGAGAGTGCGTTGACCATTTTTCCTTGTTTAATCTTATACCTCATCAGCTGATGTAAGACCATCAAGTGACATTGGACAATCAAGCACACAATCAACAAAGGGAGTTCTGGAATCAGAGAATGGAAAAATGTCAACATTAGCTGTGACTAAAGATGACAGTATTGGAAGCCAAGGGGTCAAAGAAACACATGGTGATGTGATGGATAAGGAAGATGCAGAGTCTTGCCAAGCAACGACCACACAGTCTGAGATGGAAAATGAAAACCCAAATACTGAGGAGGCAAAGGTCGGAAACTGTAATGAAGAACAACAAGGTAGTTTATCACTATACCGGTACATCAAAGGTTGAATGATCATACCCTTCAGTACCTGAGCAAACAGGACAGAGTGTTTATCACACAGTGCTGTAATATGTAGACAGCTAGGTTACTATGAGAACTGTAATGGCAGCTTCAGTGTAGCTATTAATATTCTACTTTATACCGGTACATTGTCATGTCTACATACGTCCTGTAATTTAGAGCTCTATCAATCAAGCCAAAAATGTATGGTAATTTCAGTTGTGAGTTCTCTTCATTTTATTGTAGTACCTTAATCATTGTATCAAGCAGTTACCATGTAAATTGTAATGCTGTACAAATTCTACAATATTCAGACAGTCTATACACATATGATAGCATTGCAATTTCATAATAAATTTGCAGCGGTGGATCAATTTTAATGTAAGTAATTTGGGTAATGTTTTGACCTCTGGCACACTATATAAAATTTAATGAACAGCAAAAGCAATACTGTACATGACTACAGATATGCTATCAATCATGGACATGTTTGCAGACTATTTCCATGACATCATTTCTTTCATCCTGTACTTTTATTACTTTGCCACAAAAGCTTCATGTATTAAAGAAGACTCAAACATCTCAATTATTGCCCTGAAAATTGAATATTTAACGTTGTACATGTTTAGGATGACTGACAGTGGTTTAAATGGAGGAATACCTAGCATTGGTCATTAGTACAAATTATTCACACCATTAACCTTTAATTCAGGACACAAATAACAAAAAATGAGCAAAGGACAAGTTCAATTTATCATTTCAATTTATCAACCACACTGTGTTTTCTGACTGACATCTCTTGGTGTCTTTTCTGATAGTGATTTGGAAAGAAACATATTTGACAGTGTTGCAAACAATTAGTGTCGTTGGACATAATCCTCTGTACGAAGTGCGCGTCCACACACCGAACCAATCAGCTGACGGACGGGAAGATCAGTCGGAATCCAACGCGGACGTAATTTATTCAGTAAATGGTGGTCAAACGCTGTACTTTTGTCTATCAGGCTAGGTGCAAGAAATTTTACCCATGCGATTTTTGTGTGTTTTTGACGAGTAAATATGAAATATGCTATTTGTGCAAAAATAAAATTTGGAGGGGAAAGTGAAAGCTGTTCGCTACTCATGCCAAACCCATTTTCATTGCAATGGTCAAAATGTATAAAAGGAACAGATCCGTTCGACTAAAATAATGTAGACAACCTAGTGCTTTCCGTGGGATGATAGCAGCAGCGCAGGCAAGCAAGCTGTCTAGACGGACGTACAATCATGCTGGCGCCGTACGGCTTCGCCCGGCTCTCGGTCACACAAACTGCTCTTCGCTGCACGTCATAATTCCGCTAGCATTGCACATCGCAAAAATTAGACTATGCAGAAACAGTAAAACAGTCGATGACTACAAATTATCTTTATATAAACTTACAAAATCATAGCCCAAACCCCTGAAACGTTAACGGCGACTTACAACTCCATGATAATTAACGCCGATCATTGTAAATCATCACTGGTGCATTCATGTATAAAGTGACCTCAATTTTTACTTTTTACTACGGAACTTCCTGGGGAACAGCTGAGATTCCCGGGCCAAAAAAGAACAGTCGGAATGAAACTTATTTTAAAATCATACGATAGGTCATTTTGACATTTAGTTAAATAAGCTGACACAAATGACATGATCGTGTCGACGTTTTCCCTGTTTACGGAGTTCAAGAGCTCCCGACAGCAAAAGATCGACGCACGTTTTCATCCAAAAGGCGGGTTAGTGGGTTGACAGACCTCCCAAGCCACGACGACAGAAGTTACATTAAACGCCGCGCCAAGCAGTCCATTAATTGCGGGGTTTGACATCTGTATCAATTATCAATCATTTTCTAACCGCATGGTCATTCATTACTGTGAACTGTGTGTCAATCATTGCAATAGTACTTAGTATTCTTATTTCGTTTTATAATCGTAACGTAATATTTAAGGGTTGAAGTTTACATTTATACCAAATGCATGTAATCGAGATCGACCGGGCAGTGAAATCGTAAGCAGAAATATGACAGAATTAAAAAAAAAATCAACAAAAAAT
Organism: Ptychodera flava; assembly: GCF_041260155.1. Taxonomy (NCBI): domain Eukaryota; kingdom Metazoa; phylum Hemichordata; class Enteropneusta; family Ptychoderidae; genus Ptychodera; species Ptychodera flava. The sequence goes on from NC_091928.1 coordinate 31,664,102, forward strand.
GTTTTTCATATGCAAATATTACATCGATCAATCAAACATTCAATCTTTATTATGCTCAACTCATACTAGCAGAGAGTGTACATGCAAGATCAAATAAATTATGTAAATACACTGATATGCAAACCACATGTTTTCACTGGGCGGCTGTATACAAAACGTTCAGAGCCTGTCAATCAACGCACGTCACTGTCGGAATTCGGCTTGATGCTTTGATCATATGCTAATTCACATGTTTTCACTGGGCGACTGTATACAAAAAGTTCAGAGCCTGTCAATCAACACACGTCACTGATGAACTGACGTCGACACCGTCACTTTCGGCTTGATGCTTTGATCATATGCTAATTCACATGTTTTCAGCTCATTTTTGGGATCATGGACGGACACACGTAGTGGTGGAACTTTGTACTTTCGTCTATGTTTGAAGAAAGGAGATACGCAGAGCTAAAAAAACAATCTTTCATTGCAATTGTCAAAATGTACAAAAAACAACATGTCAGTTCGACTAAATACGCTTGCGGCTGGGCAATGTAGACAGCTTAGACGCTTTCCCTGGGGATGATAGCAGCAGCGCAGGCAAGCAAGCTGTCTTGACAGACGTACAATCCTGCTGGCGCCGTACGGCTTCGCCCCGCTCTCGGTCACACAAACTGCCCTTTGCTGCATGTCATAGTTCCGAAATTTAGACTACTCACGCAAAAACAGTTAACAGTCGATGTGTAAAAAATAACTTCAAGTTCTTTTTATATAAACTAACAAATTTATAGCCCAAACCCCTGAAACGTTAACGGCGTCGATGATAATTAACGCCGATCATTAAACCATCACTGGTGCATTGTTCAAGCAGTCCCGGGAGGGACCGTGGTTCAAGTGACCTTACTTTTTACTACGGGAACTTTCCCGGGGACAGCTGATATTCCCGGGCAAAAACAAAAACAAAAACTAACAAACTGTAGGAACGAAACTTATATTGATTCGATTGCAAACATAAACTTATCGGTTTTGAATATGTTTTGGCTGGGCCCCATCGGAGTACTGACGGCTGTACAAACTAAGTCCTCGCACACAGCTGTGAAAGGCGATGACAGTCGCGATCGGCGGTCATAAATCAACGATTTCAGAACTTTCGTCTGTGATTTTGAAGTTTGTTCACTATAGTATAGTAATCGTTGTTTGATGTAACTGGATAGATTAATAATGCGACGAGTGCACCGCTAAAAGTTGAACAGCAGTATGACCGCTACGCGTTATACTTATTTAGCGACGGGCACAGCTAAAAAAATTGACAGTAATTTACAACCGCCCGGCCCAAACTACGCAACCCGGAGGCTCGAACTACCAAAGTTCCTCCAAGTTCCCGATTTATCAGTCAGCCGCAGACCCTCATTTCAAGTGATCGCACGACCCATGTTTCTGACTACTTACGACCAGTCGCACGACCCCCATTGCGATCGATCGCACGACCCATGTTATTGACTTGGTGCGAGTCGCACAACCAGTCGCACTGATCCTATTTTGGTATCATTAAATAAATGATGTTAGGATTAATTAGATACAAATATCATCATATTTGCAACAAAGGATTTCCAGTATCATTATTTGGATGTCAATACTTTGCATAAAACTGATTCAATATTGGTAACTATGCATTTGTGTAATTTTACAATATGTTTCTGTAATATTTTCCAAATGTTACTCCAATAGCTTGTTCTACATCGTGTAAACACTAATACACACTACATTTATAATTATCTGAAAGATGTAGGGAAAAAGTTACAAACTTTTCACTAAAAGTGACATGTTATAATTCATATCACCGTAAATACCAAATACTAAGACATATCAAAGAAAATTTTAGTCTTTTGTCCTTTTTTTAATTATGCTGAAGTCTTTACATCATTCATTTCCACAGAGTCTCTTGGTGTAAAAATAGAATTGGATGACTATGTCTATGAACAACGTCTGAAAGAAGTAGAAGAAGAACAGGAAGCACTTAAAGCACAAGTAGGAAAGGAAGAGAAGGAGGGAATGATGGCCAAATGAGTGCTGTATGGATACACTGTACACAAGCACTGAAACGTGTAGTAGAAAGGATTCTGGCTGATGAAGATGACTGTGGAGAGGTAAAGAGAGTCTGCAAGGATAAACTTGGTAACGAGGTGGATCCACTCAATGCAACAGCAGAGTCTTTGGCAATCTTACTTAGGTTACTAACTCTTTATAATCTCTACAGAGTAAAGCAGACTTGTAGATGTGGAAGTCTGGCCAAAGCATTTGAACCACTACTGATAACAGATGAAATGAGAGAGATTGCTGCAGAAGTTGGAATCAAACTGCAGTTGAAGGCAACATACAACCAAGAGAGATTCAAGGAAGTTGAACTCTTCTTCATCAATCGTAAGTTTTGATAATCTAAATAGAGTGCCTTGTAATTTTGTAATAATTGCATATGGTTTGATTGAAAATTTAGCATGATAATTGTTACTGTAAGTAGTTATCATTATTTGCCTTTCTGTGTGAATCACGTTTGATCATTCAACTACCCTTCTTTTTAATTTGACAAATTTAAATGAGTCATACAATATCCTTTGCTCTATAAACGTGCAATCACTGAAGACAACTTCCTTGGTTTTCACACTGCTGTGAAAACATTGAATATGACTTTATGTTGTTTTAAAGATATTGCCATACATTTTCCTGCAGGAGATGGTGGTGGAATTCAACCGATGAAAATCCATGATGTCCTGGCAGAAGATAGTGCTGAGAAGAAGTGCAGATGAGTTCCAATGTGAGTAAATTATTTATCACTTCATTATGTTGAGATAGTTTCCAATGCAGTTATTGAATTCAGTAAATTCTAAATTCAATTAAAACTCACAATATGGCACCATGAAGCCTAGTATGTGACACTGCAATGGTAGAGTTAGAATGAAGTTGTTAATTTATTTACTGCAATAACTCTAGACAGCAGAGTTTAATGACACATACAGCAAAATGTGACAGCTTAGATTGACCTTTAGTGAATTCCAAATGTTACTGGTAGAAATCTGTGCACATGTAAACACACAAGAGAGTTCATTTCAACTTCCTTTGTGAGTTGATTTTGCTATTGGGCAAAAAGTAGTAAGTTACAGTACTTATCTAAATCCAAGGGATTAAACTTAAGCAACAAATACACTTGACCTAACCACTCAAACACTAACAAAACTTACTAATTATGTTGTGGTCAATCCCATTGCGGTCTATGAATTATGGAACATATCTTTTGACTTTCAAAAGATATGAACTTATGAATTACAGTATGATAATAACAGGTCATTGTAAATGCCATTGTACCCGCTTGTGATTGGGAATTTGTCACTGGAACTAACTACCTGTAAATTGAAGTTAATATGACACACCTGAAAAAAGATGGGAACATGCCCATATTGGATTGGTTTGTAAACATGGTGGCATTAGTATGAATTGCACTTTTACCATCTTGGATAGATATATTGTATAGGTATATTGTGAAATGTAAAATTAAACTAATCAGCAAGAAAACTGGTCCAGGCATATCTACGTAATGGCTTTGTTATGCAAAAAGTCACCAGGCCTGATATGAATAAAAATGCTTCTATGTTCAGTTTATGAATACACCACCGCTAGTTGAGGGAAAGAGAAGAGGGTTTATTGCAAAAAGAGGAACTGAAACACCGACAAAGTGTAGAATAAAGCACAAAATGAAACAGCAAATATAAAGCAGTAAAGGGCATAGAACTAGTGCCCTCGCAGATCTCAAACTTATTATCAAAAACTTACAATACAAAACAGTCAAAATAGAAGTAGCAAACTAACCTACAATAAGCAAAAATATGGGTGAGGGCCACTTCAATCAAGCAACCGAGCAAAGGTCATTGGTGACCTTGGGGTCAAGGTCTGAATGACCTTGATGATGAATCCATCCTGAGAGGCCGAAATGTGGGAAAGGAGTGGAATTCCCGAGAAATGGGGGTCAGGATGGAATCCAAAGCCCGGACACTTGAGAGAAAGGGAAAAGGAGAGGAGGAGACAGGGGATGGTGGTGGGATACGCTGAGCTGGTATGGCATGAACCCAGCGGCTGAATGAATGAATGAATGAATGAATGGGAGCGATGAGACAAGGGCTTGATGATGTCGTGTCGTGTGCAAACGTGGCTGATTGGCTGGGAAGGAGGATTGATAACAGTCATGGGTAGAAGAGCCGATTGGCTAAGGGGACGACAGTGAAGATGTAAGGAAGGCAGATAGCTAGGTGTAATCACAAAACACATCTGTGATAAAACACAGATTCCACTACAGCAGAGACTTACCACAATTAACAATAAATACAGGTAAATGCATCTTAACTGTTAAATCTTTACATGATAAACATCTGCAGCAAGTTTCATCATATTTAGTGAGGTCAATCAGGATGTAAATCGCTAATTACAAACTTCCTTTCCCTGTTTAGAGACCCAAATTTAGTACAGATAAAAATGAGGCTGTTCATACCAAGGTGGTAAAACGTAAAGCCAATCTGGGCTGCCACCCTCATTACAAACTATCAATATATTAGTCAATTAGTAATTAATCGACAGGATGATGTTAAAGGTTTTTGCTTCCTAATATAACACTGACAGATTATCACTTGTACCACGAATCTTTAAATTGTCATTGTGTGCTATAAGAGCTCAGTGTGACCAACATGTGTACAAAGTTTCACCAACTTTGGCACTCTCTCCAGAAACAGAGCTCTTTCTCAAAAATCACTAATTATGCAAACTATCACTGATTATGCATGTCACACCAAAAATAATGGACGTGTATATGTATATGCCATAATATTATGCCCTTGTAGCAGTGCCATGTTAGAAAGGAATTGGCATATGCATGTCTGAGATATCTGTGTGGAAGTTCCGACTGGACGGAACCGAAACTATAAGTCCCCCAACTTTGTCAGCAGGGACTAATAAGCAAGCATGACAAAGTTTTGCATGAAAATGTACAATAATGCTATAATCTTTATGTTTTAGAAGGCTGAGGAAACCCGTAATGTTGAAGACAACGTCGCAGATATTTCTGAGGATGATCTTAAAAAGGGTAGGTGCTAACTTTATAGGTTTTACCTTTGACACAATAGAATGATTCACATTTTGAATCAGTGAAAAACAATCAATAAAAGCTCTTCATCAAGCATGACATAACCAGCATACTATTTATTTCTAATTTTATGTCATTTCACCTACACACACACAATGGCTTAATTTATATGCAGAGAGCTTACTTCATAACAAAAAAGTCCTATTTTCATCAAGGGCCAAAGTAATACATTCTCTTGTCACATTCCAACAAAAATAACAAAATCAAGAGGAATGCATCTATGTCACTTTCAAGTAATTTACCATTCTATTCAAATTAGTTGCAACCTTAATCATTTTCATATTAATTATTTTTCATGCAGGAAAGGATCCATCAAAGTTGCTGCTACTTGAGATTGACCCAGCACTGGAAATTAAGTCATCCACTGAGACTAGTGTACAGACAATGTTCAAAGCTGAGAAGTGTATCAGACTGAAAGGAAGGCAGTGTGATATGCTGCAAGTACTGACAACAAATACAGACACAGTTCAACATATCCTATCCTGTAGACAGGATGTCTTAGCACTACTGGGTGTTACAAGGTATCTCTTGACTGATGCAGCAACTCAGGACATGGATACTCAAGGTAACAATCACTGCTATTGTGATTAATCCAAAAAGGTAATAACACCATTACCTACAAGTATTGTTGGCAAAGGAAAAATTTCACTCAACGCTAACTTACGTGGTAACGTGCGTTCCTGGATTTGTGTCAATAAATCTGTCAACTAATTTAAGTAAAATGAAATCACCGAAAAATTTACACAGGCATACTAAAAGTGGTATGTTATTTGCTTCTGATGTTTTATAATCTGAATTATTGGGAAAGATCTGTGTGCATTTATAGTTTTCAATAACAAGAAATTTGAGTCACAAATACCGGTACAATGTGTGTAATATGATTGTCTTTATATAGATTTGACTGGAAATATTATTTTATAATTTGGATTAATTCATGAGTGTAGAGAGCAATTTCAATTACTTCAAATGTAGCCATAAGTGTGATTATGAAACTGTTAAATTAAACATGAAAATTACAGCTCAGTGATTGAAACACAAAGTACATGTATATATCATTCTGCTAATTCAAAAATGCATTAACAGGAAAGCCTTGCTTTGTACAGCTTTTTACTTTCTATTCAGCGTCAAGAAGAGAGGTTGCTTGGTTTATGCAACAATGATAATGGTACTTTTTTGAAGAAATACTACACAATAATTTGTTTTCGAATACTGTGTTACTTTTATATTTCCATAAATGAAATCACTACTTCCATGAGTTCCATAAATGAAATCACTGATTGCAAAAGACAGCCTTCAGTCAGATCAGTCAGTTTGTTTTTCCTGTATTGAAAACAACTACCTTGATTATTGTTGTGTTAATAGTTAACTTATTTTCCCTCATTACAGAAATGGATGTAAAACTCATCAGAGATGGCACTAAAGTTCTAACTCTTTCAGTATCAGATAAAAATGTCAGTTTACTTGCTAGAAGTTTACTTCCATGTAAAATTAGCCAGATCCAAATCACAGAGTACATAGTTAAGCAGTTGTTAGCACAAATAAGTGAGAATGATCTTCAAAAGTCAGTTCTACATCATCAACTAGAAGAAGCTAAACAGGAAAAGGCTACTTTGGTAGAACACATTAGAAAATTAACTCAGACAATAGACATAACTGAAAAGGAATTGACCAAACGTGTTGGCATAGAGTCTATGCATGAGAAACTTTCATCTGAACTGGAAGAGAAGGAAAAGATCATCTGTGATCTAGAGGCAAAACTGTCAGGTCTGGAAGAGATTTTCCCTGAGTTGAAAATACAAGGAAAGGATGAAATGAAAATTGGAAGTCAATATTATGAAGATGAGGAAGGAACAAAAGGTAAGATCTTTTGAGTCTCTCCAACTTAATGACAAAAAGACTATAAAACTAATGATTAGATATGATATTTTGAACCAGGGAAAATTAATCATAATGCAAAAGTGAATTCTTATTAAAGTTATGTGAAAGAACGTGGAGTAAAGTCAATGGTTTCAGACCAAGATTTATCCAGCATGAAATTAGAGCACTGAGTGTCACTAAATGTACCTGTTGGTAAATGGGTCACTCAGACTCACTGTTAATCTGAGTCACATGAATATATTTTAATCTATATTATCTATTATCTTTGTGACTCAGATTAACAGTGGCTTTGAGATGTGTTGACAGGCTAAATAGTAAGGGTGTTTCAACAACTTGCAATAAATGTTCAAAAAAATTACCAAATGTTGCAGACACTACTTGACCTTTCAAACTTAGAAAAAACATTACCACAGACTAGCTGTCATATCTATTCTTTAAATCTGTTTGTAGATGTCATTGGCACTACACTGGATGATGCTAAGAGTAAAACAAAAATAACTGACAACGAAAAAGACAAAACACTGCCACAAAGTACAAGTGTCAGAGATGGAAGTGAGATGGAGACAGCCACACCAACACAGCCTGAGATGACTGGCAGGGAGGAAGTGAGATGGAGACAGCCACACCAACACAACCTGAGATGACTGGCAGGGAGGGAAGTGAGATGGAGACAGCCACACCAACACAACCTGAGATGACTGTCAGGGAGGGAAGTGAGATGGAGACAGCCACACCAACACAACCTGAGATGACTGGCAGGGAGGGAAGTGAGATGGAGACAGCCACACCAACACAACCTGAGATGACTGGCAGGGAGAGAAGTAGATGGAGACAGCCACACCAACACAACCAGAAGACTGTCAGGGAGGGAAGTGAGATGGAGACAGCCACACCAACACAACCTGAGATGACTGGCAGGGAGGGAAGTGAGATGGAGACAGCCACACCAACACAACCTGAGATGACTGGCAGGGAGGGAAGTGAGATAGAGACAGCCACACCAACACAACCTGAGATGACTGGCAGGGAGGGAAGTGAGATGGAGACAGCCACACCAACACAACCTGAGATGACTGGCAGGGAGGGAAGTGAGATGGAGACAGCCACACCAACACAACCTGAGATGACTGTCAGGGAGGGAAGTGAGATGGAGACACCCCCATCAACACAACCTGAGATGACTGTCAGGGAGGGAAGTGAGATGGAGACAGCCACACCAACACAACCTGAGATGACTGGCAGGGACGGAAGTGAGATGGAGACAGCCACACCAACACAACCTGAGATGACTGCAGGGAGGGAAGTGAGATGGAGACAGCCACACCACACAACCTGAGATGACTGGCAGGGAGGGAAGTCAGATGGAGACAGCCACACCAACACAACCTGAGATGACTGTCAGGGAGGGAAGTGAGATGGAGACAGCCACATCAACACAACCTGAGATGACTGGCAGGGAGGGAAGTCAGATGGAGACAGCCACACCAACACAACCTGAGATGACTGGCAGGGAGGGAAGTGAGATGGAGACAGCCACACCAACACACCTGAGATGACTGTCAGGGAGGGAAGTGAGATGGAGACAGCCACACCAACACAACCTGAGATGACTGGCAGGGAGGAAGTGAGATGGAGACAGCCACATCAACACAACCTGAGATGACTGGCAGGGAGGGAAGTCAGATGGAGACAGCCACACCAACACAACCTGAGATGACTGGCAGGGAGGGAAGTCAGATGGAGACAGTCCACATCAACACAACCTGAGATGACTGGCAGGGAGGGAAGTGTGATGGAGGACAGCACATCAACACAACCTGAGATCACTGTTAGGGACATAAGTGAGATAGAGACAGCCACACCAACACAACCTGAGATGAGTGTCAGGGAGGGAAGTGAGATGGAGACAGCCACACCAACACAACCTGAGATGACTGTCAGGGAGGGAAGTGAGATGGAGACAGCCACACTCAACACAACCTGAGATGAGTGTCAGGGAGGGAAGTAAGATGGAGACAGCCACATCAACACAACCTGAGATGACTGGCAGGGAGGGAAGTGAGATGAGACAGCCACATCAAAACAACCTGAGATGACTGTCAGGGACGGAAGTGAGATGGAGCAGCCACACCAACACAACCTGAGATGACTGGCAGGGAGGGAAGTCAGACGGAGACAGCTACACCGACACAACCTGAGATGACTGGCAGGGAGGGAAGTGAGATAGAGACAGTCACATCAACACAACCTGAGATGACTAGCAGGGAGGAAAGTGTGATGGGACAGCCACATCAACACAACCTGAGATGACTGTCAGGGACAGAAGTGAGATGGAGACAGCCACATCAACACAACCTGAGATGACTGTCAGGGAGGGAAGTGAGATGGAGACAGCCACACCAACACAACCTGAGATGACTGCAGGGAGGGAAGTGAGATGGAGACACCACATCAACACAACCTGAGATGAGTGTCAGGGAGGGAAGTGAGATGGAGACAGCCACATCAACACAACCTGAGATGACTGTCAGGGAGGGAAGTGAGATGGAGACAGCCACATCAACACAACCTGAGATGACTGTCAGGGACAGAAGTGAGATAGAAACAGCCACACCAACACAACCTGAGATGAGTTTCAGGGAGGGAAGTGAGATGGAGACAGCCACACAAACACAACCTGAGATGACTGGCAGGGAGGGAAGTGAGATGGAGACAGCCACATCAACACAACCTGAGATGACTTGCAGGGAGGGAAGTGAGATGGAGACAGCCAACATCAACACAACCTGAGATGACTGTCAGGGAGGGAAGTGAGATGGAGACAGCCACATCAACACAACCTGAGATGACTGGCAGGGAGGGAAGTGAGATGGAGACAGCCACACCAACACAACCTGAGATGACTGGCAGGGAGGGAAGTGAGATGGAGACAGCCACACCAACACAACCTGAGATGACGGGCAGGGATGGAAGTGAGATGGAGACAGCCACACAACACAACCTGAGATGACTGTCAGGGAGGAAGTGAGATAGAGACAGCCACACCAACACAACCTGAGATGAGTTTCAGGGAGGGAAGTGAGATTGAGACAGCCACACCAACACAACCTGAGATGACTGGCAGGGAGGGAAGTGAGATGGAGACAGCCACACCAACACAACCTGAAATGACTGTCAGGTATGGTAAGTGAGATGGAGACAGCCACACAACACAACCTGACATGACTGTCAGGGAGGGAAGTGAGATGGAGACAGCCACATCAACACAACCTGAGATGACTGGCAGGGAGGGAAGTGAGATGGAGACAGCCACACCAACACAACCTGAGATGACTGGCAGGGAGGGAAGTGAGATGGAGACAGCCACACCAACACAACCTGAGATGACTGGCAGGGAGGGAAGTGAGATGAAGACAGCCACACCAACACAACCTGAGATGACTGTCAGGGAGGGAAGTGAGATGGAGACAGCCACACCAACACAACCTGAGATGACTGTCAGGGAGGGAAGTGAGATTGAAACACCCACATCGAACACAACCTGACATGACTGGCAAGGAGGGAAGTGAGATGGAGACAGCCACACCAACACAACCACAGGTGCTGGGAGAGGGCATCAGAAAAGACACAACAATGTTACCTGAAGCACATGTTGCAGAAAAGAGCGTCCATGAAGAAAGACTAGTTACCATGGGAAAAGAACATCAGAAACGTAACATATTTTTTCATTGTCTACTGCAATTGATAACTGAGCCTGTAAAAGTGAAGTACTTGTACAATGATAGCCAGTGAACATTGCACAAGGCAAAATATTTATTTAGCCAATTGGTTGTCATTTTTTGGAAAGTCTTAAATTTGAATATTGGCCTTGATAGGATAAAAAATACAGTTAAACCAGTAAACAGATAATTTGAGAAAAATATTCTGATAAATGCCTGTGCATTTTGCCTATGTACATTAAAGGAATTGAAATGAGCACTAGTAATTGGAGTTTTAATGGAAGATGACAAAGAATACTACGGTACATGTATATAACAGCTGGGGTATGGTCATTGAAGGAGACAAAGATCATTTCTTTAATTTTTTGGGACTGAGATCTCTTATGAGATTCTATAATTTGTCTGAGTAATTCCCTCACAGAATTGTTGGATCAAGAATATTTTTCTCATTTCTCTGCTTAATTTGACTGAAATACATCTAAAAATAATGGCTCTATAACCTGGTGAAAGGTACAGCTGTGAGAATTAAACTTTTATGTTACATGTTAAGTACCATATGAATGAGTGAGACTATGGAATGATATCAATCAAAGAATGTCCTTGATACCCAGTTGATACCAATACTGTACTGTATTTGACTGTAATTTTTACAAGTATAAGAGAGATATGAGAAATGTATTCCAACAAACCAATGATCTGAGACGGAACATCTTGCATTCTGGGGGAAATTCTGTCAAACACTTGCTGGAAAAAGAAATTTCCCAACATGTAGAGATGTTCATCCTCAGTCCATTGATAAACATCAGTTCTGTGCGTTTAAAATAATAGGACAGAACTTACTGTTGATGTAGGTATTTCTTATCCATTCACAGAGAAGAAAGACTCTGGTGGCATTTTCAGCAAGATCTCCAAGCGTATCTTTGGACGTAAAGAGAAATCTGATGGTGGTACAGCGATGTCCTGAAAGTAAAAAGGAACAGAGTTCAGTTAGTACTGGTGGTGAGAAGATGCCTAGTGGTTCAGTGTCCTCTAAGATGTCTGGTGGTACAGCAACTACTGGAAGTAAACAGGAACAGAGTTCAGTTACTGGTGGTGAAGAGATGCCTAGTGGTTCAGTGTCCTCTAAGATGTCTGGTCGTACAGCAACTACTGGAAGTAAATCTGGTAAGTAATAATATTATGTTAATTGTCAACACTCCATGTTTCAGAATTAATTTCTATGCTTTTTAGCAGAAATAGCATCTTTCATCAGCTTTGGAAAGTCCTTCCAGTTTAATACGCCAAATTTGAAATGTTCATATGCATTATCAATTAGCTGACAAGAAAATACAAAATGTGTTCCTTAATTGTATCATTGTCTTGTCAATAGTAAGTTTCATAAACTTTGCTAATAAGTCCTTCCAGTCTTCTGTTGCTGATAATTCAGTAATTGGGAAAGTATGTGAAATATGCAAATTAGTAACTAGCTGATGTAAAAATGCTAAACAAATATCGTTAACATTTTATAATAGTATCTTCCAAATACATAACAAGTTTTGTAAACTTTGGTAAAGTCAGAATGTACCATATGTACCAGATTTCATTTCAATCCTAACAGCTGTTCTTGAGACTGACAGACAGAGAGACAGACAGACACACACACACACACACACTCAACAAACATGCTGCAACATACGTTCAGATGTACATGTGAGATAAAATGATCAAAACCTAGTACACCTTTTTGCTCACCCCTCCTCCCCCCCCCCCCCAACTGACCGGGCATGTAAATCATACTGAAGACAATATGTCACATACACAACATCAGCATACATGTAAGAAGCTATCAGGTTAAAGTATTGCTTTATATGCAAAATACGGATTATCATTTGCACTGACCATAGAATGATCTATAGTTTGTTCTTGTGGCAGTTTTAAATATGTGAACCATAATGAATGCTAGCATGCCATCACTACTAGGAGATATTCAGTGTATCACCACTTTTCCTAATTTTGAGTGATATCAACAAAACTTCTTACACACATACCAGTACTGTGATAAGGCCAGCACATAGAGGTAATTAACACTGACAGACAATACCTTATCCTCTAAAAGGAAACACTTTAACATTCAGCAAAACTTGAAATTTTCAAGTAAACGTAATGTGCTATGTTCATTTGTTAAAAATAACTTATTAACTGAAAATTACTTACATAAAATGCTGAGCAACTACCAGGATTATAATCCACAATACAGCTGTACATGCATACTGACTCCATTGTATGTGAATTGACCTATATAGAGAAAAAGAACATTTGTATAGAAAGTAAAATTTGTAAATAAAATATATATTACTAAATTACTATAGGGAATTTTCAAAGGTTCAAGTGCAGAGTAATTGATATTACCCATAATTCAACATTTGTACAATGGCTGAAGTTTTGAACAGACCTGTTTGAAAGAAAATAGTTTAACATTCAGCATAAATCTGTATGAAAGGCAGAAGCTTTTAAATTAATTCAATGTAACAATTTGGTATTATTGTTCATTTCTTAAAAGAACAACTTATGAATTGAAATTTACTTACATAAAATGCTGAACAGCTACCAGTAAATCCACACTAAAGCTGTACATGCATGCTGACTCCATCGAATGTGAACTGACCTACTATAGACGGAAACAATATTTTAACAAAAAATATCAATTTGTGAGTAAAATGTATCCTCCAAAATTTCCATATGTAATTATTCCAAGGTTACAATGCAAAGAAATTGATATTACCCATAATTCAACATGATTTGTACACTGACTTTACAAGAATCTAGTGTACAGAAATTCAGGCAAATTTCAGTAAATTTAAAGGATGTAGTTTTGGGCTCCTATTTAGTCTCATTGTGTAATTTGAGTAAAATGTGAAAGTAATGATGAATGTTTTGTGGAAGAGATGGCAATTTTTAGAAAGATTAAAATGTTCTTGTAGAAAGCTTTATGATAAAGTTTACAAGAACAAGAGAGACCAATTTCAGCTGTATGGCCAATACAATGTATGGTTACTTTTTGAATGAATAAAACAAAGGAAATATATTTAATCCCCTTCGAGAGAATGACCAACTTGGTTTGCATTTCAAGTTGATACACAGTACAAAATTTTACAGTACCGGTAAGTCTTGATATATCAATAGATCAGTATTCATAAAATTTGCCAGGATATTTCCAGGGATGTGTCACCTTGAGTAATCCAGCCACAAGTATACATTTTGTTTCAAGAGTATATCTTTTGGGAAATATATTCTCTGAATGACAATTAATGAGCATGTGAATCATACCAAAGACAGTGTTTCCCATGACATTCACATAGGAAGACAGCTTGATCCAGTACTGCCTGACTTTCTCTGACATCTAAAATGCTACTTTGGGAAACCATTTGCACTGACTAGAGAATGATATAAAGTAATGATGTGGTGTCAAGTCTGAATATGGTATAGCTGAAAACTGTGCTAGATGAATGCTAGCTATTGCCAGCACTACCATGAAATATTAACTGTATACCACTTTTCCTAATTTGGATGAGAGTGATATCACCACATCTTTCACACATACCAGTACTGTGATAAGGCCAACACATAGTGGTAATTAACACTGACAGTACTAGTTTGAAAGGAAAGATAAGGCCAACACATAGTGGTAATTAACACTGACAGTACTAGTTTGAAAGGAAAGATAAGGCCAACACATAGTGGTAATTAACACTGACAGTACTAGTTTGAAAGGAAAGATAAGGCCAACACATAGTGGTAATTAACACTGACAGTACTAGTTTGAAAGGAAAGATAAGGCCAACACATAGTGGTAATTAACACTGACAGTACTAGTTTGAAAGGAAAGATAAGGCCAACACATAGTGGTAATTAACACTGACAGTACTAGTTTGAAAGGAAGGATAAGGCCAACACATGGTGGTAATTAACACTGACAGTACTAGTTTGAAAGGAAAGATAAGGCCAACACATGGTGGTAATTAACACTGACAGTACTAGTTTGAAAGGAAAGATAAGGCAACACATAGTGGTAATTAACACTGACAGTACTAGTTTGAAAGGAAAGATAAGGCCAACACATAGTGGTAATTAACACTGACAGTACTAGTTTGAAAGGAAAGATAAGGCCAACACATAGTGGTAATTAACACTGACAGTACTAGTTTGAAAGGAAAGATAAGGCCAACACATAGTGGTAATTAACACTGACAGTACTAGTTTGAAAGGAAAGATAAGGCCAACACATAGTGGTAATTAACACTGACAGTACTAGTTTGAAAGGAAAGATAAGGCCAACACATAGTGGTAATTAACACTGACAGTACTAGTTTGAAAGGAAAGATAAGGCCAACACATAGTGGTAATTAACACTGACAGTACTAGTTTGAAAGGAAAGATAAGGCCAACACATAGTGGTAATTAACACTGACAGTACTAGTTTGAAAGGAAAGATAAGGCCAACACATAGTGGTAATTAACACTGACAGTACTAGTTTGAAAGGAAAGATAAGGCCAACACATAGTGGTAATTAACACTGACAGTACTAGTTTGAAAGGAAAGATAAGGCCAACACATAGTGGTAATTAACACTGACAGTACTGTTGAAAGGAAAGATAAGGCCTACACATAGTGGTAATTAACACTGACAGTACTAGTTTGAAAGGAAAGATAAGGCCAACACATAGTGGTAATTAACACTGACAGTACTAGTTTGAAAGGAAAGATAAGGCCAACACATAGTGGTAATTAACACTGACAGTACTAGTTTGAAAGGAAAGATAAGGCCAACACATAGTGGTAATTAACACTGACAGTACTAGTTTGAAAGGAAAGATAAGGCCAACACATAGTGGTAATTAACACTGACAGTACTAGTTTGAAAGGAAAGATAAGGCCAACACATAGTGGTAATTAACACTGACAGTACTAGTTTGAAAGGAAAGATAAGGCCAACACATAGTGGTAATTAACACTGACAGTACTAGTTTGAAAGGAAAGATAAGGCCAACACATAGTGGTAATTAACACTGACAGTACTGTTTGAAAGGAAAGATAAGGCCAACACATAGTGGTAATTAACACTGACAGTACTAGTTTGAAAGGAAAGATAAGGCCAACACATAGTGGTAATTAACACTGACAGTACTAGTTTGAAAGGAAAGATAAGGCCAACACATAGTGGTAATTAACACTGACAGTACTAGTTTGAAAGAAAGATAAGGCCAACACATAGTGGTAATTAACACTGACAGTACTAGTTTGAAAGGAAAGATAAGGCCTACACATAGTGGTAATTAACACTGACAGTACTAGTTTGAAAGGAAAGATAAGGCCAACACATAGTGGTAATTAACACTGACAGTACTAGTTTGAAAGGAAAGATAAGGCCAACACATAGTGGTAATTAACTCTGACAGTACTAGTTTGAAAGGAAAGATAAGGCCTACACATAGTGGTAATTAACACTGACAGTACTAGTTTGAAAGGAAAGATAAGGCCAACACATAGTGGTAATTAACACTGACAGTACTAGTTTGAAAGGAAAGATAAGGCCAACACATAGTGGTAATTAACACTGACAGTACTAGTTTGAAAGGAAAGATAAGGCCAACACATAGTGGTAATTAACACTGACAGTACTAGTTTGAAAGGAAAGATAAGGCCAACACATAGTGGTAATTAACACTGACAGTACTAGTTTGAAAGGAAAGATAAGGCCAACACATAGTGGTAATTAACACTGACAGTACTAGTTTGAAAGGAAAGATAAGGCCAACACATAGTGGTAATTAACACTGACAGTACTAGTTTGAAAGGAAAGATAAGGCCAACACATAGTGGTAATTAACACTGACAGTACTAGTTTGAAAGGAAAAAGTTCAATGTTAAAGGAGAATGTGCCTTTGGGAAAAATATCAGAGAAACATATTGTGGAGTTTATAGAGAGTAAAGTTGTCATCGGCTGTGTTTTGAGAAAATCAGGAATTTTACTTTTTTTCCACATAGAGATAACATAGGGATGGTAGCCATTTTGAATTTCAATTCTTGGTGAATATTGGGCAATTTCTTTGCCTAGTAGTGCCAAAATTTGCATAGTAACCTCTGAAATTATTCTTGATTTTGAAAGAGAATACTTGAGAGTTTGCTTGGAGAAAATTTGAGCAAAAAGTCTTTCATTTCTGAGGCACAAACTGGGTCATTTCCAAAATTGACGACACTATACCATAATATTATTTCCATGATTAGCCAATCACCGATTGAATTATGTTATTGATAAGATTGCACTCACTGCAGGTTTACAAGCATTGTATCAATCACTATCGGCTACTTTCAGCCCACATGTAGGCTGTAAAATCCAAAATTGCACTTCTTTCATGATGAACATGATCCTATGTCATCCAAACACTCTTTGACAAACAATAAGACCATCTAGCAAAGTAGCAAAACCAAGATATTTACGATTCATTTTGATTACCCCTTTCAAGATTTCCTTCATCTCTCTCGCATAGAATTTTTGATGGCTGTCGTATCCAATATAAAGTGGATTTTCTGAAGGACATGTGTAGGTACGCCGTTGATATTTTGCAGGATTTCAGGCTAGAGTCAAGCACCAAATCAATATATGGGGTTTGGTTGTCTAAGCCAGACTAAACATGGTATGCCATTTTGACAGAATACGGCATGTTACGGTAATTGTTCATTCCACAATGACATCTGTATATTTCCATGAATGTACAACCACTCTAACAACCACTTTTACAATTACTGACAATATTTGTGACACGGATCTATGATAATAATACATTCAAAAGTTTTGTGAATGGTGCAGCGGAGCAGTTTTAGCACACCATGGCTTACGTAACCATGAACCCATGTTGAGGTTGCCAGGAAATACGCTCTGGAGCTATTTGTGTCAAACTTTTACTGATGGTGTGCTGGCTGCTTACTGGTTAAAGAAAGGGAAAAAAATATTATGGTGTAGCGTCGCCTATTTAGGAAATGACCCGAACTATTTACGTGTAACATTAACAATGGGCAAAATCTTTTCTAGTTATGTATTGGTACTACTGTTTATGTTGAGATCATAAAATATGAGTTAAAATCAACTTACATAAAATGCTGAATGGATTCCAGGAGGACCACACTAATACTGTATGTGCATGATGACTCCATTGTATGTAAATTAACCTAAAATAGAGAAATAAAACGTTTGCACTTAAAAACATCAAGTTGTTAGCAAAAAATATCCTCTGAATTTACTCTAAGTAATTTTTTTCAAGTGCGTGATGCAAATTACCCATAGTTCAACATGATTTGTCCAATGACATGAAAAACCCTAGCAATCAGTCATATAAAAATTCAGAGACAATTTGCTTTTCAGGACCTATTAATTCTCATCATTTAATTGGAATAAACAGGAAATTATTGATGACTTTTTGATGGAGGACTTAGAAATTTCCAGATATATAATGCTCTTTCAATTTTATGATAAAGGTAATACATGAAAACGGAGAAACCAGTTTCACCTGTATGGCCAATATAGTGTATGGTTACTTTTTTGAATCGATGTAACAAGAAAATGCCATTTATTCTCCATAGGAACTGTGGATAATTAACACATGGACACGGTAAATGCAAGTAATTGCGTGTGGCCTTGAACCCCCCCCCCCACCCCCACCCCCGCAAACAAAAGTTTGGAAGTGGGAAAATCCAATCAAGCCTCATTCTGTATCAGCATACCTAACGGTACAAACTGGTAATTATGTCGCTATGAAATTGCAACAAATTACCACACCCCTGGCATGATACCACCTCTACATTTGTAAAGTCAATCTTTGTTCAGCGCAAACTCCACAATGATGTGACCAATAGAATGAAATGAATTGATATGTGTATCCAAATTTTAAATGATTGTCACACGGGTACGTACTGAATCACATGTATGTCAAAAGAATGTTGGTGTACATGTAGTGCCGGTGATGCATTGGCCTGGTACACTCCAAACAATGTAGTGCAATATTTTGCGATTTACAAAACGTGTGGCGAGATGTTGGGACAGAAAAACATGTAATTTTGTGTACGGTAATGGAGACACAGCCAAACACCCTTCAACCTAAATGCAGACATTGTTCAACTGTGCATGTGTTTTAATTATCCACAGTCCCTTAAAGAGAATGACCAACTTGGTTGGTCATGTCAAGTTGATAAACAAACCAACTTTGTTGGGGCACCATTTAACAAGTGGTATAGCCACAAATTGATGACGTCAAATCGCCGTACACAATACACAGTGCCATAATTACAAGGCCGTCTGTGTTTTGTGTACGGTGATTTGACGTCTTCAGTTTGTGGCTATACCACTTGTAAAATGTTGCCCTTTGTTGGTCATGCCAAGTTGATAAACAAAGCAAGATTTGACAGTAACTGAAAGACTTGATAAATCAAATTCAATGAACTTGATCATTTAAATTTTGACATCATAAGTTTTAGAAAGGAGCCATATTTTTAAAAATTTGGCTAAATGAGAACTATAAAAGCAATTACAATTATCGTTGAATAAATAAATAACACACATAAAAAGGGAAGTGTCCTCATTATTTTAGGGCATTGTCCACTGTGCTGTGTAATTTTGTTCATGTATTGTTAGAGAATTTTAAATAAACATTACTGATAAAGACAGCATAATTCACTTATAAATTTTAACATTTGGTCCACAAGTGTTGCTATGACAACACAAACATCTGTAAATTCATCACATTTAAGTTACACAACAACAACCATTCACAAATGAGTTCAGGATTTTCGAACATGATGTTATTCACATTGTAAAATTATGGAATTTAAATGGTAAAAAGTTCTTTGTTTCATCTAGTGAACTTGCAGAAACGTCATATTTACCTAAAAAAAAGCATTTTGTCATTTTATTTGATTCTTGAATTCATAATGTACTGACAATTCAATATGCTTGCTATAATCAGAAAAAGTTTTGTAAAGAATTTTCATAAAAACAAAGGAAACTCAGAAGTTATACCAAAATTATAATTTTTGAACCAAAAACTACAAAATGTTGCCATGGCAACATAGCTGTCACTTCATTGGCTACATCGGACACAGTTCCCTTTACAGCACTAATATGCTAAAATCAAATTTGATCAACAAAACACCTAAAGAAGCTGAGATATTGGTAAACAACATTTGGAAATGACCATTTCTGACAAAACAAACACTTGTGTTACCATGGTAATAAGGTATCAAAATTTATGATATGATGATGATAAATGCACTAAAAAGCTTGGCTGAACATTTGACTTTGTATTTGACTATTATTTGTGTCTATAGTTGTTTTCACTTTCAAGATATACCACATCAAGTACAGCCTATTGTTAACTGTAGTTCTATTTCATGTTCTGCTGATCCTATTTTGACCTTTGACCTTTCAGAACGTTGGTCAAGAAGAACTCTGAAGGGTCATCAAGGACACAAGTTCAAAGATGTAAATGGTCTGGCATTCCACAATGATAAACTTTTGGTGTGTGACAGCGACAACAATATTGTACACATACTGAACCAAGATTACACTTGTGA
The DNA here is from genome assembly GCF_041260155.1 of Ptychodera flava. Taxonomy (NCBI): domain Eukaryota; kingdom Metazoa; phylum Hemichordata; class Enteropneusta; family Ptychoderidae; genus Ptychodera; species Ptychodera flava. Next base: position 31,684,464 of record NC_091928.1, read on the forward strand.
AAAGGAGTTGGGCAGTTTCAGTGGTCAGTTTGCCAAGCCATTCAAGCCATGGTCCATAGCTGTCTCTCAGGACAACCTCTACTTCATCCTTGATAAGAGTAATGTGCAAATAGTTGTTTGTGATCAAAATAATAAAGTTATCAGAATAATTAGCCTACCTACACACTCAGATCCCTGGTGCATTGCTCTTGTGAAGGGATTTGTTATTATTACAGAGGTCAACGGTCACTGCGTCCTGAAGTACAGCCTGGACGAAGGGTACCTTTACAAGTTTGGTCGTCAAGGTGATGGCCATACACGATTCCAGTACCCCTACTTTGTAGCTATCAACAGTAGGGATGTCATCATGGTGTCTGACAGTTACAATGACTGCATCAAGTGTTTTGACACTCAGTTCAATTACCTGTACAAATACAATCACCACGGTAACAGCAAGGCTCAGCTGTTCTACCCATACAGCATTGCCGTTGATGGCGCTGACAATGTTTATGTTTGTGATTGGAACAATGCTAGGATTTCGATTTGGAGTGAAGATAGAATGTGGGGACATAATCTTTTCCAAGATGAATTGAGCTGGCCTGAGTACATTGCAGTGACCGCCAACGGTGATAGAATTGCTGTTGTTAGTGGATCGTACCGGTCCTGCAATGAAATTGTAGTATTTTCTAAGTAGACAGAAACACCAAGATGATGTGTAAATGTCTAAATTTCATCAAAATATTGAAATTTGTTCAAAACTTTTGACGCGCTAATTTTAATCGTCACTCAGTCGGGACACCCACATAGAGAGGAACGAGTTTCTCTAATTTTCACATTTTAGTTCTGTATTTTTCTAAATTATGAATTATAAAAATCAAATTAAAAATCAAATTTGGAGGGGAAATGGAAGTTGTTCGCGACTGCCCCCTCCCACTTGTTGAGGATTGCCCACTCAATTTCAACATTTTCATCCTCTTCGACCGCAGGAATCTCCCCTTAACCTTGCAAATTTAAAATGTAAAAAAAATTAGGTCCACATGCCAGCATACGCACGACAAAATTTTTCTGGCCTGCACATATTACGAAATTGCTGTCCCACCAGCAGAGAAACCACCCTTAACCAACTACTAATGCTTCTCCTGGATTTTCGCGTTATTGTCAGGGCTAACAGCTAATAATGCGTGTGTTTCTGTTATTCTGATTCCCTGTCCCAACTTGCCGCTGGCTGCGCTGTTTTGTGATCAAGAAGTGTTTAGCTGCCCTTGACCTCATAACGAAACCTTAGCTCTCATCATCACAGGCTAGCTGGCACCCCGCACCGACCCAAGATTATATACCCAGTGTTGTACCAGTGACAAACTATTTCGAACTTAGGCAATGGCAGCAAAAGAACCGACTTTTTCAGAGGAAATTGACGACAATTTTTTGTCATGTATCATTTGCTCAGAGCGGTACAACAATGCAAAACTGCTGCCGTGTCTTCACAGCTTCTGTGAGCCATGTCTTGATAAGCTGGCAGTGGCAGAGGAAGGAGGGACGATAACCTGTCCAATATGTCGGCGCTCGCACCAACTTCCGGATACTGGCGTGGCAGGTGTCTGTGGTAATGTATTCATCAACGAACTGGTGAGAATGTTTAAAAAGAGTGAAGGGGGCTCCATGGAGCCGAACACTTGCGATGGGTGCCAGGAAGCAGTATCTGTCAAACGCTGCATCGAATGCGAGGTTGACATGTGTAGAAATTGCGCTGTCTCTCACTCCCGATTTAGGGCTACAAGGTCGCATCAACAGATGACCCAGGAAGAGTTCGAAGCTGCCAAATCCGATGATCCCTCTTCCGTGCAGCCTCCTGTCTACTGTACCGATCACCAAGAGAGTCCAGTTGAATTTTATTGTGATACCTGTGACAGGGTCATCTGTGTAAGGTGTACAGCTTTCGAACACTCCAGACCTGAGCATCAATACAGTCACTTGACAGAGGTGGCGACGGAATACTACAAAGTTTTAAAGCAAGCAATCGAAAAAGTGAAAGTAAAAGAACATGAAGCCGACCGAAGCAAAGCTGCTGTCATGAAAACGGCTGAATCACTTGATAGCTGTTACCAAGCAGAGAAAGAGATCATGGAACAACACATTCAGAAAACAATCGATGACGTCACTCGTATCATTCGAGAAAAGGGCGACAAGCTTCTCGGAGAATTGAAAGACGAGTACGACAGAAGGAAAGTAAACTTAAACGCACAGTTGAAAGAATTGGAGTGCGTTGAGAGTGACATGTCATATGCAAGGGAGTATGCTGAGAAACTGGTGCATTATGGGAATGCTGCACAGTTGATGTCAGCCAAGAAGGGAATTTCATCTCAAATGGAAGAATTACTGAGAGTGGAAACAAAACTTGACCCGACTGAGACTGACTACATGGAGTTCAAACCATCTGATGATTTTTGTAAAGCAAAAACTCTGGGTGTGCTGTGTAACGACCTTGCAGAACGCTGTACATTGCTTGATGTTCCTGAGCATGTCAGGGTTAATGAGAATATTGACATCACCCTAGAAACAGGTACACGACATAAGCGATGCAAGATGCGTGTGTTAAAGGTGGACGCAGTCCTGCTGAAACCGGATAAAAGCCAAGAAAACATCGTAGCAGCAGACAATGGTGACAGTACGTGGAGTTTTGAAAACTGTTGCCACAGTTGTTGGGACTCATGAAATCACAGTGTTTGTATCCAAGAAACCAATCACAAGATCACCAGTGACAGTCAGAGTCATTCCCCAGAAGGTTTGATTTGTAAATTTGGCAGGAACGGGACAGGTGATGGAGAGTTTAAAGATGCGTTTGGTGTCATGGTAACAAGAGATGGCAATATTAGGGTATGTGATCGGGGGAACAAGAGATTGCAGACATTCACATTAAATGGGCAATATCAGTCTACAACAACATTCAGTGATATTTCAACGACAATTTCTCCTAATTGGTCTACAGTATCAGAGGATGGTACCATCTTTACGAGTAATGGCAGTGGTGGTCAAGTAATCGTGCACAATGAGAATGGTGGAGTACTGAGATGTTTTGGAAAAGGAGTGATAAATTATTGTTTGGGAATTGCAATAAATCCCTTGGATGGCAGAGTCTATGTTGTTGATTATAGAGGACACTGCGTACACATTTATGATCAGGATGGCAATTATTGTAAGTCTTTTGGTTGTGAAGGACAAGGCCAAGGGCAGTTGTGTAAACCTGTAGGCATTGCAATTGACGGTGAAGGCAAAGCCTTTGTATCTGATCGGCACAATCATCGCATTCAAGTGTTTGATGCTGAGGGTCAATATCTGTACAGCTTTGGAAGTGAAGGATCTGGTGATAATCAGATGAGATACCCTTCGGGGATAGCACTTGATTGTGATGGCAATGTGTATGTGTGTGACAAAGGTAATAACAGAGTGATGAAGTATGAATCTGATGGTAAATTTATCGGTCGTATTGACAGCGAAGATAATGGGGTGGGTGACCCTAGAGGTATCTTTTGTACAAATGACAAACCATTTGGCTACGTTGTTGTGACTAATTCTAAGGGGAAGGACATACATGTTTTCTCACAGTGAAATTTCATCCAGTAGATTGAAACATTTACATGAAGAATACACCAGTCAACTAGTCTTGTAGTTGTTTGATGTGTTTCTGTTTTTAACAGAGATTGAGAACTTCTTCAAATCTTGTCTTTTTATGACTTTGTTTTGTTTGTTTTGCTATGTACTCTTCCGTTTTGAGCCTTGATGAACTGCTTGGGTTTCGAGATCACTCTATTCTTGTGCTAACTATCACACCACTATGAAAAGTATGAGCAGTGCACGACAGAGTTTGCAAAGGTTGGTGTGTTGAAGTCATTCAGTTTGAACTACATGTAAGAATACACCATGGGGTGAAATAAGCAGACTTTGGACTCTTTCAATACTTACTTGCTGCTTCTTTGGACTCATTTTCAAACTTGATGAGCCACTAGTGACTTTCATCCCCTCCTTTTTTTCTGTGAATTTAAAATTTGATTTTAATCGTCATTACAAAAGATTGCAGCTATTTGAATTTAAAGTATGTGTGGTTTTGTACTTTATTTCATTGGTATCAAAGTTTCCACAGTATCCACGTTTTGTTTTGTTTTTGTTTCTGAAAGAAAGTGACGTACATGTATTTTTGAGGAAAGTTTGTGCAAAGTTTACATATCTTGCTTTTGAACCACGTGCTATTTGTAAGAAGCTCAAAGGCTTGGAGTAAACCACACTCATCAATATACTTTCATTTTGTGAGATAATCGTACATTTTGTAGCCAACTGAAAGTCCAATGATGATCTAATGTATACTGGTAAATGCATGACAAGGAGAAATGCACTTTGAGGAAACAACCAATACACTAAATCACAAGAAAGTTCGGTTGGTTAGAAATATGAATTTGGTTCATTGTTTGATTTTTTTCTATTTTCATTAATTTGATTGACATGTATATATTTTGCAATACCATTGGAAGAGGGTTTGAAAAGCTTCCCAACCATTTGTTGTCATTTAGCTCGCAATTAATTCAGCCACTTTTGTTTATCGTTCCGCAAACACAGTCATTTGCTAGGCCAAGAAAGTGAGTTACAAGTCTGCTACAGTGCGATAGGGATCGAATATTCATTACAATGAATTTCTGTGTGGGACTTCCATGTAACTGTGCCTGCACTATTGATATATCAAACCTGGATATATTTCAACAGAGTATCTCTTCTGATCATGTGATTGGAAATGTTAATAACCGCTTCCACTATATATGACATGTAGTTTACAATTTTTTTACTCGTTCTCCTTTTTAAAGCGTAAATGATATTTTGGAATTGTAACTTTCAGTAATTCGGCCTTGTGATTGTAAGAATGTCCACAAATTTTCAGAGACTGGAAATTCTTGAGAACGCGTCATCGATATTACATCCTGGATTACTGAATAAAGTCAATCACACAATAACTAATATAAGAGTGTAGTAAAAAACATGCTTATGGAAATGAAAGTGTGATGGATTTTCAAATGTTGATATGACATCAAAATGGGATTGGTGAATGTGTACGTGCATTGATTAGCCTTGATTACTCAACATATCAGAATGATACACTGATAAAAAAGCAATTCAAATCAGTCGTAAACTTATTTGAAACTTCAGCTCATGGATGTTTTCAGACGCTGCTCACCACTGTACCGATTCACACGTGTGTCTAGGATAGTGAATGGCTATGATTTCTGAATGATTTATTAAAATGAAAATTATCTCTCATATACTAATATGCTGGTGTTAAAAAAACTGAATGCCTCATAGTTGTGCATCACACATTATCATCATGTGTGAAGCAACAGTGTACTATGACAGGTGTCATTCTACAAGTATGCTAATTCAGTCAGTCAGGATGCTGTTATCAGTTGAAAGACCATTTTTCACTCACTCGAGGAATCCTATTCGATCCAAGAGAATGTTAACATCATAGTCTAGTACGAGATTGACTGAAAGAATGTCCATGAAATCCGTAAGAAATCAGTGTAATGACAAATTTATCAAAGTGGAAACTTTATCAACTATTCAATTTTATCGTGTCACTGGAACTGCTTGGGTAGCTCTTTTCTTTCTACTGTAAAATTTTAGAAGGAATCGTATTTAAGACAGAGAACTCCAAACTGAGACTCTGATCTGACTTTTGTTAACGTGCAGAGACAAGTTTATGCGCTGTGACCGTCGTTAACTTCATCACAGTCCCTCTGTGACTGTGACTTCATCTTTACACTCTAAGATCAACATGTAGGCCTAAGTCTGTACCTGATTCGGAACCCCATACGGTGTAGCGATTATCACGTGACTCGTCTATTGATATTGAGATAATTCGCGCCGGTCAAAGCAATCTTTACCTCACCTCTTACGCTAAAGTGTGAGAATTTTTTGACAAAGTAGAGTGGAAGAGTTGTGTATATTATGTGTAATCTGATTTTTTTGTAAATTACAAAAGTCCAACAAGTGGCAGTTTTGAGAAATTTTATCTATTCAAATTTTATGCAAGAATTATGAATAGATCAAAGTGATATTATTTACGTATTGTAAATATACAGGTATATTTTCGATCATTCCGTAAATATTCATGTCACAATTTGTGAATTCACCATATTAGTGAAATCAGCTCAGAGCGTTTGTTTAACAGAGAGGACCTTTTTTTGAAGCTCATGAAGTAAATACAGTTTTCACGGGCTCATGTAATTGTTTATTTTTGCTTTATTTTTTTTGAAAATCTAAAATTTTGATTTTCGCCATCGAGTTAATACAAGGATGGTAGCCATGTTGAATTTGAAGTGTCATGTAATACTGGGTAATTTCTTTCTCTGGTACCAAAGTTTGTATGGTGACTCCGGATTATATCTATGACTTCAAAAGAGGGTGGCTTGAAGTTTTCTTTCGGAAATTTTTAGCAAAAGTTAACGTATTTCAATTCGTGGTGGGAACTACCTTCATAAAAATTGGTTCACAGTTTTGCGTCTTCTAAGCAGTGTGTCGGCTTACTTTACTTAAGTTTGATAATTTGTTTTCATATTTCACGAGGTGAAAACCTTCCTAACGTTTAACTTTACATTGGTCCGGAGTTTCTTAACATTGATGGCATAGCGTGTGTATTATTTGTCCCTGCATCAACATTTGCATGATTCTTTGACTTAAAATGTTCTTTTTACTGAAACGTCTCATATCACCTTTTTATACGCTACGCATGCACAACGTGTTATAGTACATTTTGACGGTACTGGGGAAAACCAGGAAATGTACTTGTCAGTGACGACAGGAAATCAAAAGTATCTAATTATATTAAAACGCGTTACGAAAAACCCCTTCATTCGATGCAATGAAACAGAAATTAACTATCTCTCGATTATCTGTTCGATTATCTTTTGTCACCTGAATAACACGATTGGAACTAATTTAGGAGAGTTGGATCTTCTTATTGTTCAAATTTCTCAAAAATGTTGGGTGCCCTATAGCTGAATGTTGCAATATTACAACATACTCATAAAAGAAAGTGTATCATAAAAAGAAATGCAGATAAGCTTACATTTGAAGATTAAACCGACATTACTTCACCATCCAATAATCCAAAAATTGGTTCCAATCGTGTTTGAACGTACTTTGTGCGTCAGCTAGACAAAGTTAGTCGCACTTTATTTCGAACTTTTCGAAGCAGATATTTGTTTTGGATCTCCGTAGGTCATTAGTAGAGGCGTTAAGAGAGCGATATATATTTAATCAAAAGCAGAACAACATTTTTTTCAATTTCGTGGACTTTGCTTGATTTTTCAATAGGAATAAAAGGGTGTAAAAATAGCATAGGATGTTATTACCCTCCCCTTGTTCTTTCTGTGGCGTAATGCACGGTGGTGTCAGCGGTATTTCCCACAAGTCACGTGACTCGATTCGTAAATAAGTAGGCCAGTGCCAGTATAGAGTTTGAATACAATACTTTTGCACATTTTATGCAAACCTTAAATCAAACGACACCGTTCAGCGTTATTCAGATTTTACGGTGAGAGGCAGGGAGTTGGAGGCGGGTTCTTTATTTCTTATTCAATCCATAGGTATTTTTCCCCGTCTCGCTGAACTCGATCATTATGGCTGATGAGGGGCAGAAAGGTGGTGAAATTGTGTCGCGGACTGTGTGTTTTCCTGCTTACAGATGATCATCACATTGTCATCTTCTCTCTCGTCATCGCAATTCTATGGCTCCACTTCCAGAGCGAGCTTTCCAAACTTAAACTTTCCATGGAAATTTGGACAACTCGCGGACCAGTGGAGATCAGTCGAGGGCGACGTTAACCTGTTAACTGCTGGCGGCAATTCAATACCTTGCATATGCAGTAACCCTGGTCTCGATTCGGAGACGACGGGAGGCCATGGCAGCGTAAATGCTGACGACACGAACAGTCAAGACGGAGGAGAGAGGCAAATTTGTTAAATTGCTGCTCAGCAAACAAGAAACGGTAGAACAGGTAAAAGAAGGACACTATATTTCTTTGTACTGGCTCCTTCGAGCGTATAGTATGCACTGCGACACGGATATTCTCACACTAGTGAATAGTGCATTGGGGGATTCCCCTACTCATTGTTAACTGATACAAAGGACAGGGTACACAGACTTCATGGTATGTCATTCAGTAGTAAGCAGTGACGGCACAATTTTAGCTCCCGTTTTTTGGCGGCTAATTCGTTTCAAATTTCACAATTTATTTCCAATGCGAAGCCATATTCAAAAGAGAGAAGTACGAAAGATTAAAATGCTAAGATGTATCCAGTACAATATACGATTGAAAAGATCTACCTTTTAAAGATATCTTTTTACCCCATTTCGGATTCAACCACACCCGTCGTACAAAGTTAGACCACCCTAACAATGACTGTTTTCATGGTATTCAAAACCAAGCGTATATTTGTCATTTTAATCCGTAAGAAAGAATATTATATGTGAATTTACTACAAGTGATAACGTTTTGATGAATTTTTAGTGTACTTTCTCTGTTTGTAAGATGCAACTTCGGTTCTGCTCCGTAAATTGTGTGAGATGTCGTGTGTTACACATATCAACGAAGCCTGTGTGTGTGTGTGTGTGTGTGTGTGTGTCTGTGTCTGTGTCTGTGTCTGTGTCTGTGTCTGTGTCTGTGTGTGATGTTCAATGTTCTAGTACGGACCAGTTTTCATTTGTCAACAATAACATCGCTTATTGTACGCAATTACGAACATTACATTTACGGTAGAAGGATGCGGCGATGAAGATGTCTTACAAGGTGAAAGTAATGAAACTATTATAAAAGTTACTGATTTTTTCCGTCATTAAATGATTTATTTCACTGTTTTTACAGTTGATTGCAAAAGCTCTAGAAGACGAGAGGCAACTACTCGATCATTCAAGACAAGGTAAGTAGTTTCAACCCTAAAAATAGCAGCGACGCGTGACCATTTAATTCCGTTTTTCGATTCTTATTTCTAAAAATATCTTGCATTGTATACGTAACAAACCACATTGCCACATTTACCTATATAGATTTGCAACTAATTGATGTTTGGAGAGAGAGAGAGAGAGAGAGAGAGAGAGAGAGAGAGAGAGAGAGGGGGGGAGTCAGGTGGACAGACAGAGGAGACAGTCAGACAGACAAACGGGGACCAGAAATACAAACGATACAGAGAAGGCAGAAAAAAGACCGAAAATAAAAGACAGAAAGAACCTCATTTATCAAACCGTGGTCTTCAACAAGCAAAGGGAGCATTCGTTTTTTACGGGGGGTGGGGGGCGGTGGAAATTGAGCGACAAATGAAATTTAAATAGCTACCTTGTCCAAATTTAATTTCTAAAATTTGACACCCCCTCCAATTCATCAATTGTAAAATGTACCCCCCCCCACCTCGATTCAGATTTGATTCTTTAACATTTTGCACCCCCTGGGGTGAAAAATTTGAACCTTCAAAAGTGTTTGCAAGAAAAAGAGTGATCCTCCAAAATATTCATGTCCAAAAAAGTGACCGTCCCAAGATATCAGAGTCCGTTTCTGTGATATTTTAATTGACATATAACTTCTCATTTGACCTTTGAACCTTCAAAGAATCCAATATCATATTTGTTTACATTTGCTCTTGCAAACACAATTTTCTCATAACGTACATTTATGTATCTTGTCAAACATTTATAATACACAGATTAAGCTAGTTTTGTATTTTAAAAAAATATTCATAGTTTCCGCATAGACTACAATGTATGGTGAATCAACATTTAAGTAATTCCAAAATCAACTTTTCCCGTAACTCCATACAAAACTTCGTAAAATATGGCCTCCCTCAATCACTGATTGTAAAATTTGACCCCCCCCCCCAAAAAAAAAAAAACGGTTCCGTAAAAGTCACCCCCTCTCATTTCCACCGACCCTTCCCACCGTTAAAAAAACCCCGAATGCTCCTAATGATACGTGTGGTTGGGGTTTTTTTTTTGGGGGGGGGGAGGAGAGAAAGATATCTTAGGATATCAAGGTCGCATTACACAAACATCTCCAGTTAGTCACCTCCAAGTTTTTGACAATTCTACTGCGCGATGGGATAGTTTCATCACCGATAAGTCATTGGCATATTGTGAGGTTTGTTGTCCTATTTTCTCAATTTAGAAATCCGACAATCAACTAGTGGCGAGATTGAGCGGCAAATTCAGCGTCTTCTGAATAACAACAGAACTCAAGTACAGCCAAGTTTAGGTAGTAGCCGCAGTTCAATTCCCGTTGCTGTTCATGTGACCAGAGATTCGACATGCGCAACAGCTGGTAAGTACACATGGATTTGCTCTTCACATATTATTGGACATAAGGTAGTTCGCACCTCGAAAGTGAAAGATTTAAAACTTTTGCTCAAACTCTCCTGGAGAATCTTTCCACCATTCTCTTTCAAAATCAAGAATAAAATTGAGAGTCACCGTGCAAATTTTGGTACGAGAGAAACAAATAACTCAAGATTTACCGAAATTCAAAATTCAACATGGCCGCCATCCCTGTGTTAACTCTATGGAGAAAAATAAAATTTTCGAATTTCGAAAAACTAAGCCGGTTAAAAGTTTTCTTACTCCAAGAGCTTTAAAATGAATCCCTACAAGTGGTAGATCAGAAAAGAACTGTAAAAATTTGAGAGTCCGAATATCTGTCCCCGAGGTGCATTCTACCTTAAGTCTGTGATGTCGTATGTGTGATTAGATGCCAATAAGCTTACAGTGCAATGTGTGAAAATCCTCGCAGCAATTCATTTATTTACCTATTCATCTGTCGTCCTATCTCTCTATCGGGCAGCGGGGACTCCAACAAAAGATGTACACGCATGGCCTGAATGGGTCTTCTGAGAAAACTTAACGAGAAAGAGAAAGAAAATTAAAAACTTGTGTTTAGGGGAACACCATTTGATTTCTGGGGGGGGGGGTATGGAGGATTTTGAGAAAAAAAAATGTCGCCAGGTGAGATAGAAGAAAAAAAATTGATCCTGCCATGGCCTGAGAAAAAAAAATTGTCATAACAGACAGAAGTGAAAAAAAAATTGTCACAATGCACCAGAAATTAGCAAAATTTGGAAACCCTATTCTCATGTATTCTTTGCCGGCGCGCCGCCATACGCGGCGCAAATGTTTTTACCACAAGCAATTATTATGTTTTTTTCCCAGCACTTATGATATAAGCATGCACTACATAGGTCTACTTACACCTCAGTGCACTCAATGTTTTCCTTCCCTTTCCTGACCCAAGAAATCATATTTCAGGATTTCTGTTGCATATCTCAATGGCACAGGCACTATCTAAAGGGACTTTTTGACTTCTGTAAATTGTGAAAATTTTAAAACACAAGACAGGAGTCAATAAACTAGTCTTAAAATCAATATAGTATTCTCTCAGTATAAATATATTAGGAAGATGTACAAGTTGACAATGAAAAATTGAGGAACAACAAATGTAATGAAATACAAGGGAGAGGGTCACTAAAAAATTGAAAATTTCAGGGGCGTTACTCAAAATGTGGAGAGGAAGAAGGGGACGGGTTACTCAATTTATTTTGGCGAAATAAATTGAAACACATCTCAGATTGCACCATTGCACACATCCATTTCTCAAAATTTTCAATGCGAGAGGGGGCACCCCCTCTTGTGCTCCCCCCCTGGCTCTTCTAACACTGTTACTGGTAAAACACAATTTAAAATACCTATCGGATTGCACTACACTGCACCGTGGCGCACATCAATTTCTCAAAATTTTCACAGGATCTAGGACAAAACTGAACTGTTGTGAATTCATCCTTTATTATCACAGAAACATGTTTTTATTTACCTCAGTTCAATGACCATTTTGACAGTTAAACATACCATATTCATGCTTTTCATTAGAAGCTGGCAGCTGGAGAAATGACACAAGAAGGTCACAAATTTTCCGTTCCTGTATATTTATTTATCTTCAGTCTCTGGCAAACAGAACTGTTTTTCACAGATTGTATTGTCATTGTTTGGTTGTTGAATATTGTGACACAAACACTGATCATGCATAAAATGTAAAAAAATATTGCAGTGTTCAATGTCATTTTCAAACAGTTTTACCAAATGCAAAATAACCTGAAACTCCTCTCAGATTGCACCATTAAACACATCAATTTCCCAAAATTTCCAATACGAGAGGGGGAAACCCCCTCTCGTGCTCTCCCCCTTGGGGTGTTCTAACAGTTTCACTTAGTAAAAAAAAATTAAAAAACACCTCTCAGATCGCACCAGACTGCACCATTGCACACATCAATATCTTAAACTTTCCATGCAAGATAGGGGAAAGCCCCTGTGACACTTTCCCCCTAAGCCTCTCACGTGTTCTCCCCCTGTACTTTCAAATTCTGCCCGGTCAGATATCCTAGTGAAAACCTTGTCATAATACCCATCCAAATTAAACAATATACTATATGGTTAGATACTGCGTGAGCTTTTATATCTTTATTTTATTGTGACTTGCAATTTCATTTTGATGGGTTCACCTTTTTTGAACCATCATGAGATAACTGATGATAGTCTAGCAGAGTACATCAGGATTTGAAAGGTCTTTACTGTTAAATTGCTGTATTTTGTAAATTTACAAATACATGTATTTGTATTTAACTTTTCTAAGTGGGGGATCAGTCAAAATTTCAGAGTTAGAGAGGGGAGTTACTCAAATTCGTCATGGTTGATGGGGGGGGGTGTCACTTGAAATTTCTGAGTTTCAGGCCGTAAATAATGACGGCTCCCTTATATACATCGCATCACAAACTTGATGACAAAGAAAAAAAATTGCATTGCTACTCCATTTGAAAAAAAAAATTGATGCAGCTCTGACAGTAGAAAAAAATATTGCTGTCACTGTGACAGGAAAAAAAAATTGTTCCTATACCCATTTCCTCCATACCCCCCCAAAAAAAATCAAATGGTTCTCCCCTTAAAGTTGTGAGCTACTGCCATAGTGTCACTGTGTTTATGCGATGATGCGTATAGAATGCAGAGTACAGCAAAGTGATCGTTGGTATTTAAAAAGAAGGTGAAAGAAAATGAGACGTTACTATCTTTCCAGATAAAGACATCTAGAGTTGTTACGGTGAAATATCCATTGAAATCGAGCAGAAATGATCACGTCGGCACTTCGGAAACATCCAAGCATTGGCAAGGGATGTCTGTCTTTCACCACTTAGGGTTCGTGGTGCAAACATCTTTATAGGGTTTCCGTTCTGTTAGACATGTACACGGGTCATGACATTCTACAGGCCAATTAAAACGATTACAGAGAAATCATTTCACGAGCAGAAAAATACTGGTTGGTGGACTACCGGGGCAAGGTATAGCAACATTAACGCCCACGTGTTATGCATAAAGATATTTACAGACAGACAGACAGCTTCCATTGAAGCAGATCAAAGTGCACTACAGGTTGAGACAATAGGAAAAATTCACTTGCACTCTATTTGATGACTTCATTGAGCGTTCCTAGGAACGAAAACGAGGTAAGGGACCGTTCAGTTTTTACGGCCGGGGGGGGGGGCGGCAAAATCCAGGGGGGTATCGTAATTTTGGAATCCGCAAAGGGGGTCATCGCTTTTTCACTGGCCATGATCGACCCTCTTTACGGATGGGCCGCCTTCGGCGGCCAACTACAATAAATATACATTATGTATTACCCATGACCCTCTTAATGGGCAGACGCCTTTGGCGGCCCACTCCAATTAGGTTTACTTCATGCAATGGCCATGATTGACCCTCTTTACCGGCGGGCCGCCTCCGGCGGCCCACTATAATAAATTGACTTTATGTAATACCCCACGGCAATCTTACCGTAAAATCCCAATTGAAGCCGCGACTTGTATTAGAAACATTTTTGAGGGACCCCTTGGATCACGCACTGAATAATGGTAATGGCCGCGCGCCTTCAGCGGCCCTGTCCAGTAAAGTCTACTTTATGCAATAGCCATGATCGACCCTCTTTACCGGCGTGCCACCTTTGGTGGCCCACTAGAATAAAGTTGACTTTACATAATGGCCCATGACCCCCTTAACCGGAGGGCTGCCTTTGTCGAACCACTTTAATAAAGTTTACTATATACAATGTCCATGGACATAAGTTGTCTATGGAAATGAAGTTAAAAATTGCCTTACAGTCGTCCTAATTAACAGACGTTTCAATGGATGTGGCTGAGAAGTTTGTGCACTGGCATCTCTGCTACACGAATAAAGTGCGCCGCGTACCGGAGTTCAAATCCAAACCATGCGGGTAAATTTGACATATGGGTTTTGGTTATTTTTCAGGGAGGGGGTCATCAATTTTTTTAATCTGACAAAGGGGGGGTCATCTTTTTTTCACAAAAAATGCAGGGGGTCTATATTTTTTTGAACACCGGCGACAAGATTTTGCCGCCCCCCCAGGCCGTAAAAACTGAACGCTCCCTAATTTCGTCGAAATACGTCATCCTGACAACTTAGGGTCTGTTAATTTACATATGAAAAGCTCTCGATCGTATTGTTTGGTAACGGAAACGCCACCCGCAGGCCACGTGTGCCCGCAGGCTTAAATTTTGTACAAGACTGCTGGTAGCAATAAGCTCGTCAGAATATTTCATCAGATTTACATTACCATTCAGCGATATCGTACGATTATTGTTGACTTCATAGGGCCCTCAGTTCGTCTACGAAACTATCAATATAATAGAACCTGTGTTCTTGAGCTGTAGTTTGTGTTGTTATGTAATATCCCCCCTTGGTCTATCTATAGTGTTGTTACCAAATCGAAAGTACGGGTATTTAATATCGCCAAGCGGTACCACTTGCCAAAACAAAGATAAACTAGTACTAGTCGATGATACATTATTGAAAAGTTATTGAATTTAATAGAAAACCTAATTTATGGAGGTCAACGCCTAGATGTACAAAGGGTGCGCGACCATCATTTTTGACTGAGTCTCATGGTAGAATGCGCCTTCTGATCTACCACTCGTCGGGTCTCATTTTAAAGCTCTTGGAGTAAGAAAAATACCATCTTTGTTTTTCGACATTTAAAGAGTATAATTTTCCAATACTGAATTTCAAATATGGGTAAATACTATGTAATTTGTTTGCCTCGTACCAAAGTTTGCATTGTGACCTCGGATTTTCATTCCCGATTTGCTAAGAAACTGGTTGAAAGTTCTCATTGAGGAAAAATTAAGTCTTGAACTTTTCGAGGTGCATACTCTCTTAGAGCGTCTAACTGCAATTTTTGATTTACTGTGTTATCAACAGCTTGACAAGATAACAATACCATACCAATTAACCAGGACGGTTTCAATTTTCCACACATCATAGTTCCTGTAAAAATATAATGATGGCAATAGTCATTTCCTTAACGGTCGTCGACGATGTTTCGATCAGCAAGTTAGTTTCGAGATGACATATCTGGTAGTATTTTCGGTGCGCAAGCCACGCAAGTTTTTACGGAAACCACAATAAATTGACAGTATTTTGTGACCACGGTTGCTTTGCAGTTATATTTACTAGACGATCGTGGAGTAGAAAACACTGTGCGATAGTAAGGGTGTTGAAAATTTAATCGACCACACTGAATGTTAAATAATGACATAGTCATGCGTCTTAGACGAACCAATGGATGAATAAATGGGCTAGTTGTGAATAAGTTATTGCATGAATGAACGAACTAATAAATGAACGAATGAATGAACGAACGAACGAACGAACGAATGAATGAATGAATGAATGAATGAATGAATGAATGAATGAATGAATGAATGAATGAATGAATGAATGAATGAATGAATGAATGAATGAATGAATGAATGAATGAATGAATGAATGAATGAATGAATGAAAGAATGAATGAATGAATGAATGAATGAATGAATGAACGAATGAATGAATGAACGAACGAACGAACGAATGAATGAATGAATGAATGAATGAATGAATGAATGAAGGGATAAACGGACGAACGGACGAATCAATAAATGAACCAGTAAACCCAAGACAGTTGAATCTTTTACCTATTATTTATTTTAATAAATTTAAATTTCAGGTCAACAGATAGAAGGGAACTGGATCAAAGTGGGTCCATGGGAAGCATCCCATGGGCTTGCATTCAGTGAAAACGTGGCCAGTGATGGCTATCATTTGATCGTTCCGAAGTCCGGTCTCTACCTCGTCTATTCACAGGTCAGTAGAAGTACATCTGAAACGACAGTTTGGTGTCAAAAACAGACCAAAGTACCAGAACACGGATTAGTTTCCATCTTTGATCAAAACATGTCATTTCACATGCAAACATGTCGTCACCTTAACCCTTACCCCCCTTGTCAGAGTAAACAAGTCCAGAATCATAATTTATGACAGTAGGCTTGTCATTAACGATGGTGGTAAAAATGTTATATTGCGGATTCTCATCTTCAACATATAGCTATTTTAGTTACCGTCTTGAGCCTCGTTTTGCTATAATGGCCAGTGAGGGCGCATCTCCATATGTGGTCGAAGATTGGAGCCTCGTAGCGAACGAGCGGCTGAGAGAGTTTGGCACTCAGCTATTTCTTCCCGACAGTAGAAGTTCTCTGTTTTTACTCTCGGTGATGGTTCGCAACGTCTTCTAATCACGCCAATGCATGTATCTTTTTAGGTTTACTTTGTCTATGAAAGGGAGACTGGAAGATCCAATATCGACAACGAGTTGTTACACCTCACTAGTCTTGGTATGTATTTCAACTTTAATATCATACCGTTTACTTTTTAGTTTTGATCTAGACATGGAAAACGTTTCTTAATTTTACAAAAAATTCATTCCATTGATCAACTTGAACACAGAGGTAATTATCCTTGTGGAATACTACATTTTACATAATGCCGACAATTCAAGTACAGGCTAGTTTTTTGCTCAGTCTCAACCATACCTAAATGAACGCTCAATATAAAGATAAGATATATTTTGCAAAAGTTGAAAAGTTGCACCATAGAAAATGAAACTCTTGGTAAGCAATGTAGAGATGAAGACCATGCGGTGGATTCATCAGTATTGATTTGTTTAGCTTTTTTTTAACAGGTAACACCGATAGAGATTTGATGAAAAGTGTTCGCATCCGAGAAGATGAGGTGACAAATGTCAGCAGTTTCCATTCCGGATTGTTCAAACTTCGAGAGGGAGACAAGATCTACATGAAGGTGTACCTACCGAGCAGTGAAGTGAAGATGGGATGTGAAGAGCCGTCGACGTACATGGGAATGTACATGGTCAATGATGACCTGTAAACGCAGTGGAAAAACATAGACTTCCAAAGCAGCTATTTGGAGTAATGTAGCTGCAAAGCCTTGATACAGACAACAAGAACATTAAGTCCAGCAGAGATACAGAGAGGCATTACCTGTAATCGAAGCTCACAGTTGGACATTTATAAAACAGTGTTTGGTATATTTTAAGTCACAAGGTAAATGCCTTTGAATTTGCTTATCAACCGTGTTCTCTCAATGAAAACCAATATCATAACACAGCGTTGGCGGCGCATTTTTTACGCGGCCTGTAGAAAAAATTAATCATAAATTGATAAGCTACGATGAGAGGAGGAGTCTAACGTACTTTATTCACCTGTGACTCGCTGAGATTGTTTTATGTGAGTTGTCTTCAGGGGCATTTCCAACGAACCAGTTCTCACTTCAAGAACTGTACGACGTTGAAAATTTACCAAAATTTCTAATCAAACCTGTGCCATTTTATCGTAAATTTGGTTATTTATCGGCGATCGACCTGCTTTGTCCGTTTGTTATAGGGACAAAGTTACCATCATGTGATATCATTTCCTTCCTAATAATTTCACTTCCAGAACTACCGCAGTAACTAGTTAGTGTCACGAATTATGATTTGTGTAACATTTCCGGACTATTAACAAAAGAAATCCATGACACGGAGGGAAAATGACATCGACAGACTGCAATTTTGGACCATTTAACAAATTATAAGAAATGTACATAACTTTTTTTCAGATTTTGTTTGCACAACCGCTGCGATGCCGATAGGCACGGGTCGTAATCGCAAAAATAGCAAGAACACTGAATCCAGTGTACATTATGTAGGCAAAGACAGCATTTTCCTGTTGAAGTAAACAAAAATAAGCATCTAGGATTATATTGATTTGTAAACATGTGCATTGTTAGCCCACTGCAGTATTCTTCTGTCTTGCTATCTTTCCACTTTGATAGCATTGCTTAGTCCTATGCCTGTACTTTATGTGTGCCACAAACTGACATTCTCTCAACAGAACTACAATTGTGCAGAAATGTCTGAAATCGGAGTACATATGACACCTTAATAATTTATATTTTTGAGAATAAATCGTTGAATGATATGAATGAAGCACATACTCATCCCAATGATTACGTTTTTCGTAAAAGACTGACAATTTGTTCTAACCAATTTATGATTTTCCATGATTTCCGTAAGAGTGAGGATTAGAGAGTATAACCTTTATCGTTAGTAACCTATGGAGTCCCACTAGGGTGAGGGTTAGAAATGGAGTTCTCAGTTGGAGGGTCACAAAACTATAGAAAATGCTTCCGTTCATCTCCACTCATGCCGAAATTTCTAAAAATACGTATAATTTCCTATACATATCGAATGAAATATTAGTTTAAATTATATATATATATATATATATATATATATATATATATATATATATATATATATATATATATATATATATATATATATATATAACAAAACTTCTGGCACATAAGTTTGGTACACGATAGCTAGTGTTGTCTCACTCATGAGAAATTTAACATTTATGAATTATTTGTGACCGCATAGAGTTCTTGCAATTTATTTATACAAAAAGCTTGTTTCACTATCACTGACCGGTCTTTTCATTAAGTGTAACTCACAGCTTGAAGATGAGACTGAATGTTACAGACTTAGATTTTAATTTGCAGACAGCCGGAATTGAAAAGTTCTATCATCTGTCCACAAGGTAGTATTCCCAAAACGCTTACTTTGATGCACTGTCCATATATGTACTTATTAAAGGATACAACAAAATATGTCACATTCATTAAAAACTACATTTTCGCAAATATCTCTCTTACAAGAATTATCTTCTCTTCTTGACTGTACTAAAACTGATGTCAATAGAAGACACTGTTCTCAAAAGGACTATTTTCAAAGACACTGTGCTTAACACTAGAGATCCACAAAACATCCTTTACATTTGTTTCCGCATCAAAGTCTTAGCATCCGTTCTGACAAGTAATACTGAAATAACATTGTCTACATCTTGATTAATTGGGCATTTAATTCTTACTAAAACTCAAAATATACATCTTTTGCCACACAGCTTTACGCTCAGAGAAAAAGGTTGGAGTGGAGAAACCCCTAAACATGTTTAGAATTTTCAGAACCCGTCGCTGGAGGGCGCTTTTTAAAAATCATGTGAGTCTTATTAATATGCGCCTCGGTAACAGATATTCAGACTCTCAATTTTTCACAATTCCTTTCTGATCTACTACTTGTGTGGCTTATTTTGAAGCTCTTCGGAAACACAGAGTTTCCATTGGCTTTTTTGAAAATCAGCAAACCCAAATTTTTATTCTTGATTTTCAAAGAGAATAGTTGAAAGTTCGCTCAAAGAAAATTTGAGCAAAGCTATGATCATTCATTTTCGAGGCGAGAACTGAACTACCTTGAATAGTGTCTTCAGTTTGTTTGCCCATGACGACATACACTATAAATAATCATGGTGTGATCATACAAAGTGAAAGTGCAAGAGGTTATGCAATATGCCCGACAGAACTTTTGCAGATAGTAACAAAATGAAACATCCCTATCTCCTTCGTCTAAGGCGTATCAGAAAGTGAGAAAACGAGATATCATTGACAGTTTTTCACTTTTGTTATATTATGTTGAATGCAGCTATTGAGAACTTCCTTTTCCCCCTTAATCCATTATCCAGTTGCATTCTAGTTAACTATCTTGTATAATGTTCCTTACTACAAAGAAGCGAAGTTATTTGTACTGCAGCAGTGGAATGTCATCCATAATGGATTTTCTCCCGTTCCTCACTTTTGTTATTTATCGTGAATGGTCTTGTTCTGGCCCTGCAAGAATTGTCCAATTTTGTTTTTAACGACGCTCTTCCAATGTTTCACACAAGATTTTCCATTCTTAACATTCTAAAGGAAATAACCGAAATGGCTTTGCTACCACTGCACGGATATTGGACTTTTCTCTCAAAGAGTTTTACGGTTATGGTCCCCTCAGTGGGATGTCTTTCACCGAATACGTGCCCAGTGACGAGTATTACATGGTTGTACCGAAGTCTGGACTCTACCATGTCTTCTCAAAGTTGAGATACGTGAATCTTTAGTATCCTTTATTCAGCGGACATTTAATTTAAAAAACCGTATTGACTGAGAAGGAGAATCAAAACAGATATTTTGTGGGCAAACAAAAAAGGGCATGCACATGCCGGATAACTAATTGCGCGCTCTCTCTCTCTCTCTCTCTCTCTCTCTCTCTCTCTCTCTCTCTCTCTCTCTCTCTCTCTCTCTCTCTCTCTCTCCTGTTCAAAAACCTATTTTAGAGCTACCTTTCTTTCTTGTAAATCAATCCAAACACACCGTTTTGCCTCAGTTACAGTAGTCCGGGCATCGAAAGTGAAAGATCAAAGCTTTGCTCAAATTCTTGATCGAACTTTCAATCATTCTCTTTCAAAATCAACGATAAAAATTGGTAGCCACCGTGCAAATTTTATTCCTTGAGAAAAAAATAACTCAATATTTACTGACATTGGGAATAAAAAAGTCGCCGCTATCCTTGTGTTATCTGCATGGGGAATATAATTTCTGATTTTTACAACACTACGCAAGTGAAAACTGTGCGTACCCCAAGAGCTGCAAAATAAGACCCACAAGTGGTAGATCAGAGAAGAATTGTAAAAGTTTGAGAGTTCGAATATCTGTCCACGATGCGTATCTACCTTAAAATCATTGAGAAATACCTAATATTCCACTTGCTAATATACAACCCGTCCGTTTTTTTATAGTCAAGTTGTTGATATTTAGTTTTGACAAGTGTTATTGGAAAAAAAACGACATTACACACTAGCGTTGTTGTCAGGTTTATAAATTGGAAGCTAAATATTTCAACACACTTACGAGAAAATTAGAAGTGTATTTTATAAAACAAAATAATGAAAAGTATATCCAAAGTTTTGCATTCATTGTCCCTTAATCAAGTTTGCGTGCTTTGATTACAGGCTGGCTTTCTGGATAGCAGAACTACAGGCCACGGCCACAGAGTGGACCTTAACGAATATTTGCATCATACTGTGTTAAGTGAGTAATACATGCAAGTGCCGAAGGTGAGAGAGAATCCTTTTGAGTGACCAAAGAAGACAAGACACGATTTTAAACTTTAAGTTCTGGCGGCTCCTTTACAGTATGTCCGTTTCCCTTTGTCAGGTTCTTCTTCTCTCTATTATAACCAACCAGATATGAACTGAAATGTTCACGTGTTTCATTATATATTGCATTTATGTGCAAGTTTGAACCTTTGCTACATGCTTTGCTACATTTAAAGTGTTATGATCAACACAATGAATTTCACCACAGATCAATTCTTAAGGTCATTAAGTATTCAAATATGTAATTAGCTGAAATAAAAATAATTAATTTCTTTGAGTACTGTCATTGTATCACAATATAGCATGTGTAATTACCTTTGGTCAAGTCCTTCAAGCTCTATATGCCAAACCGTGAAAGCTTGTTAGCTATTTATGCAAATTATGAATTAGCTGACATGAAAATGCAAAATGACTTTCAATACTGTTATAACCTGGTATAATGATCAATGTACACAGCATGTTTCGCCAAATTTTATCAAGTAAATGCCAGTATATATCCCTAATTTGGAAGGTTCATTAAATATGCATATTGGGAATTGGCTGAAAAAAATGTCAAATGACTTTCAATAATCTTGTATCATAGTATCTTTAATGTACATAGCAAGTTTTGCCAACTTTGGTCAAGTCAAAACAGATAAATATCGCTAATAAATGCGGGATATCGGACCGCAGGCGGGCGAAGATTGCATTATAAGCGCGCCAACCCAAACTCACTGCATAGGACATCACATTTACGAAATCGAAGTCCAAAGTCAACTACGTCATTGTTAGAATAAGAGAGGTTTTCCATCACACGGGAGCATACCACCACAAATTTTGCACAGATGGCGTTGCACTGGCATTGAAAAAGGGTGCATGGGAGCATGGGAACGCGGGCAGTTTCCCTCGCTATGGGTAGGAAATGCATTGAGCAAGACACACTTCCGGGTTCGCAAAAAAACGAGGATCCATTTACGGGGCGCTCAAATATAACTATTTGCTGTGATACATAGCAGAGGTGTATATGTTTGTGATGCTGAGAATAACATCAGTAAATAAATGACGGGTTTTAAAAGTTGACGTTTTTTGCGATGAAACAGACTTCTGAAGGTAGCTCGCTTGGGGAACACGTCATCCCCTGCATCCCGGCCGCTGTCCGCTTTGACCCCAGTAATTCACACTGGTTTTGGTCGGCCCCAGGTACCCAAGTCACTTCGACCCGTCACACTTTTGCCTACATGTCCACGGAGACGATTCAACATGTTCCACAACAAAGCCAAGACAAAAATTGAAAATATCAATAAAATGGCTTCACAAAGGCTGAAATACACGATACTCGATGAAGTATGAAGTTTATGAAATGAAATCAAAATTGACAACACAAGTGTTTGTCTCGGGTAATACCACTTGAAGTTGAACTATTCTACAGACTGTTTTTTTCCATACAGTGCAGTATTTGTCAGTGACAAATTAATCTTTGCAATACATTTTTTTGCGATGAGCTGGAAATTTGATTAATATCGAGTTAATGTACATAAATATTCCGTTATTTACTGGGACACGTTTATTTTCTCGATCCGCTATCTGCGGACTACGTGCTGAAGTACATTGACTGTTCATGTCAACGATCGTTTCTCCCTCTGCAGAATTTCTGTATCCCGTTCAACAACGCTGTACCTCGATCACACGATAGTGACGCTATGTAGCTGTTCAGTATTGAAACTTATCATAAAATGGCCACCTCGTCTAACAGTAACACGTATTGTCGGGATTATCGTACGGAAAAAAGACTGCAAAAGTAAGACTTATGAATCTTCATCAGAATTGAACACATCATGATTGTACACGAGTATCAACCGTGAATGCACGTTGAGCTCGGCAGTTACACAAGCATGGTACGCTACATGCATAGCCCTACGAGTATGGCGACAGTGTCCGGCTTTGGCTACGCCGGGGGCTACGCCGCCTACCGGAGGTGGGAGGCGGCGTAGCCAAAGCCGGACACTCTCGCCATGCTCGTAGGGCTAGCTACATGCACTGCCGCGATGCCGATCGTATGCATTCCAAGGCCTATCCCGGAATTTGTTTCACAAACAACCTCAAAGGAGAGCAAACATAGGAACGCACACAGGGAATGCACAGCGTACACTGCGTACGTACGCAGGGCTAGCGAGAGAGTTGCCGACATCGACGGTTATTTACGAAAAAAGAATAAAAGACTGGCATTTTTGGAAGCGATCGAGTAGCTGAGGTAGGCAGGGATACGACTTGGGCCCAAGAACGCTGAATTTCGGCAGTAATTTGGCTTTTTACGTCAAGTCCAAAAATGGATTTGAAGTCACCAACTCTACGTACGGGTCTTTGCAAGGCTGTGGTGAGCGGGGCTATTAGCTGTAGCGGAACACACAGCATCGTATGCAGGGCTAAGAACGTATGTACTCATTTCTGGCGATCGAGCAGCGAGGGAAACAATCAATCACCAAGGATAAAGCCAATTTGCTAAACGATATTTTATCTTGAATAGTGAGTTGAATGAGTAATAAAATATCATATTTTTAATGTTCAATACGAGGTTGAAACACGGAGGGACCGTGGTTGAAACCAGAGCTATCCAGCTGTAGCCAACCTGGACAAGCACATTTCACAGCGCCCTCAAACAGTCGATTGTTTTCACTTGTCATACGCGGCGTAACAGAAAAATTAAAACTTTCATAACTTCATTAATATCCAAGCCACGCCCACCAAAACCTTTTCAGTTCTAGCCATTTGAATTCTGAAGATGTCTACCAAATTTGACTGAAATACGTTCAGCCGTTTTTGAGAAAATGGACCAACAGACAGACAGACAGACAGACAGACAGACAGACACACAGACAGACAGACAGACAGACATCGCTGCGACATATGCCCACGTGTATGAACACGTGAGCAAAAAAGTAATAAAGAAAGAAAGAAGATGGGCCACACCTTGCAATTGCGTAAATTTGTGGGTCAAATTTGAGAATTTATCACAGAAAAATAGGGATTGTACATCAGAGCCTGGCGTAAGATTTCATTCCAGGGTCTTTGTTTTTACGCAAAAAACGTTGGTGAAATCATGCGTGGTTTAAGTTCAGCTTGTCGTCTGCTCTTCAACATTGGGCTAATGCATATTCATTTACTTTTTTCATCTTGCAGCTATCACACTGACCTGATGGAAAGCATTCACATTAGAGTGGGCGCCCGTGCCCACGTCAGCAGTTTCCATTCTGGACTGTTCCACAGGTGCTCAAATCAACCATTGATCGCGAGCCCCCTGTAAACGTACATAAATAGATAAATTTATGTACGTTTACAGGGGGCTTCGCGATCACTGGTTGATTTGACCACCTGTGGACTGTTCCAACTTAAAGAGGGAGACAAGATCTACATGAAAGTGTATCTACCGAGCAGTGAAGTTCAGTTAGACTGCTCTCAGGAGTCGACGTACATGGCCATATATCTTATCAGTGATGACCCGAATGTGTAAAAATGATATTTCAATATGTTTGTAGTATGGGCAGATAACTGTCATAATCCAGTAGAGGAATATTTACTGGTTGAAGAATTGGAATAAGTGACTTGAGAAACTTATTTATAGACCTGTCCAACATTTGTTTCTTTTCCGCTGGAGGCAGAATGGAAGGTGATGTCATATCTAATCTAAAACATTTTTGGCTGGTTTACATTTATGCAAGAGAATGACAAGGAAACGCGAATTATTTTGTAGGAAAGATTACTGAATTGTTCTGTGAAACAATTGCCGATTTCCAGTTCTTATTGATAAGGCAATGGAACAATTGCTGTTCTTGTTCGAGGAAATCACTGAATAAATAAGTTGAAACATTAAATTTCAAAACTCTCTTAGCCTTCTCACTGATTCTTTGTTTCACTTATAACTCTTACCATGCCGACTATAATACATGTGCTCAGGTTTTAGTGAACAGAATAGAAAGAAACTTATGTCAGGGTTAATTTGAAGACCGACAACATCTAAAGCACTGTGTGAACTTTGCCCTTTGACCCCCTTGATGATCCATTACTCTGTATTGCTTTTTTCTTGGTTCATCATCTAAAGGAAATTGCGAGAAGGTAGCGAGAAATTGACACTTGCTCGCTTTTTGCGAGAATTCTCCGAGATTTTACTTTATTCATGGGCAAGAATTAATGGAATATTTTCTTTGCCATAAATCGGCGAGAAACAAAATTCTCACGATCAAAAAAACTAAAATTTGTGTTTGCATGACACAATAGACATGATCAATGTCCAAGACAGATTCCTCTATATATGAAATTCATGATGACTTAAGTGACGACTTTCTCAACAGTTATAATACTTGTATACGCTACAAGACACCTTAACCTTGATATGAACTATGATTCTGTTTATACCATTCATCAAATGAATTCAATCTACTTCAGCTGTCCAATAAAGCAATGTATAATGATGCAATGTCTACCTATGACAACAATCCTCTCTGTTAGTGATGACTTTCTCCCAATTACACCAAGGTTGATATTCTTTATCCATCCACGAACATGAACCCTTTTTAGCTTTGGTATTGAAGTTTGCATCCACAGCATTCTCAGACCCTGAATCGAGGTTTTTCTGTCTGAACTCTGAACCGTTTGCTTATGCGTTGTTAAGACCAGGGGGAAATTCAAATTCACAAGCTGGCGGGGACACAGCTATTAACATTATCTTGATTATTCAATGGAAACATCAGATAATGGCCTAAGGATTCCATGTACCGATCTCTATGCGCAACGTAGTATGTACGTTGTGTTTGATTTCGATTGTGAGCTCACGTTTGAGAAACATCGTACTGTTTTCACTGATTATTGCCATGCTAATGAATGATTTGCTGACCTATTTACATTCAATTGAATTAACTTTTTCATGACATTTTGACCTTTGATGACGTACATTTCATGAGGTACTTGATACATACATTTGAATTAGTCGGTCATTGACAGCACAGGAAACTGTCCTCCACTCAATATTCATCAATCAATTGTCTTGACCTCAACAGTGTCAGGGGCACATTCCTCACGCATGCGTACTAAAATTATAAAGTGTGTGATATAGGCCAAAGGAAAAAAAACACAAAACTTACAAATATATCAATCCCTACGTTTCAAAGGAAAAACGACATAAAGCTGGTAGGTATATCATATAACACACTTAGCCAAACTTATAAAATCTCTATTCATTTGTAGCATGCAACAGGAGAATTGAATGTCAGCCAGGGTATTAAAATTGTATTATTGAACGCCATACAACATGTCATGTAATTTACATACACAATGTCACTTTGGATGAGGGCAGTGTCTAAATATTACTGAAGTCACTAAGTTTGGGCCATTGCCTGGATCAGCAAAATATCTTGTAGCAAATCTGATTCCAATTATAAAGTAAACAGATATTTCAAATTTTGTAAGGGGAAAAATGTCACAGAAATTGAAGTACTTGTCATGACCCATTTAAACGCTACTATTGGTATTTGCTTTCAGTGAGGTCAGACACAACAATTTAATATAGCTCAAAATGAATACGATGGAAATGACTAAATCTGAAAATTAAGATTTGATAACAATGATTGCAAATTACAATCACCTTGACTTGACATTCAGAACTAGTTTAATTCTGTCTTAAATTAATAAATGGTATCAACCACTAGACAGCCGGTATTATGGGATGTCTTGGAATCTTGAGTAGAAGTAAAATGCTGGAGCATTGTCACATAGACATTTTGATGAAATATCAAGTTAATGAGTTGTTGAAGTAATGTAGGTAGACATGGAACTGTTTGCAAGATAAATTCTCTAAAAACGGTGCCAAGAGAAGTTAAAAATTAATACATGCATTGAAATGTCAATGATCAGCACACAAATGATCCATCAGGCTTTCGAGAGTCCTTATGTCTGTAAAGTGGACTTTGGTCTCTGTACCAACCTACATTGGCCTTGTCCCAAATCACCTGGGGTCATATTGCAGTATTTCTGGGTGTCAGTCTGGTTCTAACTACTTCCCTGTGGATTACCCTTTAACTTCAGCTTCACATTTCCATGTATCTGCAAATCAGGATAGACAAATGAATGAGATCTATACATCTGCTAAGGTATGTGAGACAGTTTTTACTGGAAGTAATTGTGTAGTTAAAGCTTGTGCTGAATTTTCAACCAAATGCCATTGTTTACCAAAAGGTTAACTTAAGGCAAGTATGGTGACTTTTATTGCCCTGTTTGTGCGTGATCAGTTGCCAAGCAAATATCCTGCTAAAATTTCATCTTTTGTTATAAAAAAATCACCAAAAAATTACTATTATGATTCTTTTGTTGGCTGATTATACCTTGATGAAGTGAATTCTGATTAAGAAAGCCATATCATACCTGCTATAAAATTGTTAGTTCTTTACCTGAGACAATACAAATCGGTTTACTGAAGCTTTGGTAACGTAACGGCAACTCGCATAATACAATCATTACAGGCAATATGTGACCTTGACGCTGACATATGTAACTTTCATCATCATTTGTATGAAACTGAATGACGTCATTCCTACTGACATAAAACCTAATCTGTTTGTTTCCGGATTCTGGATAAACACTTTGAGAGAAAAAGAGAAACAAAATTTTAAAAGTGTACATACACCTGCTAATTGTTTGATAATATCTAGTGGCTACATTGCTAAAAGCCATAAGTATCAAAGTTGAAAGCTGTAAAACCAGCAATATGTGAGGAAACTGTTTCTCGGACACAGAGTGAAAATTTTGCTGCAAAATATTGCGAATGCACTTTTTATCATTATTTGAACAAAACTGAGAGATAACATACTGTCAAATTCAAAACCAAGTTCAATTCCTATTTGTTGGATGTGTACGGAAAGGAACAAGTAAAAAGCGTTCATATATTTTCTTAAAACGTAATAAGAGCATTACTGAGAAGCTTTGCTTTGAATTTGAATGCTGACAGACAAACAAAATCAGCGAAAAAAAAAAAACAATTTTACAAAACTGAGAACATGTAGCTAAGAAAATCTACAAATACATTTTTCCTTGTCTTTTGAACAAATCTAAATGCAGTCGTGGAAGATTTTCCGAGCAGCAGTTTTAGAGAAAAAGTGCAAAGTTGACAGAGGTTACAAGACAATGATGGATGGCTCCATGTCACTTACAATGGAGCTACAAAATTCTCATTCAGTAATTTCTAGATATCCAAAATATAGATCATTCATCAAAATTTAATTTCATAGTTTAAGTTGATAGTATACCAGAATATGTATGATCTGTCAGATACCTGCAACAGATATTAAAAATACACATAGTATTCTCAGAGAATTCAGTGTGAGTTGACTGACCCCACGAAGGTCATCATAAATCACCAGTTTAGAATGGTGTTAATGTTTGCAATTACGTGAGGAAATTTGTGTTGATGCAAACCACAGGCACTGACTAGGCAAGATTTTTAGCTTCTCGTCTATTTATAGAGAGGGAAGTTATTCAAGTTCAAAAATGGCGTGAAAGCAACTTCCGTCTCTCAACCTCCAGGCATTCTGATGGGTCATCTCAGAAACTGTTGAGGTGTTCATGGTTCGGGTTGAGGTACAGGAGAGCGATTTGTGGCAAAAATCAAATGGGACTTAGCCAATCAAATGGAGACTTAGCCAATGTTAAGCCTTTCTTCATGCATACTTAGTTGACTGCAACCTATTACAGACAACTGAGCTGACATTGTAGGGGTAATCCCTTTGTGTTTACTCGTTCTGTGTGCACTAGGTGTGTTCGGTACAGAGTCATACAAATTAAAACGACTAAAAATTTGAGATGGGGAAATCTCACATCGGCGTTTATGGCGGCCATGTTTACAACTAATACTCAGATCAGGGGCTGTGTTGGGCCAGCATAAACGTTGCAGTGAGAAAGCCGCAGATGTCAAGTCTGAGCTAGGACTAAGGTTGACCCCTTGACTCTGGGTCCAGGGGCATTTGGAACTGTTCTCAAGTATCATTTTAAGTCAGACTCAGATCGGATAATTATGACATTTGGAATTATCGTGGATACAAATTTCTCATCGGTTCTTGTGTGTCTTACATGGAAAACTGCAAAAATTGGTCCGCAATAAAAAATCAATCTCAGCTTCATTTCTGGATCAAATTTTACAACAAATTGATACCGAATATGACAAAATTATGTTCACAGCCTTCAAAGCTGTCTCACAACATATCCTGGGGTGGTATAGGTCATTTAAGGTCACAGACTGAGAAAATTACCTGAAATATACAACACTTTGAGCAGATGATTTATCTAATAACATCCCTCGGGACTTTTTATACCATATTACAAAGCTATCAGACAAGTAGTTCTTAGAGAACAAGATTTCTTGACCAAAAAGTCAACATTGTCTTAAAAATACAAATTTGCATATCTCAGGATAATTTCCACATACCCAACTATTGCCATCCTGGGCATCTGTATACCAAATATAAAATCTATCTGTATAGCGGTTTTAAAGAAAAAATATTTTTTAAGATTTTCTGACAAAAAATAATAAAAATGCCCTAAAACGGTAATTTTGCTAATTTTGCCGTAATTTCAACACATCATAAGGGTAACACCCTTGCAAACACCCAACACTAATTTGAGAGCAGTTGGGCCTGCGCTTTCAGAGAAAAAGAATTTTTACTTAAAATGAGGAAAATATCCAAAATATTCAGCAAAAAAACAAAATTCAAGATATCTTCACAATATACATAAAACTTTATAGGGTCCACCTAAGTTAGTTGCATACTAATTTTCAAAGCAATCAAAAGAGCGGTTCTTAAGTAAGCCATTTTTTACCATTTTCACATTTTCTTAGCTCATTTGCATAATTTGAGCAATGCAAACTTCATTCGAATAAAATCACATCTACAGCCCAGGATGCATACATAAATACCATGCTAAAATGTGCAGTGGTTCGCGAATTTTTGATGTTGACGGACAAACTATACGCACATACATGTACATGTATATACATATAGACGCCACCCAATTCAGCTTATACGATAACCTCACATTGGTATACCAAATGTGAGCTAAACATTAATACATGCATTGAAATGCCAATGATTGGCAAACAAATAATACATCAGGCTTTCAACAGTCCTAATGTCTGTAAAGTGGACTTTGGTCGCTGTAACAACCTACTGGTACATTGGCCTGGTCCCAAATCACCTGGGGTCATACGTGCAGTACTGTATCTCTGCATGTCAGTCTGTTTCTAACTGCTTCCCTGTGGATTGCTTAGAACCTCAGCTCAGATTTCCATGTTTCTACAAATAGGATAGACCAGTGAACGAGATTTATACATAACAATACCAAAGTAGCTTATGTGAGACAATTTTACAAAAAGAATTTGTGTGTTTAGCTTGTGCTGAATTTCCCACCAAATGGCGGTATTTACCAAAAGGTCACCTTAGCAAGCATGGTGACTTTATTGCCCTGTTTGTGTATGGTCAGTTGCCAAGCAAATATCCTGCTAATGTTTCATTTATATCATAAAAAGCTACAGAAAAATTACCGTTATGATTCTTTTTGTTGTCTGATTATAACTTGATGATGTGCATTCTGATGAAGAAGCTAGGCTATCGTATACTTGTTATAAATTTAACCCTTTGAGCGCTGTAATTTATACCGCCAAAATTTTTTATGGAACATTTTACAGATTTTATTAATTTTCATGTATTTTTTAAATAATTTTGGACCAAATGGACATTATATTTCATTGGCTACAGATTTTTATCAAACTTTTAGCAAAAAATTCGGAAAATATTGATTGGTGTACATATGATAAAGGTGACATAATTTGACTTTGGCGCTCAAAGAGTTAATAGTTCTTAACCTGAGGCAAATACAAATCGGTTTACTGTAGCTTGGATAACATGATTGCAACTCAAATAATTCAACTATTAAAGGTAATAAATGACCAAGAGGCTGGCATATGCAACTTTCATCATCCTTTGTACAAAACTGAATGAGACAATCCCTATCGACACGAAACCAAATTTGATTGCTTCTGAGTAAGTTTCAGATAAAAAGTGAGAAAATTTTTGAAGTTTATATCTGCAAATTGTTTAATAGTATTTAACAATTGCATTGCTAAAAAGTGAAAAATTTCTGTATGCAAATGTTACAGAAATAAGTTTTCCCAAAAGTTGTCAAGGGCATTACTAAAAAGCTATGATTTGAATTTTAAAGCTGACAGACAAGGACTATTAGAGAACAAGTCGTCGTTGATGACACAGTCCCCACTTGTTAATGGGTACTTTGATTACAGGTGCATGGAGAGGATTGAGTCCTCTTCATTAATTAGGTCTGTGTTTAAAAATGCTGTGATACAGATAGGGCTTAATGGCCGAGAATGAGTTCGATGGTGGTGAAAACATAAAACCAATCTAGGCTGCCATCCTAATTACAAAAGGCCATTAAATGAGTCAGTAATCAATTGACAGGATGTTGCTAAACATTTTTGCATCCTATTATAAAACTGACAGATTATCACCTGTACCATTTTTCATAAAGTTTATTGCAGTGCTTCTGGGCATTCACCCTAAAAACAAGAAAATTACTATATGCAAATCAGCAATTTATGAAAGTCATACTGCTATAGGTCATTGATTTGTACTGGTATTTACAACACTGTGAGATCAACATCTGTACCAAGCTTCATCAAATTTGATGCAGTATTTGTGGACATATCACTCTAATTAAGAAAATTCATTAAATATGCAATTAAAAATTAACATGACACTGATAAATGTGTATAACCAAAGCACTCTGCATGAGAGTGAACTAACTCATCTATACAAAGGATCCAAGAATTTTGGATTCTGCCATCTGCGTAATCAGCGATGTGTACCCCATGTAGATGTATATTCACACCAGTTTAGTCTCCTTACTAGTGAATCACGTGGCTAAAGAAACAAGTTGTAGAGATAAAATTGTAAAATCATTTCACCAGTAACCCTTATATATACCAAATGTGAGCTAATATGTTGAATGCTATTTCATCCATTTTTCTGAATGGTTGATTGTGCCCGATGCCATAGTTCAAAAGAATACTGTCTTTTTAGGAATTTTGTACAATTATGAGTATACCAGCCATAATGATTAAAATAAATTTGTTCAGAAAAGCAGCTAGGTTCCTTAACTCCTTCAAGGTATGTTGAAAGTTTCCACTTAAAATCAGAAATCCTGAAAAATTTTGGACTTAATACTTACACACATATATTTCATATGTATAGATATGGTGAAAACCACATGCATTCTGACCAACTTTGTCAGTAGAAATACAGACGCAAACCAACAGTACATGTACCTTGAACAGTTAGATTATGCTTCTGGTTGAAGATGAAGTATATCTTGAAATTCATTTCAAACAACTCCATATGTCATCCGATATAATCTTTATTTTCCAAAGTCCACCACATTTCATAGTTTAAGTTTGATAGTATACCAGTTTATAGTAATTTGTGTATGAACAATCATGCAAATAAACACTTTCCAAAATTTATAAAATCTTTATTCATTGGTAGCATGCAACAGCAAAATTGAATGGCAGCCAGTAAGGGTATTAAAATTTTATTCAATTCAATTCAATTCAATTCATTCAATTCAATTCAATTCAATAGAACTTTATTTACCCCAAACATGGGCAATTAAAAAGCGTGGCTTAAATACAACATCAAAAATATATAATACAAATTTACAAAATGGTAGGAGACGCAGGACTACACAAAAAACAGTTTAGGAATCATTTAAAAGCCGCACAGCGGTTGGAATGAATTCGAATGACAACTTGCGCCGGTTTGACCTGCAAGCCGGGTATCTAAAACGCCGACCAGAGGGAAGTGTGTCGAACTCTGCTGATAAAATGTGATCACTAGACAAAAGAATTGAGCGGGCTTTCCTGAGTACTTGTTGATTATAAAACGTAGAAAGACTTCTCTGGGGTATACCAATTAGTTTTGAGCTAAGTGAAACAATTCTATCAAGTGAAGTTTTGTTTTTAACAGACAGATTTTGATACCAACAAATGAATGAAAATGAGATAACGCTTTAATGTAAGATTTATAAAAAAGAGATAAAATTTGTCTATCAACCATGAATGAACGCAGTTTCCTTAAAAAGTACAATCTTTGCTGCTCCTTCTTCAGTATAGCATCGGTGTTATGATCCCATTTCAATTTGCTGTCAAATATTGAACCAAGGTATGTATACTTGGAAACAATCTCGACTTCTTGATCGTGAACAATGGACGTAGGAGGGTTGCGTTCTTGCCTCCTAAAATCAATTATCATTTCCTTAGTTTTCTTAACATTTAAGTTTAGATACGAATTATCACACCACTCAACAAACTCACTAAGAGCGGGACCATGATGACATTCTGATCCCTGTAGAAGTGTAAGCAGAGCACTATCGTCAGCAAACTTAACAAGATGGCTACCTTCATGTGTACCTCTACAATCGTTAGTATAAAGGATGTACAACAGAGGAGACAGAACGCAACCCTGAGGAGAACCTGTATTTGTTTGAATGATACTTGACAAAATACCATTGACAAACACCCTTTGTGATCTATTTGTAAGAAAGTCAATAATCCAAAGTACAAGTTGATTGCTAAAATTAAATTTTAAGAGTTTTTCTGCAAGGATGTGGGGTTGGATTGTGTTGAAAGCACTGGAGAAATCTGCGAAAAGGATTCTTGCATGAGCACCTGTTTTTTCTAAGTGTTTGTACCATGTATTGAGAATGAAAAGCTTAGCATCTTCAACACCTTTTCCCGGTCGATATGCAAATTGTAGGGGGTCTAGTTTGTTGCCAACCTTTGTCAGAATAATGGACTTAATTATTTTCTCAAATGTTTTCATTACCAGGGAAGTAAGAGCAACAGGTCGAAATCATTGGGTTCTTTAGAGCTAGCTTTCTTTGGGACTGGTACTACTATAGAATTTTTCCATATGGCAGGAATACTAACTGTATCAAGAGAAACTTGGAAAAGGTGTTGTAAGACTACACTAAGCTGATCAGCACAGAACTTCAGGGTGCGACCACAAATACAATCAGGACCTGGACTTATGTCACATTTAATGATTTTAAAGTTTTAGCTACTTTCTCTGTCTCAATAGACATCCCTAACTCAGGAGATAATGACTGTTTTAGATTTGAGATTTGAGATGAAAAATCCTGTGTTTCAAAACGAGTGAAGAATGTGTTCAGGACCTTTGGCAGCGCCGCTGAGTCTAAGTTATTTAGTGTAACTTTTGATTCTGAAGGAGTAACCCTATTTACTGCTGCCATATGCTTGATACCTTGCCAAGTAGATCGAAAGTTACCAGAAAGAAACTTTGATTGAATTTTATTTTTATAATCCAACTTTGCCTGCCTAATCGCTCTCTTGACTTCTTTGTTTATCAACTGCTTCTCGCCTGATGTACCCTGAAAAAATATTCTCTTCTTCTGGTTGAGAATAAACTTTAATTTTTTGGTCACCCATGGCTTGTTATTGGGGAAAATTTTAACATTTTTCGTAGGAATAAGAGAATCCGCGCAAAATGAATATAAGAAGAAATGACATCGGCAAGTTGATTAAAATCGATACAAGAATGATAAAACATCTCCCAGTCAGTACATTCGAAACACGCCTGTAAGCAAGAAATACTGTCTACTGACCAGTTCTTCACAGTTTTTGTTACTCTACGAATCCGCTCAATGACTGGTTAATATATAGGGGCAAGCATTACAACATTGTGATCTGAAGATCCAAGAGAGGGCGACGCAAAATATTTGTATGCGTCAGGAACTGTACCATAACACCTATCAAGTATTTTATCAAAACGAGTAGGACACGAAACATAAGCTTATTGGTGGATATTTTTTGCACTCTTGCTAAAAGTCACAATGATTGAAGTCACCAAGTACAAACTTCGGAGTATCCGGGGCAAGTGATTCCAATTTCTGTAAATTATTTGATATGTGTTCAGCTGCTGTAGAAACATTCGCTCGTGGGTGTACGTAGACTAAAGTGAAAAACAATTGAGAAAATTCTCTGGGAATGTAGAACGAACAAAGAGAAATAGACAATAGCTCAATATCAGGTGTGCACATTCCATCACGGACAGTCACGGTTTTACACCATCGCTCATTTACATAAAAACACACTCCGCCGCCATGATCTTTTCCTTTTATTGAATAACATACAACAAGTCAAGTAATTTATATACATCAAACAACATCACTTTTGATGACAGCACTGTCTAAATATCAATGAAGTCACTAAATTTGGGTCCTTGACTTAGTCAGAAAAATATCTTGTAACAAATATAATTACAATCATAAAGTAATCTGATATTTCAAATTTTGTAAGGGGAACAATGTCACAGAAATTGAAGTACTTGTCATGATCCATTTAAACATTACTATCGGTATTTGTTTTCAGTGAGGTCAGACTCAACACTTTGATGTAGCTCAAAATGAAGAATAAGATGAAATAACTAAATCTGAAATTTAAGACTTGATAACAATGCTGGAAAATTTAATAATCACACTGACTTGACATTCAGAAACAGTTTACTTCTGTCTTAAATTAATAAATGGTACAAACCATTAGACGGCCAGTATTATGGGATGTCTTGGAATCTTGAGTAAGAGTCAAATGCTGCAGTATTGTTACATTGACATTTTGATGAAATATCAAATTAATGAGTTGTTGAAGTAATTAATGTACCGGTAGTAGGTAGACATGCAACTGTTTGCAAAACAAATTCTCAAGAAATGGTGCCAAGAGAATGGACTGACATGTCAGTGATCAGCAAATGCTACTTCAGACTTTCAACACTCCCAATGCCTGTAAACTGGACTTTGCTCTGTACCAACCTACATTGGCCTGGTTCCAAATCACCTCGGGTCATACATGCAGTATCTCTGGGTATCATTCTGGTTCTAACTGCTTCCCTGTGGATTACTCACAACTTCAGCTTTAGATTTCCTTGTATCTACAAATAAGGATAGAGCGGTGAATGAGATTTGTACATATACTAAGGTATGTGAGACAGTGTTACAGAAAGAATTTCTGTTGATAGCTTGTGCTGTATTTTTCACCAAATGGAAATGCTTACCAAAAGGTCAACTCACAACAAATATGGTGACTTTAATTGCCTTGTTTGTGCATGGTCAGTTGTCCAGCAAATATCATGCTAAACTTTATTCTTTTAATCTTTATCATAAAAATTTGCCAAAAACTTACTGTTATCATTCTTTTATTGGGTGATTATACCTTAACGATGTGAATTCAGATAAAATATCCATATCATACGGGCCATAAATTCGTTAGTTCTTTACCTGAGACAATACAAATTGGTTTACTGAAGCTTGAATAGCATAACAGCAACTCAAATAATTCAACTATTACAGGCAACAAGTGACCTAGATTATGATTAGTACAATAGCCCATTTAGGTAGCAAAATGATAGTTAAAAGGTAATGTACAATGTACAAGTATAATTTGTATATATATTCCATTAACTCAAAATAAAAGATAAATGTAACAAAACTTAGCTAATAAGCTCAACACAAGTTACAAACTATTATGAAATTATTAATTATCACAGTGATCTCTGTCTGAAAACCGAATCGATGTAAAGGAATTGAAGGCAACTTTACTCATCGGTTCTACCTTTGAAAATGTTATGGTATAGTGAATAGATCAATATTAGTTGGATTTCATGATAACAAAACACATGGCGGAATTAATAGTGTTTTGAACCTGGTCATGTGACCTTTGGTCCCCGCAAAAAAAGATTTATTTTTGTGATTTCGGTTTTCCGCTTCCTTTGTTTAAGAAGCCTTTTTCGTTTGTTTAATTTTCTGGTTTTTTATGTGTTGATGTGTGGTGAAAGAAACATAGTTTTGTGCTACAGTAGTTCTCTACCGGTATTTAGAGGATGTGCTGGCCTTAAAAAGGACCGTTGGGAAAGGGTTTATGAACAAAGAGAAGACTTTTTCTCGCCTTTGGAAGCTAGCTTACCTTGCCTTTTTGCAGCTTCCGTCAACTTTATGAAAAGCGACACATTTTGCTGTTTGGAGACCTAAAACATAAAAAACGCCAGTGAGCACATAAACTGAAATTGAAGATTAAACATAAACAAGAACTGAGAAAGATTCTCAGATTCATCAAAATTCTTGCAAATCAGTCAACAAATGTTGACTTGAGATATCATGTTGAGATATCAACAAATTTATTTGCTTCATAAGATTGGAAAAAAAAAAAAAAATCAATCAGACATCTGTTCTTAGATAAGTCCATGTTGGACACTACTAACAGTGGGAAAACCCAAAATTGTAAAACTATCTCGAAGCAACTTACAGATCGATAGGGGAAATTCCATGCGCAACCCACATCTGAAAGGACATGGCTCTAGCAGAAAAAATGCTCTAAACAATCTATCCAAAAATCAAACAAATCACGATAAAAACCCACCAATAAAGGAAGAGGCATAGCAATTGACGAAAGCTAACTTTAAGACCCAAAGAGTGATTTTACGTTTGGTTGCATGGGCATGTCAAGGGCCCTTTATCTTCTAACATTCAGAACATTGGTCGAGGAGTGCAACACCTTGCACCCTACGTTCAACATAGGAATTCATATTTGAACATTCTATCGACACAATCTCATTCCTTGACATAGTGGTCTTCAATTTCAAATGTCAGAGATGCAATCAAAACCATCTGACAAAGTGTATTAAGAAATTCCTGTCACCTAACTTCAAAGGCTTAATTAAAGGTTTATGACTCAGGTATGTTCACACATGCAGCAACAATTTAGACTTCATAAAAACTTCAAACAGCAAAACTTCAACAACGAGACTACAAGTAGCTTGTATAATAAAGAAGTAATTTAAAAAATATCAGCTTTTCCTCATCAACAAAAATAAGGGTAACTAGAAAGCATTTGCAAGCAAAAGCGAAGTTCCAGAGACCAGAGCAGCGGAAGAACAAGAGAATGTGTGACAAAGATAGGTGCAGAATGAAAGAGTGCTTTGGATTTTAATATTCAGGGCTGATAGCAGTAAACACCAATACAACTAAAAGCAAGGCAGTCCGGGGAATTATAGTACACAGATTATAAATGCCTACATGTACGGAAAAACGCAACAGATACACACGGGGGCGACAACGCACGGAAATGTTTATCAGACGACATTCTCGCGAGCCAGAGCATAATTCTCGCTCCGCTGACCAACACAAAAATCAATCGCTTGACGGGTAGCGCTGAGTTGTTGCCGTAAAGAGGCGTGTGATTTACGACGATGATCAGACGAGAGGAAACATCGGACCTAGGCCGTTGAAATTGAGCCACATGCATTTTCATTTGATTAAAAGCACAGACTAAAACAATTTTCATTGCTATGTCGCTGTTTTCACAAGATACTGACCATTTGATCTTGGAGAGTTGAGTTGCTTTTACGTGCAGCCAACGCATGCCGGTGCGTGACAGACAGTACGTTCACTATGAATGCCTAGCTCTGCATGGCAGGGCTGTGTGTTACCGGCGTTAAACGGCCTCCCACCACAGCCCCGCAGACTGATATAGGAAAAACCGCTGGTGGCTCCTCAGAAATACGGCGATCAGTTTCTCCCGCCAAAACAGCCGATTTTGAGTCCAAATTTTGCATTGATCATCGTTTTCGAGCACACCCACCTCGCCTAGGTACACGATGTGCCCAGCCACGCTGTAAACTTATGGAAACCCTAATTTTCTGTCTCTGTGCCAGCAAAGCGATCGATACGCCGCCATTGTTAATGTCATTCAACCCATGAGCATTCGGGCGAAACAGTATAGCCACGTACGGCGAGTATTTAGAGAAAAATAAAATCAAAAAGCAACAAAAACAAAGCGAAAGAAAGCTAGAATTATTAATAACTGAACGCAATATGATAGTTGAGCAATGCCAAATAAAAAATAAATAAATAAACACACAAGAAATGCTTGTAAAACCCGTCTGAGCTGAGCGATGATGTCATAAGCGTGTCACAATGCATTCTGGGTAATTAAGGTAAACTATGTGTAAGCATGTTCCGTGGTAGTAATACCGGAAAAAGAGAAAGAAAGAAAGAAGGAAAGTGAACAAAAACTAACAGTTCCAGAGCTGGTCTCTGGAACTAATGATGTTACAAAAAACTTGTCAGCACAACCTTTATCAATGCATCAAAACCAATCTAATCAAACAATGTGATAAGAACTGGAAAATGATGAAGGGCGATCAAACGCTGGCCATCATTTTCCAAAAACAATTCATACCGTATAAAGGGGAAACTAATGTGGTAAATTTAGCAGCTGGCTGTTTATGGGTAAAAAAACTCAAAATATCACAAAAAATAGCACTTGCAATGATTCATTCAAAAAATCCAACTAGCATGCAGGAGGCATTGACCAAAGCGTTCATCTTGCAAAATTTCAGCAAAAGTTACGAAAGCGTTTTCAAACAGTGGGTGTCTTCACGCCATATGGCATATAGAGGGCATACGGCGCATATAGGGTAATCACATTAGTCCTTTGGACCATTGTCCAAAGGACTAATAATCAATAATACCATAAGAGTTTGTTAATTGTGCTGAGCTTATAGGCTAAGTTTTGGTACATTTATCGTTTATTTTGAGTTTATGGAATATTACCAAAAATTGTACATTACCTTGAAACTATCATTTTGTAACGTTAATGGACTATTGTACCAAGCATGGTGAACTTTATAATCGGTCATTTTATAATTTTCGGTTGCCATTTTGGTTTTATGACGTCATCTCAATCGTTAATCTGCATAAATTATGTTTTGTCTGTAATTTGGATTGTTAATTTCAATTCAGGCAATAAAATGCACAAAACTGCCAGAATACACTGTATTTTAACATTTTTAAGCAATATAATGGCAGCCATTTTCAATTTATGATGTCATCAAGCCTGTCCGGTGGCCCAAATTTTTGGAACAAGAGCTTATTCTGATACACATACCGGTATATGCGAACCTGTGTAGTAAATTTGGCACTTTGTCATTCATGCAACGATCTTGCTGTTGTTAGTGGAGCTACAAAGTTCTCAATCAGTAATTTCTAGATATCCAAAATACAGATCATATCCACCTAAATTTAATTTCATAGTTTAAGTTGATAGTACACCAGAATATGTATCTCTCAGATACCTGCAACTGATGATACAAATACACGAAGTAATCACAGAGAATTAAGTATGAGTTGACTCCTCTGGCCCACAAATGGTCATCATAAATCACCACTTTACAAAGGTGTAAATGTTTGAAATTACGTGTTGAAATGTGTCTTGATATGATGCAAACCACAAGCACTAGCTGAGACGTGATTTTTAGCTCCTTGCCTATTCATAGAGAGAGAAGATTTTATTGGCATGTTTTCCCTGAAATACATAATCCTGTGAAGAATATGATGCTCTACTACGGCTAGTTTACAATCGGATTCGAACCCACAACATACGGCATCAGTCGCCAAGCTGAGAGGCCACAGACAGAACCGCTCGGCTAAATCTCCACTCCAAAAAAAAAGAGTGGTTCAATAGCCGGCTAAGTTGTTACATTTTTCTGACTGAGACCGCTCAACTTATGTTGTAGAGTTCGTGAAGCACTCACGCACGCATGCTCACTATCATACGTTGCACATACACACTTTATCGAAGTGAAGAAACGAATTTCATCGCTCTTTTCAAAAAAATATTTAATATGTTAACAAAGGAAATTTATTCACCTTATACTACCTTATACATTGGTATGCCAAATGTTAGCTAAAAAATAATATGTGCATTGAAATGCCAATGATTTGCAAACAAATGATACATCAGCCCTGATGAAAATTACTCATTTAGTAACTCGGTTACTCATTAAAAGTGTAAATAACTAAATAAATAAATAACTAAATCACGCTTTCAACAGTCC
Organism: Ptychodera flava; assembly: GCF_041260155.1. NCBI lineage: Eukaryota > Metazoa > Hemichordata > Enteropneusta > Ptychoderidae > Ptychodera > Ptychodera flava. The sequence continues at coordinate 31,725,923 of NC_091928.1, forward strand.
TAATGTCTTTAAAGTGGACTTTGGTCGCTGTAACAACCTACCAGTACATTGGCATGGTCCCAAATCACCTGAGATCATTTGTGCAGTATCTCTGCATGTCAATCTGGTTCTAACTGCTTCCCTGTGGGTTACTCACAACTTCAGCTTAGATTTGCATGTATTTACAAGTAAGGATAGACCAGTGAACAAGACTTACATGTATACATAACAACACCAAAGTATGTGAGACAGTTTTACAGGAAGTAATTGTATGGATAGCTTGTGTTGAATTTTCCACCAAATGGCATTTTTTATCAAAAGGTCAACTTACAACAAATATGATGACTTTTATTGTGCATGGTCAGTTGTCCAGCAAATACCCTGCTACAGCTTCATCTACTTCATAAAAAGCTACAGCAAAATTACTGTTATGATTCTTTTGGTGGTTGACTATACATGTACCTTGATGATGTGAATTCTGACGAAGAAAGCCATCTCATACTTGTTATAAATTTAATAGTTCTTATCTGAGGCAAATACAAATCGGTTTACTGAAGCTTTGATAACACAACGGCAACTTAAATAATTCAACTATTACAGGTAAAAATGACCTACAGGCTGGCAATGATATGCAACTTTCATCATCATTTGTATAAAACTGAATAAGGCCATCCCTATTGACATGAAACCAAATTGAATTACTTCTGAATAAGTTTCAGAGAAAAAATGAGAAAAGGTTTGAAAATTTTTATCTGCAAATTGTTTAAGAATATTAAGCAACCACAATGCTAAAATGTAAAAGGTGTCTGTGTGCAAATGTTACAGTACCTTTCCTAAAACTTGATGGGCATTACTAAGAAAGCTATGCTTTGAATTTGTAAGCTGATAGGCAAGCAATATTAGAGAAAAAGAAGTTTTACATAAATTGAGGAAATGTAGCTCAGAAAATCTGCAATTACCACATTTCCTTATCTTTCGAACAAATCTAAGTGCAGTCATGGAAGATTTCCGAGCAGCAATTTTAGGTAAAAACTGATAAGTTGACAGAGGACACCAAACAATGATGGATGCCGATCCATGTCGCTCACAGTGGAGCTAAAATGTCATCAGTTAGTAATTTCCAGATATCAAAAGTATAGATTATTCATCCAATTAAATCTCATAGTTCAAGTTAATATTATTCCAGAATATTTATCTCTCAGATACCTGCAGCTGATATACAGATATTATACCTACTGGTATGTATCAAACTCATTGACAGTACGAGTTGACTGCTCTGGCCCACAATAGTCACGAGTGACCTCTTTCATAAATCACCACATTACAATGGTGTTTATGTTTGAAATTAAGAACAACACGGATGCTGATTATGAATGGAGATTTACTTGAAATCAACAACTTCAGTCATTTTTAAAACTATCAAAATCATTGATACTGATATTATGGAGAGTGAAGATTTTTTCTGGCAAGATAAGCTGTCGATCTGCAGTACAATGTTATTTTGAAATTACGGAGTTGACAAAAAGCTTTCTACCTGTATGGTACTTTATTGCATACTAATGAGGTCATAGGTCAGAGTGGATTTTGCGTGGATTGTACCATTCCGACAAAGATTGTGAAGGTGTTTGCAAACAATTAACCGTGGATCACTAAGATATTAAAAACACTCTCAAAAAGAAGAAGGAAGCTTTTGCAAGTAAGAACACGAATGAGTTAAAAGAGGCACAAAGAGAACTACGAAAGGTGAAAAAAAATTGGTAAAGATGAGTACAAACAAAAAATGGAACTAACCTTTAAAGATAACAATATGAAAAAGGCTTGGAAGGGTTTGAAACTCATGAACATACGAATAAACTGTAAACAATCAACCCAGTTCTAGCGATACTGTACAATATGCCAATGAGCTAAACGATTTTTATACAAAAATTGATCAACACGATTTTAGTGATGAACATTCTTTGATTCACACCACTCTTACTGAATTGATCAGGGACAATGACGATAAAATAATCACCGACGAGGAGGTAGTCAGTCTGATTTTGTGTAAGTTGAATTCCACCAAAGCTGTCGGACCTGATAATGTGTCCCCTAGAGTTTTGGAAACTTGTTAAAGTCAATTAGCAAATATTTTCATCTTTATTTTTAACCTATGTTTCAAATTATGTCATACCTGGAAAATGTCATGCATTATTCAGGTCCCTAAAAAGCCTTCCGCAACCACTTTGAATGATTTCAGACCAGTTGCTCTTACGTCAGCGGTGATGAAGGTCTGTGACAGGATTGTTTTAAACCTTTTAAAAAGAGAAGTTTCTCAATTTATCACTTCAATTTGCATATAGAACAAAGAGAGGTGTTGATGATGCCATATTGCAGGTTTTAAACACAGTTTATTCACACTTGGATTGACGTAGAAATTCTGTCCCTCTGATGTTTATTTTTAATTTTTCTAGCGCATTTAAAGCCGCACTTTTCAATCCCAGGTTCTCGCATTAGTGGAGTTCTCCTCCCATTCAAACACATGGCCAGTATGATGTCTGATTTCCATAACATTAATTACACAAACTGACCTCAACCTTTTGTCACATTTTGCTAATCCTGCAAACAGAGTTTATGCAAGCTTTTGATTGACGGTCAGTTCAAATTGCCAACGGTCATTGCAATTCCGCGCCACAAACGCTCGAATTTCCTAAAAAATTGTCTTCCAGTTGCGTTAGACATTGAATATAACCACAGAGTTCGATCGGCAGCAACTTCAAGCCGACCGCTTGGCAGTCTGTCTGTGTTTTTTGTGGCCGGGGAAAACTAAAAAGTGGCATTTTCTGGAGCGTGTGCCCGTGTGTTGCTATTTGGTGTCCACTTACACAATAAACGCCGCCATACCTTGGCGTCCTTTTAAGTGAGGCTCTGCCTTCAACACTATCCTACCACACATCTTAGTCCAAATGTTGCGGAAAATGAATGTTTCCCCTTCAACAGTCGCATGGATTTTTGATTACCACACCAACAGGCCCAAGTTTGTTAAACTTGGCTCTGCTAAGCATAGCACCATTCTTTTCAAGATTATGTACACACAGACAGGTGCACTCTAGGGCACGGTACTTGCCCCATTTCTGTTCACTCTTTATACAGCAGAAGCGAGACATAGTCATGATTCGTGCCCCTTGTTCAAATTCGCTGATGACAAAAGCTCAGCTGGCTGTATATTCTGATTCAACAACGATGATAGTTATTGCAGGTGTGAAATTGATAGTTTTGTGAAATGGTGTGATCAAAATTTTCTACACTTCAACGTTACTAAAACTAAAGAGATGGTGATTGATTTTAGTCGTAGGCACGATAAGCAAGAAGCAGTGTGCATTAAGGGGAAAACAGTCAACAGAGTGTGTACTTACAAATACCGTGGTCAAATTTTGGACAATAAATTAAACTGCACGGAAAACACTTCAAATATCATTAAAAAAGCTCAACCACTTCTGTATTGCTTGCATAAGTTACGGTCTTTTGAGGTAAATCCTAACATTTTTTACACTTTTTATTCACCTACTGTACAAAGTAATTAGTGTTTGGAGCTGTTTGTTGGTGTGGTAACATCTCAATCCAGGAGAAAACTAGATTGGAAAAGATAATTCAACAAGTGACCTAACGGCCAATATAGCTCCGCTGTGTTTTTGTAGAGAATAACTATTTTTGATACATGTTGATGGAGAAGGTGGAAATCTATGATAACTCTTTCAGTGGCCAGAAAAAAGTGGCTAAAATAGCTGTAAAATACACAATGGAAGGTTTCATCATAATTTGAATATATCACATTGGATCATCCCTAAGAACATGTCAACCGAAGCTATTTGACCAGTAGCTTTTTGAGAATGAAATTTTCTGACCAAAATGGCAAAAATTGCCCCCAAAATTAAAATAGCAGATTTCACCACAATTTCAATATATCATATATAAAAATAAACCCTTGAATCTGTATACCAAATATCAAAGCTATCGATGTGCAGTTTTTGAGAAACAAATTTTTTGACCAAAAATGGAAAAAATTGCCCCAAAAACAAAATTACAGATTTCATCAGAAATTCAATATATTACTTAGTTTATCTTTAGAAACCTGTACACCACATTTCAAAGCTATTAGAACAGTGCTTTTGAGAAACACATTTTTGACGAAAATTGGAAAAGAATTGCCCTAAAAATTCAAATTGCAGATTTCATCATTATTTCAATAAATATCATTAACTTTATCTATAGGAACCTGTGTAACAAATTTCAAAGCTATCAGATTAGAAGTTTTGGAAATACACATTTTTTGACCAAAAATGGAAAAAAAATTGCCCCAAATATACAAAATTACAGATTTCATCAGAAATTTAATATATATTACATAGTTCATCTATAGAAACCTGTATATCAAATTTCAAAGCTATCGGACCAGTACTTCTGGAGAAATACATTTTTTGGCCAAAAAATGGCAAAAATTGCCTTAAAATGCAAATTTGCATATTTCTGCACAATTTGAACAAATCTAAAATAGATCATCCCTAGGGACCTATGTACCAATTATCAAAGCTATCTGACTTGTAGTTTTGAAGAAGAAGATTTTAAAGATTTTTTCCTTAAAAATACAAATATGCAAAATGTCACCACGATTTGAACAAATCTAACTGAAGTCACCTAAAGTAACTGCATATCAAATTTTAAAGCAATCGGACAAGCTGTTTCAGAGAAGATTTTTTAACCAAAACAGTAAAAACATGGGGCCCGGGGGCACCGACGTCCTTTGTGCCTCCTTACTGTTTATTATTTGCCATAAATGTGAAATCTGGCAAAAAGTCAAATTGTTTGGACATAAATGAAAGTTAATGTGAAAGTGAATCAAGAATAAGAGATGGAACTCAATAGGATCAACAATATCTAAAACAGGAAACGGTGAACTTATATGATACAGAAGGGGAGAAAATTTAGCCACAAACTATTGTAATATAATGGACAATGGCTAATCTAAACCAAATTACTTAAACTGGATTGTTGGCATTGATTACACATGTATTTATTGTCCATCAAATAGAAAATAAATTTGGGCCATTGACTAAAAAACATTTGCTTGTTACACTCACCACACTTGTACTTAGTATTTGGAGTGTACACCTATCTACAATACAATGATAAAAAGTTTTGACTCTGAAGGTCAACAGTGCATCTTTAATGTATGAGACTAAATAAGCTTACCCCTCAAGTACGTATAGGCCAAAAACAATATTTAATTTTGAATTATGTAGTGCAGGGAAGGACATAGAATATGGTGAAAAGCAAACTAAATATAAAAACTGAATATACAATTATATGGAAATGTTGTTTTACAGTCATGAGTATCTAGTGTGTGCCGAGAGAAAATATTAAAATTGGACAGTATCATCCTGACCAGAGTTTGTCTGAGTGGTTGTTTCCTTCTGATTTTCTGACACGGTGATAGGTAAAATATTATGTTATTCACCATAGTTATGCAACATAGCTTGCATTTTGTTCACAGTAGAACTGAGTTTTACATGCAAGATAACTTTCTCATAAACTGTAAATTCTGGCTTCTGGCAGCTCAAACATCGCAATACTACATATTTTGATATGATATGGAGTGACTTGCACACATATGCAATATGCAGTGACAGTCGATATATTCATAGTAAGAGTCTACTACATTCAAGCATAGTGATGTTGACAACTACATGCATGCCAGTGCACGATTTCAAAGTAGCCAGGAGGAAATTCTAATGGTCTTTTAGTGGAAATATAGGTATTAAACGACAGTGAAACAAACAACATTAGTTATCGTGACCTTGCTAAAGTGCAATCTCGGATCATGTATGATCTGATGATCATGCCAAATTACCATGTCGGATTATGCCGTGATTCTGAAGTGCGCGTAAATCGGTCAACAAAAGCAGACATAGACTCTCGCCAGTCGCTTGTACTGCTTGGTCTCGCGTAGCTTTCGGTACCGTATTTATACAAGCTCGTGCCTTCGGCACTCGACCTTGCGCCTTCGGCGCTCGATCGCCTACGTTGGATTACTACCGCAAGTGACTCCGGATCCGGTCAAAAGAAGGCACGAGGACTGTCGACAGTCTAAAGCACACACTGTCTTCAACAATGATGCTTCGGCGCTCGATCGCCTACGTTGGATTACTACCGCAAGTGACTCCGGATCCGGTCAAAAGAAGGCACGAGGACTGTCGACAGTCTAAAGCACACACTGTCTTCAACAATGATGTCAAAATCAATGCACAACTGTCGAAATTACCCAAAATAAGCAACAGAAAACTTAAAGTTATCGCTGTGTCGAAAGGACAGTACATCAACATAAAACGACGCTAGTTTGTTATGACATGGAGGTAGAAGGACAGAGCGAATTCTCTCGCTCTCACCCAGCTATTACTAACTTCCCAGGAGCTGGTCCTTGCAAAACAACGCTAACTTGTTATATGCGCATGCGCATATTAAGGAGAGACCCATTTGATTTCGGGGGGGGGGGTATGCAGGAAGTGGGTATGGGAACTTTTTTTGTCAGAGAGACAGCATTTTTTAATTTCAACTGTCACACCTGCATCAATTTTTTTATCAAATGGAGTAGCAGTGCAATTTTTCAAATTTAAGCCAGTGTTTCACATATCACAGGATGGTTTTTATATATTCATTTTACATTCCAACAAATGAAAACAAAATGGAAAGTCTAGTATATATACAACTTTCAATTATAGAACACTTTTTTGGCAAATCAACAGTGATCAGTACTATACCTGCTTTTCTTTATAACAGTCAATTCCTTTTAAGTTCTCAGGGGAGATGTTATCTTTTGTGGTCAGAGAAACAAGGCTCACACATTGTATTTCATTATATTTGTTGTTCCTCAATTTTTCTTTGACAACTTGTAATCTTTCTAACATATTTATGTTGAGAGAATAATATATTGGTTTTTACACTAGTTTATTGACTCCTGTCTTGTGTTTTCAATTTTCACAATGTACAGAAGTCAAATAGTCCCATCTAGATATTGCCTGTACCATTGAGATATTGCAACAGAAATCCAGAAATATGATTTCTTGGGTCAGAAAAGGGAAGGAAAACATCGAGTGCACTGAGGTGTAAAGTAGTGAATGCTTATATCATAAGTGCTGGGGAAAAAAAAACACATGAGAATTGCTTGTGGTAAAAACATTTGCGCTGCCTATGGCAGCATGCCAGCAAAGAACACATGAGAATGAATTTCCAAAATTTTGCTCATTTCAACTGCATTATGACAATTCCTTTTTTATTTATTTCTGTCTGTTATGAGAATTTTTTTTCTCAAGCCATTACAGGCTTATTTTTTTCTTTTATTTCACCTGGTGACAATTTTTTTCTCAAAATCCTCCATACCCCCCCCAAATCAAGTGGTTCTCCCCTAAGTGAGTCCCTGACCTATGCGGGCCAGTGGATTACTTCCTCAGTAGAACTGATATGCCTGCCGGTACCATCATTCTTCAGTCGATCAAAGGCGCCTTTCGTACCAAAAAATACACGACAGCCGTAAAAGTGCATCACTGTCAACGTCATAACTATAGAATATATTGAAATGCACAGTGAAACGTTCAAAAACGTAAAAAATGTGCCCACACCGAGAAACAAGATGGCGTCCGATTCGATTCTTCAACTCAGATTTTGTCCTAGAGTTGTGCGCATGCGCAGACGGTAGCTTTAACGAAAGCGAGTCAAAATCAAGTAATATAAAATAAAATGGATAAAAATATTGTTTAAAATAATACAAGGCATGTATCACCAAATTTTGAACATTTCTGACGGCATTTCAACTATACGAACACCCATGCCAAATATCACAATAATCAAATCAGTGGTTTTGAGGAAAAATTGAAAATAGTGGTTATCAGAAAAAAGCTAAAAAAGTGACTTTAAAATGATTCAATCAAAAAAAGAAAAAAGACCGTTTGAGATACATGCCCAAGTGACCACCAGACCAAATTTCAGAAAAAGTTACTGAAGCGTTTCTGAGATACCTGCGTCCACAGCATACGGCCCACTGTATGCAACAACAGAGGCCGCGTCATCACATTAGTACTTTGGGCCTTTGGCCCAAAGGACTAAAAATGCCCCAAAAATACAAATATGCAAATTTCACCGCGATTTGAACAAACTTAAGTGAGGTCACCCCAAGTGAACTGCAAGAACTGCAAAATTATTCTTCTCTGAAACTGCCAGTACCATTGCTCTCAAATCTGGGTTGATGCTTGCAAGGGTGTTACCCTTCTAATTTGTTGAAATTATGACAAAAATTGGAAAAAATAACTGTTTGGGGGCAATTTTTGTCATATTTGGTCCAAAAATCTTTAAAAATATTTTCTTTTAAAGCCCCTGCACAGAAGCTTTTACATTTGGTATAAAGATGTCCGGGGATGACAATAGTTGGATATGTGGAAGTTGTCCTGAAATATACAAATTTTTATTTTAAGACAATTTTGTCATTTTTGGTCAAGAAAACTTGTTCTCAAAATTGCTTGTCTGATAGCTTTGTAATTTGTATAAAAGTCCCGGGATGTTATTAGGTAAATGTTCTGCTCAAAGTGTTAGGAAACCCCCAAATTTGTATATTTTAGGTAATTTTCTCAGTATGTGACCTTAAATGACCAACACCAACCCAGAGATGCTGTGAGAGGTTTCGACGGCTGTGAACATAATTTTGTCATATTTGGTATCAATTTTTAGGAAAATTTGATCAAGAAAACAAAGCTGAGGGAATATTTTCATTGCGGACCAATTTTTGCAAATTTTTCATGTAAGACACACAAGAACTGATAAGAACTTTGGATCCAGGATAATTCCAGATGTAATAATCACCCCCACAGTGGAAGGCGTTTCACTATCTGTAACTAACTTAAGCGCTGTTTACATTCGAATGATAGCACTCATAGCAACTTTAGCAACATGCATAGCAGAAACAGCTAGTCCCTCTTAGTTTGAGCAGGTCTGTTAATATGTAACAGTTCATAAACAATGACAGAAAATGACTCAAGGTCAGTTGAGTAGCCTGTTTCAGTCACTGGCATGCCACCACTCCTGCACATTTGCAGGATTTCCCTTTTTCTTATCTCATTTGCACATTTTTGACACTGACGTGTTCATTTGAACAACGTCACATCTCAACCCCTGCATCAACCTGTACACCAAATACTGAGATGGTAGCTTTGGCGGTATGGGAGCCTTTCCGTGTGACGGACATACATCCACACATACATACGCACATACATACATACAGACAAAAAGACGCCACCGACTCACCATATAAGCTCTTTTGGTATTTTATACATACCAAATATGAGCTAAAAATCCCCACGGTTGTAATAGTGGTGCGGCATGGCAAACCCATTGTGCATTTTGTGATAAAAGTACCAAACTAGCCTCAAATGTGTCTTAATATGTGCTGAATAAATTCAGATACCGAGCCACTGAAAATCTGCCAAAGCGTTGCCATGGCAACCATTTTTTTCCAAAATAGTTGCCAGACAGGTATTTCTCTCCTAGTAAATGTCAACTGCAGAAGTTTTGAGGTAACTTTAGGTTGGATATTTTCAATAAGAAACTGTGAAAAGAGTTATTTGAAAATTCATTTTAATTTTCTTCACCACCTGACTTGTTAAACGGGTAAATACAGACAAAAAACACAATTCTTATGCATAAAATGCACGGTATTATATCCTATAAAAGGATGACGCTATGTAAACAGTCAAGATATGTTAGTCCGTAGGCTAGAGGGGTCTACTTGCACCCCTAGGATAACAAACCTATCTTTTTAGAAGCCTTCTTGACAGGAAAATATAGGAATGCAATAGCTGTTATGGTCGACTTTTGAACGGTTGCCCAAAATAAACATTTTGCTCCCCACGTGCATTTTTCTTGTAGTACTTGTAAGTCATCTGCTAAGTTTTTTTAAACATAACCTGACTTGTCGGATATCATTAGAATGAAAATTTATTCCTCCTTAAAATGACATATGTAGTATGCAATATCCTCGATAGATTTCTTATGAAATGGGACCAAAACTTACCCAATACCCCAAAATCTGAAATTTTACCACTTTTTTACCTTGGCATAACAAAAAAGGCAATGCTTTGTATGACATCTGTTAATTCGCTACAGGGACATGTCAAAATGTGAATAGACTTTTGATCGGAAAAATATTGGGATGCTATAGGTCTACCGGTCATACTTTAAAGGGTACCGCAAAATTACAGTATTGTCAACTCGCATGCATTTTCGTTATATCTGTCTTCTTGTAAGTCATCTGCTGAGCTTATTTTTTACATAACCTAGCTTGTGGGCTAAAATTGAAAAGGGATTTTATTCTTCTTTTAGATGACATATTTTAATATGCAATATCTTCCATAGCTTTTATAAAATATGACAAAACTTACCCCATACCCCAAACTTTATATTGCAAATTACTGTCACTGCTTATCTCAAATTCTACCAATTTTTACCTAAACATATTAAAAGGGCAATTCTCTGTGTGCAATCTGTTTTATTTGCTACGGAGACATATGAAAATATGAAAGAGACTTTTAACAGAAAAAAAATTTGGAAAAGGGAACTGTAAAGTCAAAGTATTGCGAATCGCATCTTGTTTTTTAAACGTCAAATTCTACCATTTTTTAACCTAGACATATAATAAAGGGTAATGCCTTGTATGAAGTCTGTTTTATTTGCTTTAAGGACCTGTCACAAATACGAAATAGACTTTTGGGCAATGCCTTGTGTGAAATCTGTTTTATTTGCTAGAAGGCCGTGTCACAAATATGAAATAGACTTTTAACTGAAAAAATATTGGGACGCAACAGCTGTCACAGTCATGTGTTGAAGGGTACCGCAAAATCATGATTTTGAGACCCACGAACATTTTTATTAACCATGTCTTTGTTTAAGTCATATGCCGAGCTTAACTTATACATTACCTGGTTGTGGGGTATCATTAGTAAAGCGATTTATTTTTTTTAAGGTGAACTTTTGTAGTATACAAATATCATTTACATTTTTTATGAAATAGGACCAAGACTTACCTAATACCCCAAAAGATTACATTTCAAATTACGGCTTACGTTTTACCATTTGCTTTTGCTCCACACAATACAGAAGGCAATATAATGCTTATATGAAATCCGTTTTGTTTGTAACAGACGTATGTCAAAATATGAAGTGAACTTAATATAATTTAGTCGCCACTGGGATCATATTTCTAGGGGTACACAGATACGGCAAATTTCCTGAAACATATAAATTTTTATCAAACACGTCTTTATGAAAGAAGTCAGCCAAAATCATAGTCACGGATGATCTCAAAATATTATCAGCATCGTATATTAAATTATTTTGTTTCAAGTTTGTTTTATAAACTGTATCAATGAGCACAGCTAATTCAACAGTTTAGCTGATCCAATAATCGTTTCTAAACATTATACATTACATCAAAATTACCTGGGCGTTCCTGAAGAAAAAATTGTATAGATATATCAGAAAGCTGGACTTTCTTCATTAACAAAATATTATGGAATAGATATACCTGATATTTAGCTGCTCTAATTATCGTTTCCAAACTTCATAAATTAGAATAAGTGTCTAAAGATATGTCATATAGCTTGGCTTTCTTCAATAACAAAATAAGGATATGTCCAATATTTAGCTGCTCTAATGATAATTTCTAAACTTCATAAATAAGCAGAAATTTAGCTAGCCATTATTAGGTACTTTATTCCTGGATATATCCGATATTTGGTCGATTTAATTATCGTTTCTAAACTTTATAAATTGGCTCAAGTTTAGCTGGCATTCTTCAGTAAAATATTTTCAGGATATATCCGATATTGAACCGATCTAATTATCGTTTCTAATCTTTACGAATTAAATCAAAGGATGTTCAATAGTTTAAAAGCATGTATCTGATACTTGATCGATCTCATTATTGCTTCTACACTCAGTATACTTTTTTAAAGTAGTTCAGATTTAGCTGGGCTGACATGTTCAAAACGTTCAAATTTGGTAATAGCTTTTCTGTAATTGTATGTCACTGAATGTGCAAATGATTTATTGTGAATACAAACTGCGTAAATTCTCTGAGATTTATGTTTTAATCTGGACTACAGTGTCACTGTTTGTATAGGAAGGTTCCCATTTGATCAATAATTGGCCAGCCACACTACCTTGCTTAGGTCTTGGGTGTATACGTGTCAAGTGGATAACAAGAAAATGATTGGCAAATATTTAGGATTGTCGTTTAAACTTCTTGTCTCAGCCTATGTAAACACCATGGAAAGGAATAAAATACTCGCAAGCTGACTAGCTATGCAAAAGCAAGCAGAGATCCGGGGAGTGCCAAGCCCGGACGTGACGGACAAAAGTGCAGGATTGTGTTTTAGCTTTACTTTCCCTACCTTTCACGTTTGTTTAAACAAAAGAAAGTCGAGTAATACAATTTAATGTATGGTGCCTTGTTTTTGCATTTTGCAAGTTATGTACGACCAAGAAATTAGTCCCAAAATATACGATGTTCAAAATATTATAGGCATGAATCATATATATATATATTTATGCAATAGACCATCCACATTGAAATAACTCTAAAACCAATATCTAAATCATGAAATTGATATCAAATTACAGAAGATAAGTTTCATGTGAAATGAATTATGAAAAGTTATGTATAAAATATAGTACATATAGCCGAAAAATAATATAAAAATATGATCGTGTTCTCCACGTGGTCAAATTTTAAACGGCCGCACTTATGTACTAAGTGTAGTTACATGATAAATCTCTAACATTGACAATTATGGGAATATATAAGAGATTTCCCCCAAAATGTTATTATTTTTCAACGTTAAAACTAGAAGGGTTGTTATACAATAAATGTTATTGTACTTTTTTGTATGTAGGCCTACGCGTGAATGTAGATGAACGAGAGTGAGAGATAGGGTTAAATTCCCCGCACAATTTTCCATGTCAGGCCTTGTGATTTAACACCCTGCAAAACTTGTCAATGGCTGACTTATAACAATTAGAAAAGATATTAGTCAATGTCAAAATATTGCACATATTCGTCATTTCTACTCAAGAACACTCCATCCATTGGAAGAACATGGGACAGGCTGTAATTACACTTGGACGCATCATACCCTCCCCACCACAGCCATGGGCCAATCTAGGCCTATTTGCAAAACCTGGTGAGTGTCTCACGCACCAGCTACAACTCCAAAATGCTCAAAACTGGTGCACCCAACGATTAAAAATAAGAATAAAATAAAAAAAACTCTAAACAATACCTTCTGATAGTCTAACTACATAGAACAGCTGACAGCTGACCATCGTATAATACTTTCAATTTGACAATTTTGAATCTTCCACTTTTGCCTTGTTTCAACCATATTGTCAATAATTGTATTAAGAGAACCGTTTTTCCAGTAAAATGAAATTATAAAACAATAAAAATGCAAATAGTAATCTTAATATGCATTTATGATGGTAATACATTCACTATTCACAAGAGACTCATCCCTAAGAGCAGCAACTGTGGGATTTTACAGTAATTGATGGTCGCCATATTTGAAATGGCCGCCACACCAGAACGAGGCTCTACCTGTGAGGGATCGGTATTCAAATTGATTTTAAAACAATAAATATGCAAATGGTAATCTTAAGGCATTTATGATGGAAATACGTCCTCTATTCACCTCAAAATCATCTGTAGAGCAGCAACTATGGGATTTTATAGTGACTGATGGTCGCCATTTTTAAAAATGGCCGCCACACCAGAACGAGGCTCAACCTGTGGTGGCTCGGTATCCAAATTGATTCATATTATAATAATCTACATTCGTAACAAATTTCATGCTTTTATCACAAAATGCACAATTGTTATGAAAATTTTGTTATGCTGCACCACTATAAATACATTTCCTGCCATCTGGCCTTATGTAAACATGGTCAATACCAAGGGATGGAACATTTGATTTTCAAGAGGGGGTAGGGTCCAGAAAATTGATGAGGTAGCATTTATTTTTTACCAGATCCCCTGTACATTTTTCCCCACTCCCTTTTCTTTTAAACAAGCTTTCTCTGGCTAATTTTTTGTTGACAAATGTCCTTAGAATTGCTTGTCCCATTGCAATAGAAGTTGATATGCATGTTCCTGAAGAAGACCTCCAGTACCTAAGTTGGAGACCTTATTTTTTTTGGTCATCCATGTTTTTTTTTGTTTAAATATTTCGTGAATGGACCAATTCAAACCGAATGTGAGCACACAGTGTCCTCAATGGTATTTTTATTATTTGTTGCCGGATTGCTTTGAAGCAGATATTGTAATTTCTTTATTGAGATCAATAAAGTATTTATTATTATATTACAAAGTAGAGGACATGAGTCAGGTGTCGATTTCACACACATCAATAGAGATATTGATGGAATGATTACACATTGGATGAAAAGATAGGATATTCTGAATACAAAAGGAGAAGAAGGTTACAGGCAAGGTGCTGGACATTGGACACCTTATCATCAAATTATCCAGCAGTATAGTGACCCATGTATATTGCCTTACTTGGTAATTTGTGGGCCCCTCCAATATTTTGTTTTTTGTTTGTTTAGGTTAATGGTAGACACTCTATGCATACCGGTATGTTGAGGGCAAGCTACCATAAAACATATCTGGGTTTAAAAATCAGAATAGTGGCAGCTGCTTTTATCCTGTAATCAAAGATTTGACATTCATGAAAATCATTATGTGGAGAAAGGTTAATTCGGTTTCAAACAACAACAGAGAGTGAGCTTGTTTTATTAGTAACATTCAGTGTGTCTACACAACAAAAACTGCCCCATTTGGATTCTCAAACTCGATATATCATGAGCACATACATCAGCCTTGCTGGCTTTTAGTTTGTGTATATACTGGTATATAAACACCCATGTATTGTGTATAGTCAAGCTTTGAACCAGTTTCAACTTAGAAGAAGAAAAATCCTGAAAGCAACTTAACATCATTCCTCAAAATTCATACTGCCTTGTTTTCTCTTTTGATACAGGTCCTTTTGTACAAACAAGTATTTTAAAGTCTTTCATATTCAAGAACAACTTTAATCAGTGAAAAAAAAAATCCTGTGAACCTAGATACTTTGACATTGATTAGCTGTATATATGCTGTATATGGTCAATTGAAATATTATGCAACAAACAAAGGCCAACATGGATGCACTGCTTGTATTGCCATCATGGAACAAAAATCCACAGGGTTCAACAACCTGGCAGCTGATCAGTGACTTCTGTGAAAAGAGACTGAAGAAGAAGGCTACTGAGTTGTCTGCAATTCACTGCACTATCCTTGATGTTGAACTGAGTGAATTACAAGAGGAAGATGCAAAACACTATGGTGTAACTTTGATCCCTGCAAAAAGACCCAAGTGGTCTGATCCTGCTGTAGATCCACTTGGAGTACACTGGCTTCTCAACTATGATAAATACTATCCAAAGCTAGGAGAACTGAAAGATATTGGGCATGTGGTGGCACTGTCAACTAAGACAAATAATGCTGCATCCGCGATACATGAAAGTCTCTTCCCTAAAGCCAAACTGCACCTGGTGCCTTCTAAACCTGCTGCACTGTTTGTTGCAAATTCCTGGGATAAAGATGAGCTAGGTCTCACAGCATTCCACAGATCCCTCATCCAAGATTTCTGTGAAAGAAAGGCAAGTGGAGAAGCCCTGACAGCCTACTCGATGGTACTTGATGTCAAAATCAGTGGTGACCAGAAGAAAGATGCAGAGAGTCATGGTGTTACCTTAATTCCAGCACAAATAGAAGAACTAGCTGATCCCAAAGATGAACTTCCTGCTTTGATGAGGTTGGCACATCATAAGACATACTATCCAGACCTGAGAGAATTGGAAAATGTCCAGTACGTATTCGGTTATGCTCCAAAGACAGGATATGCTGCTGCTGATATCAGAGCAAAACTGTTTCCAAGTGCAAAGTTAGTTCTCATCAACCATGCTTCTCCAGAATCTGACTGCTTACAAGCTGAAGAGTACGGTATACATGAATTTGAAGAAAAGATGCTGCACATGGCAAGTAAAGCAGACCTGATATTTTCCATCGGACCCAAAATCCACCAGTATTTTCAGAATGCATACAGGGCTGAGGTCAATGGTAAATACTTGTCAGAGATTCCACATGAAGAAATTCTCCCAAGACCTGTCAGCTGTCAGTTGGGAAAGGATCCACAAAAGGGAGAATTCAACAACACTACATACTGACATGTGGTCAGATTGATACACAAGAAGCCATAGAAAGATGTGATGTCATGGCAGCTTCTATTGGTGCTGCAGCTAATCAATGGAAGGCACTGCACACAAACTCTCCTAAGTGGAAGCTACAGGGTGTCTCCGAACAAGCAGACAATACAATGGAAAAGTTCATATTCGACAAGATGAAGTGTCCTTATATCAACCAACACTTCATCCAGGCAATTCAGCACAATCTCTGCTCAGATCTCTACAACAGTCTCACCTCTGTCTGCCCCTGCCTTCCTATGTTGATTACAGCTTTTATGGATTAGAAGCAATGGTATCTGGTTTACCAACAGCTGTCGATGAAAATTCTCATCTGGCTCACTTCATCATGGAACACTTTGAAGATCACACTGATGACTCCATTGTTAAAAGTCCTGAAAAGAACCTGTCCGAGAAAATAGTGAACCATCTTCAAAACACACATGTGGCCTTTAAGAAAGCAAAGTGCCTGAAAACAGACTTAGTGAACAGTGAAGTCATATCAACAAGTTATGCAAGGTTTGCCACCCTTTTAACTACACCTGTCAAGCAACAAAGTGGAGATGACAGCGAATATCAAGGAGTGGAGAAAGACAAGAAAGGTATTCATCTAGTTTGAATTTCTATAATGACTGTAATTGTTTAAAAGGCAATTAAATAGTCATCAATTTTGAAATCAAAGTTAACATTCAAAATCAATGTGTTTTTTGTTGTCAATTGTAAAATGTTTAGTTGTATCATTTACAAAGTTTTCCAATGAAATTTTTTAGAACTTAGATTAGGAAATGAAATTTGCGGTTAAGCAACAGCTTTTGAAAGAATAAGTACTGTAATGTGGGATTCTTATAAAGCGTGCATACTCAAATTAAAGTTTAAACACAATCATTTACATTTCCTCTTCTGGTGATTGTAAAACAGACAACTTAAGACAATGAGATCAATCAGTGACTGTAACAGCAAGAACTAAATTGAAGTTGAGAAACTACAAAATAATTGAGTAGATTATGGAAAACGAAACAGATAAAATGTCCATAGTTCACAGTTCAAGTCTTAAACTTTTGGAATTTTCCTAAGTCAAAAAGATGGCAGCAAAAGCTAATTGGATATAAATATCATCGAATTTGCAACAAAAATTATCCATTATCATTATTAGGATGTCAATATTTTACTTGATACTGGTTCAATATTGGCAAAGGTTACTCCTTTGTGTAATTTAACCATGTGTTTCTGTAATATGTTCCAAATTTTATTCCAAAAGCTTGTTTGAGGCTGTCAATATACACTATCTAATATACACTATTTTTTCATCATGTGAAAGACGTAGTGAAACAAGTCACAACCTTCAAGCAAAAGTTATATGTTATAATTCATGTCACTGTAGATACCAATACAAAGACAGTGTATCAAACAAAATTGTACAGGCTTTTGTCCTTTTTCCATTTATGCTGTCTTCTTTACACCATTCATTTCTACAGAATCTCTTGATGTACAGATAGAATTGGACAACAATATCTATGACCAATGTCTGAAAGAACTAGAAGAAGAAATGAAAGACATCCAAGCTCAACTAAGAAAGGAAAAGATGGATGAAATGGTGACCAAACTGAACATTGTATGGACAGACTGTAAACGAGCAATGAAACGCAGAGTAGAACAGGTAGTGGCTGATGAAGACGACTGTGGAGAGGTAAAGAAAGTCTGCAAGAAAAAACTTGGTGATGAGGTGGATTCAACAAGCTTGACAGCAAAGTCCTTGGGAATCTTGCTTAGGTTACTAACTCTTTATAATCTCTACAGAGTAAAACAGACTTGTAGATGTGGAAGTCTGGCCAAAGCATTTGAACCACTACTGATAACAGATGAAATGAGAGAGATTGCTGCAAAAGTTGGAATCAAACTACAGTTGAAGGCAACATACAACCAAGAGAGATTCAAGAAAGTTGAACTTTTCTTCATCAAACGTAAGTTTTGATAATCTGAATAGATTGCCTTGTAATTTTGTAATAATTGCATATGGTTTGATGGGAAAGATAGTATGATAATTGTTTCAGTATTATATGTATCATTATTTGCCTTTTCTTTGAATCACTTTTTTATCGTTCAATTACACTTGTTTTCACTTTTGACAAATTTAAATTTATAATAAATGGCTGAAGAATAATTCGGAAAAGTTTTATTAATTAAAACAATGACCTATTCAACCATGAATGAAGTGGTGTGCCTCCTAATATGCTGATGCATAATCAGTGAGTCATTAACTATCCTTTGCGTTATATTGTGCAATCACTCAAGACAACTTCAGTTTTCGCACTGCTTTCAAATCATTGAATATGACTTTAAGTTGTTTTAAAATATTGCAGGAGATGGTGGTGGAATTCAACCAATGAAAATCCATGATGTCCTGGCAGAAGACAGTGCTGAAGATGTGCAGATGAGTTCCAATGTGAGTAAAATAATATAGTATTATTTCATTTCATTATGTTGAGATAGTCTGCAATGACAGTTATTGAATTCAGTAAATTCTAAATTCAATTAAAACTCACAATACATGGCACCATGATGCCTATCATGTGACACTGCAATGGTAGAGTTAGAATGAAGTTGTTAGTTTGTTTTACTGTAATAACTCTAGACAGCAAAGTTTAATAAAACATACAGCAAAATGTGATAGCTTTGATTGACCCTTGGTGAATTCCAAATGTTACTGGTAGAAATCTGTGCACATGTAAAAACACAAGAGAGTTCATTTCAACTTCCTTTGTGAGTTTATTTTGCTACTGGGCAAAAAGAAGTAAGTTGCAGTACTTATCTAAATCCAAGGGATTAAACATTAGCCAGTGAATATACTTGACCTAACCACTCAAACACTAACAAAACTTACCAATTATGTTGGTGGTCAATCCCATTGTGGTCTATGAATGATGGAACATATCTTTTGACTTTCAAAAGATATGAACTTATGAATTACAGTATGATTAATAACAGGTCATTGTAAATGCCATTGTCCCCGCTTGTGATTTGGAATTTGTCACTGGAAGTAACTACCTGTAAATTGAAGTTAATATGACACACCTGAAAAAAAGAAATGGGGTAACATGCCCGTATTGGATTGGTTTGTAAACAAGGTGGCATTAGTATGAATTGCACTTATACCAACTTAGATAGATATATTGTATATGGGTATATTGTGAAATGTAAAATTCAACTAATCAGCAAGAAACTGGTCCAGGCATATCTACGTAATGGCTTTGATATGCAAAAAGTCACCAGGCCTAATATGAATAAAAAATGCTTCTATGTTCAGTACAGAAGAGACTTACCACAATTAAAAATAAATACTGCTAAATGCATCCTGACTGTTAAATCTTTACATGATAAACATCTGCAGCAAGTTTCATCATATTTAGTGAGATCAATCAGGATGTTAATCACTTTTAATTACAAAATTTTCTTTCCCTGTTTAGAGGCCCAAACTTAGTACAGATAAAAATGAGGTTGTTCATACCAAGGTGGTAAAAACGTAAAGCCAATCTTGGCTGCCACCCTCATTACAAACTATCATTAAATAAGTCAATTAGTAATTAACCAACAGGATGTTGGTAAACGTTTTTGCTTTCTAATATAACACTGACAGATTATCACTTGTACCACGATTTCTTAAAATTTGATGCAGTATTTCTGAGCATATCAAACTAATAAGGAAAGTTCTTTAAATGTGCAAATTAAAAAATAATTAACATGACATTGATACATGTCTTTATTCACTGTTAAACCGATGTGAGTTAAACATCTGTACAAAGTTTCATCAAATTCTATGAAGCATTTCTTGACATATCAGGTTATGTTGATGTTACTGCAATTGATGAAATATGAGCAGTAAATTGAGATGATACTGCTAAATTTATCTTTGCATGCTATTACAAGACTTGTGAGATCAACATCTGTACCATGTACCATGGTTCATCAAATTTTCAGCAGCATTTCTAGGTAGATATAACTAATTATGAAAATTCATCAAATATGCAAATTAGCAAGTAATTGATATACCGTAGTACTGTTAAATGTCTTCGCATGCTATTAGAGCTCTGAGAGATCAACATCTGTACAACTTTTCATCAAATTTGATGCAGTATTTCAGGACACAGCACACTTACGAGGAACGTTCATTGAATATGCAAATGAGTAATTAATTAACATGATAATTCTCAATGTCTTTGTACACTATTATGGGACTGTGTTCTAAATTCTGTACCAAGTTTTATCAAATTTGTTGCAGTATTTACAGATATATAACCCTACTAACAAAAAATTCATCAACTATGCAAATTAGCAATCAATTGACATGATCATGCTTAATATCTTTGCACAGAGTAACAGCTCTGGTATATGAATATCTGTACCAAATTTCATCCAATTTGAGTCAGTATTTCTTGACATGTTACTGGAATCATCAAAATTCTTAAAAGATACAAATTAGCAAGTTATTGACACAATACTGATAATGTCATTGTGTGCTATAAGAGCTCTGTGTGACCAACATGTGTACAAAGTTTCACTAACTTTGGCACTCTCACTCCAGAAACAGAGCTCTTTCTAAAATATCACTAATTATGCAAACTATCACTAATTATGTATGTCACACCCAAAATAATGGACGTGCATATGTATGCCATAATATTATGCCCTTGTACCATGTTAGAAAGGAATTGGCGTATGCATGTCTGAGATATCTGTGTGGAAGTTCGGACTGGACGGAACCGAAACTATAAGTCCCCCAACTTTGTCAGCAGGGACTAATAAGCAAGCATAACAAAGTTTTGCATGCAAATGTACAATAATGCTATAATCTTTATGTTTTAGAAGGCTGAGGAAACTGGTTATGTTGAAGACAACGTCGCAGATATTTCTGAGGATGATCTTAAACAGGGTAGGTACTAACTTTATAGGTTTTACCTTTGACACAATAGTATGATTCAGCATTTTGAATCAGTGAAAAACAATCAATAAAAGCTCTTCATCAAACATGACATAACCAGCATACTATTTATTTCTAATTTATGTAATTTCAGTTACACACACAGAATGGCTTAATTTATATGCACAGAGCTTAATTCATAACAAAAAAGTCATATTTTTATCAAGGGCCAAAATAATAATCACTTGTAACATTCAAAAAAAATAACAAAATCAAGAGGAATGCAACTATGTCAATTTAAAATGATTTATCATTCTAGCCAAATTAGTTGCAACCTTAGTCATTTTCATATTAATAATTTTTGATGCAGAAAAGGATCCATCAAAGTTGTTGCTACTTGAGGTTGACCCAGCACTGGAAATTAAGTCATCCACTGAGACTAGTGTACAGACAATGTTCAAAGCTGAGAAGTGTATCAGACTGAAAGGAAGGCAGTGTGATATGCTGCAAGTACTGACAACAAATACAGACACAGTTCAACATATCCTATCCTGTAGACAGGATGTCCTAGCACTGCTGGGTGTTACAAGGTATCTCTTGACTGATGCAGCAACTCAGGACTTAGATACTCAAGGTAACAATTACAGCTATTGTGATTATTCCAAAGAGGTAATAACAGCATTACCAACAAGTACTGTTGGCAAATGTAAAATTTCACTCAACACTAACTTGTGGTGACGTGCATTCCTGGATTTGTGTCAATAAATCTGTCGACTAATTTCAGTAAAATGAAATCATCAAAAAATTTACACAGGCATACTAAAAGTGGTATGTTATTTGCTTCTGATGGTTTATAATCTGAATTATTGGGAAAGATCTGTGTGCATTTATAGTTTTCAATAACAAGAAATTTGAGTCACAAATACCTGTACAATGTGTGTAATATGATTGTCTTTATATAGATTTGACTGGAAATATTATTTTATAATTTGGATTAATTCATGAGTGTAGAGAGCAATTTTAATTACTTCAAATGTGGCCATAAGTGTGATTATGAAACTGTTAACATGAAAATTACAGCTCAGTGATTGAAACACAAAGTACATGTATATATCATTCTGCTGATTTAAAATGCATTAACAGGAAAGCCCTGCTTTGTACAGGTTTTTATTTCATACTCAACATCAAGAAGAGAGGTTGCTTGGTTTATGTAACAATGATAATGGTATCTTTTTTGGAAGACATATTACACAACAATTTGTTTTTGAATACTGTGTTGAAATCACTTCTTCCATAAATTTCATAAATGTAATCACTGATTGCACAAGGCAGCCTTCAGTCAGATCAATCAGTTTGTTTTTCCTGACAACTACCTTGATTATTGTAGTGTTTATAATCAACTTATTTTCCATCATTACAGAAATGGAGGTACAACTCATAAGAGATGGCACTAAGGTTCTAACTCTACCAGCATCAGATGAAAATGTTATAAGTTTACTTTGTAAAAGTTTACTTCCATGTCAAATTAGCCAGATCCAAATCACAGAGTACATAGTTAAGCAGCTGTTAGCACAAATAAGTGAGAATGATCTTCAAAGTCAGTTCTACATCATCAACTAGAAGAAGCTAAACAGGAAAAGGCTACTTTGGTAGAACACATTAGAAAATTAACTCAGACAATAGACATAACTGAAAAGGAATTGACCAAACGTGTTGACAAGTCTATGCACGAGAAACTTTCATCTGAACTGACAGAGAAGGAAAAGATCATCTGTGATCCAGAGGCAAAACTGTCAGGTCTGGAAGAGATTTTCCCTGAGTTGAAAATACAAGGAAAGGATGAAATGAAAATTGGAAGTCATATCATGAAGATGAGGAAGGACCAAAGGTAAGATCTTTTGAGTCTCTCCAACTTAATGACAAAAAGACTATAAAACTAATGATTAGATATGATATTTTGAACCAGGGAAAATTAATCATAATGCAAAAGTGAATTCTTAGTAAAGATATGTGAAAGAACATGGAGTAAAGTCAATGCTTTCAGACCAAGATTTATTCAACATTAAATTAGAGCACTGAGTGTCACTAAATGTACCTGTAAGGTAAATGGGTCACTCAAAGTCACTGTTTATCTGAGTCACATGAATATCTATTAATGTGACTCAGATTAACAGTGGCTTTGAGTTGTGTTGACAAGGTAAATTGTAGGGGTGTTTCAACAACTTGCAATAAACGTTAAATAAATTTATCAAAAGTTGCAGACACTACTTGACCTTTAAAACTTCGACAAAAGATTACCACAGACTAGCTGTCATATCTATTCTTTAAATCTGTTTGTAGATGTCATTGGCACTACACTGGATGATGCTAAGAGTAAAACAAAAATAACTGACAATGAGGAAGACAAAACACTGCAACAAAGTACAGCTGTCAGAGATGGAAGTGAGATGGAGACAGCCACATCAACACAACCTGAGATGACTGTCAGGGAGGGAAGTGAGATGGAGACAGCCACACCAACACAACCTGAGATGACTGGTATGGAGGGAAGTGAGATGGAGACAGCCACACCAACACAACCTGAGATGACTGGCAGGGAGGGCAGTGAGATGGAGACGGCCACACCAACACAACCTGAGATGACTGGCAGGGAGGGAAGTGAGATGGAAACAGCCACACCAACAAAACCTGAGATGAGTGTCAGGGAGGGAAGTGAGATGGAAACAGCCACACCAACAAAACCTGATATGAGTGTCAGGGAGGGAAGTGAGAATGAGACAGCCAAGCCAACTCAACCTGGGATAACTGTCAGGAGGGAAGTGAGATCAAGGCAGCTACACCAACAAAACCTGAGATGAGTGTCAGGGAGGGAAGTGAGATGGAGACAGCCACACTAACACAACCTGAGATGACTGGCAGGGAGGGGAGTGAGATGGAGACAGCCACACCAACACAACCTGAGATGACTGGCAGGGAGGGAAGTGAGATGGAGACAGCCACATCAACACAACCTGAGATGACTGTCAGGGAGGGAAGTGAGATGGAGACAGCCACACCAACACAACCTGAGATGACTGTCAGGGAGGGAAGTGAGATAGAGACAGCCACATCAACACAACCTAATATGAGTGTCAGGGAGGGAAGTATGATGGAGACAGCCACACCAACACAACCTGAGATGACTGTCAGGGAGGGAAGTGAGATAGAGACAGCCACACCAACACAACCTAATATGGTGTCAGGGAGGGAAGTATGATGGAGACAGCCACACCAACACAACCTGAGATGACTGGCAGGGAGGGAAGTGAGATGGAGAAAGCCACACAAACACAACCTGTGATGAGTGTCAGGGAGAGAAGTGAGTGAAGACAGCCACATCAACACAACCTGGGATAACGGTCAGGGGGGGAAGTGAGATACAGACAGCCACATCAACACAACCTGAGATGAGTGTCAGGGAGGGAAATGAGATGGAGACAGCTACCCCCATACAACCTGAGATGAGTGCCAGGGAGGGAAGTGAGATAGAGACAGCCACACCAACACAACCTGAGATGATTGGCAGGGAGGGAAGTGAGATGGAGACAGCCACACCAACACAACCTGGGATTACTGTCAGGGGGGGAAGTGAGATGGAGACAGCCACATCAACACAACCTGAGATGAGTGTCAGGGAGGGAAGTGAGATGGAGACAGCTACCCCCATACAACCTGAGATGAGTGCCAGGGAGGGAAGTGAGATGAAGACAGCCACACCAACACAACCTGAGATGAGTGTCAGGGAGGGAAGTGAGATGGAGACAGCCACACCAACACAACCTGGGATTACGGTCAGGGAGGGAAGTGAGATTGAGACAGCCACATCAACACAACCTGAGATGACTGGCAGGGAGGGAAATGAGATGAAGACAGCTACCCCCATACAACCTGAGATGAGTGTCAGGGAGGGAAGTGAGATGGAGACAGCCACATCAACACAACCTGAGATGACTGGCAGGGAGGGAAGTGAGATGGAGACAGCCACATCAACACAACCTGAGATGACTGGCAGGGAGGGAAGTGAGATGGAAACAGCCACACCAACAAAACCTGATATGAGTGTCAGGGAGGGAAGTGAGAATGAGACAGCCAAGCCAACTCAACCTGGGATAACTGTCAGGGAGGAAGTAGATCAAGGCAGCTACACCAACAAAACCTGAGATGAGTGTCAGGGAGAGAAGTGAGATGAAGACAGCCACGTCAACACAACCTGAGATGACTGGCAGGGAGGGAGGTGAGATGGAGACAGCCACACCAACACAACCTGAGATGACTGGCAGGGAGGGCAGTGAGATGGAGACAGCCACATCAACCCAACTTGAGATGGCTGTCAGGGAGGGAAGTGAGATGGAGATAGCCAAATCAGCACAACTTGAGATGGCTGTCAGGGAGGGAAGTGAGATGGAGACAGCCCAATCAACACAACTTGAGATGGCGGTCAGGGAGGGAAGTGAGATGGAGACAGCCAAATCAACACATCCTGCGGTGATTGGCAGGGATGGAAGTGAGATGGAGACAGCCACACCAACACAACCACAGGTGCTGGGAGAGGGCATCAGAAAAGACACAACAATGTTACCTGAAGCACATGTTGCAGAAAAGAGCGTCCAAGAAAGACTAGTTACCATGGGAAAAGAACATCAGAAACGTAACATATGTTTTTCATTGTCTACTGCAATTGATAAGTAATACCGGATCTGTACATCAGCCTGTAAAAGTGAAGTACTTGTACAATGATAGCCAGTGAACATTGCACAAGGCAAAATATTTATTTGGCCATTGGTTGTCATTTTTTGCAAAGTCTTAAATTTGAATATTGGCCTTGATAGGGTAAAAAATACAGTTAAACCAGTAAACAGATAATTTGAGAAAAATATTCTGATAAATGCCTGTGCATTTTGCCTATGTACATTAAAGGAACTGAAATGAGCACTGGTAATTGGAGTTTTAATGGAAGATCAAAGAATACTACATGTACCAACAGCTGGGGAATGGTCATTGAAGGAGACAAAGATCATTTCTTTAATTTTTTGGGACTGAGATCTCTTATGAGATTCTATAATTTGTCTGAGTAATTCCCTCACAGAATTGTTGGATCAAGAATATTTTTCTCATTTCTCTGCTTAATTTGACTGAAATACCCAGTTGATACCAATGTTTTTTTGTGCAATAAATAACACTACTGTACTGTATTTGACTGTAATTTTTACAAGTATAAGAGAAATATGAGAAATGTATTCCAACAAACCAATGATCTGACGCGGAACATCTTACATTCTAGGGGAAGTTTGTCGAACACTTGCTGGATAAAGGAATTTCCCGACATGTAGAGATGTTCATCCTCAGTCCATTGATAAACATCAGTTCTGTGTGTTTGAAATAATAGGACAGAACTTACTGTTGATGTAGGTATTTCTTATCCATCCACAGAGAAGAAAGACTCTGGTGGCATTTTCAGCAAGATCTCCAAGCGTATCTTTGGACGTAAAGAGAAATCTGATGGTAGTACAGCGATGCCTGAAAGTAAACAGGAACAGAGGAGTTCAGTTAGTACTGGTGGTGAAGAGATGCCTAGTGGTTCAGTGTCCTCTAAGATGTCTAGTCGTACAACACATTCTGGAAGTAAATCTGGTAAGTAATACTGTTAATTGTAAACACTCTATGTTTCAGAATTAATTTTCTACGCTTGTTGAGGAGATAGGTGCCCTTTTAGCACTAGTATATTTTTTACTATTTTACTTGATTAAACTCAAATTGCAACAAAATATGAACTGAAAATGCTCCTGTGTTTCAGTATATCTTGCCGTTGTTTGTAAATTGAAACTCTTGCCAAAAGTTTGGAACTTCATTGAAATTGTTGTGGTCAACCACGAACAATATTAACCACAGATTGATTTCAACACTCTTTAAGTATAAATGCATATACCAGTATGATTAGTTGAAATGAAATTAATTTCTTTGACTGCTGTCATTGTATCACCACTTACTGCAATTGGTCATGAACTTCAAGCTATATGCCAAACTGTGAAAGATCATTAAATATGCAAATTAGAGATTTGATGACACAAAAATACAATGTCTTTCACTACTATTGTACAACTTTCTTATCAATTTACATACCTGTAGCATTGTCATCAACTTTGGCTGTCTCTCCAGTTATCACTAATTTTGAAAAGTTTGTTAAATATACAAATTACTAATCAGCAGAAATAGCAACTTTCATCAGCTTTGGTCAAGTCCTTCCAGTTTAATGTGCCAAATTTGAAATGTTCATTAAAATGCATATTATCAATTAGCTGACAAGAAAATACAAAATGTGTTCCATAATTGTATCATTGACTCATCAATAGTAAGTTTTATAAATTTTACTAATAAGTCCTTCCAGTCTTCTGTTGCTGCTAATTCAGTAATTGGGAAAGTATGTGAAATATGCAAATTCGTAACTAGCTGATGTAAAAATGCTTAAACAAATATCATTAATACATGTATTTTATCATAGTATCTTCCGAATACATAACAAGTTTTGTAAACTTTGGTAAAGTCAGAATGTACCGTATGTACCATATTTCATTTGAAATATGGTATTTCTCTGATATTTCATTCTTGAGACAGACAGACAGACAGACAGATAGTAAGACAGACAGAAAGACAGACACACACTCAAACAAACATTGCTGTGACATAAACTCAGATGTTACGTGTGAGATAAACATTGATCACAACTCTAGTTATGCTAATAATTAAGAAATGTACACCTTTTTGCTCACCCCCCCCCCCCCAACAGACAGGGCAAGCAAATCATACTAAAGACATAATTATGTCACGTACACAACACCAGCATAAGAAGCTATCTAGTTTAAAGTACTGCTTGATATGCAAAATACGTATGATTATTTGCACTGACCATGGAATGATCTATACCGGCGGTATTGTTCTTATGCAAGGTTTTAACATTGGTGAAAATTTTGAACAATAATGAATACCAGCATGCCATCACTACTATGAATAGGGTTCAAAATATCCGGTGGTCATGCGTCAAAAGACTACCAATTATCTCATTTGGACCACCAGATTCTATTTTGGGTGGTCAATCTTGACCACCAAGTTTTCAGAGGTCACACTAGTGCACTGCAGAGCTGTAAATCTTACATGCCTCTCACAGTTTATTGCTAGGAGTATCCAGAAACAATATATTGTCCTCAGAGATAGATGTTTTAGCAGTTATGTAGACACATCTTGTCTGTTCAACCACAGTCCCGCCACTGTGGTTCAATGTCAGTCCTTCAACCCCACTCCACTCTACTCAAGTAAGGTGTTCCTTTGGCTAGACAATGTCTCTCTTTGTTTTACTGTTTACTGCTAACAATTATTGTGATTAAGTCTGCAAACATTGCACAACATCTCCTTGCACATTTCGTCTAGTCATTAAAGTGACATAGATCAAGGTACACAACTCTTACAAACCTAACTTCATAACAGTTTAAAAACATGCAATAATTCAATTGTCATGTTATCAGCAGGAATTGTCATTTCTTGATTACTCAGTTTGTAATTCTGTCAAAACTTAAAATCTGTAAAACAAGTCCTTTGCATATAACCAGTCAGTCAGTCACTCATGTAGCAGTCAAGTTGATCTGTTGTGAAAATACTGAAAATTTTCTAGTGGATTTACTGGGCATCCAACATACATGTGTAGCAGCATGGTGGAATGGTTCCAGAACAAGATGTACAGCCCACTATTCACCCCTATGGACCCTGACCTCCACAAGAATTACACTCTGATAATGATTAATTTTTTTTGACCACCAAGATTTAACAAATCGACCACCAAAGTTTTAATTTGGAGGTCAAACTTTACCACCAAACAAAAAAATAAATTTCGAACCCCGATTGAAATACTCAGTGTATCCCATCTTTTCCAAATTTTGGAGTGATATCAACAAAACTTCTTACAAACATACTAGTACTGTGATAGGGCCAGCACATAGAGGTAATTAACACTGACAGATACCTTTTTGAAAGGAAACACTTTAACATTCAGCACAACTTTTAACTTTTCAAGTAACGCAATGTACTATTGTTCATTTGTTAAAAGAATAACTTATGAATTGAAAATAACTTACATAAAATACTGAGAAACAAGTCATTGACAATGACAAAGTCCCCACTTGTAATAGGAGTATAGTCTTCATGGGGCAGGGAAATGTGGTCATTAAGAAGTACCACTGGAGTGTATATGTTCAGATGTATGGGCACATAGGTTTATGTCATTTTTCCAAATTTATAACAAGAGGCATGTCTAAGAGGCATGTCTCAAGTTGCCCGGAATTAGACATGTGCATAATTAATGAGGTAAAAGCGTGTGTTGTCATAAGGTCTCCCATCCTACTAAATATAAAGGACATAGCACTTGTGGTTACTTATTTTATTGTCATAAACGTATATTTAAGGTAAAAGGTTATGGAGGTCACATGATATTTTGTCGAAAAATTTCTATCCTATAGTTGTCCCTATATACCAAAAATCAGACATCCAGCTCTATTGGCTTGCTTAAAATTACAGGGCTCGAAATTAGCGGTGGTCTTGCATCAAATGACCACCATTTGTCCACGCTTGACCTCCAAATTCTGTAACTGGTGGTCATTTTGACCACCATGAAAAGATGTAGTATTTAGCGGTTGCCGGTTTGTCTGATGGCTCGCCTACCACTCGCGCAAATCAAATTCCGCGAGAGCGATTAGCCGCTCGCGCCACGGCTGGGACCCAAGTTTTTGAGACCAAAGGCACACGTCACGTTGTATCCAAAATGTAACATACTCTAATCTCCTCCGATCGACGCCCGAGGCACAGTGTAGCGAATAAAATTATGCTTTCAATATTCAGTTCATTTAACATGAATTACGTTCTCGGCAAGCAATGGAATGGATTGATTTAGGTGCAACAATGTGATACAGTATTACAATAGCACTGTACTTGTCTAGCGATAGCGTATCGGCATCGGGCCTGTACACTTCAATAGCACCACTACGGTTCGGAATTTACACGTATACAAACAAATGTACAAAGTACAGCCCTTCATTCTTACAAATTCAAACCAACTCCGTTTTCTTGGCTGCTATATTCTTTCTTAGTGTTTACAACATAAACGGTTATCCTGCCGCAGCAAGATTTCATAGCAAAATATTACGCTATCGAGATCGAACGTGGAGAAAATGTCGATGACATGACGAATGATATTACTTCGCAACTCGCGGAAAACAAACGCGTAATCTCTGATTAAACAGTTTAGCCTGAGCGACTGCTAGGTCTCTTGGTCCTTTGAAAGCTTAAAATAATTAAATTGACTCTGAAAAGTTGGACAGATACCCGATAATTCTGAAAAAAAGATCGCGAAACGATCATGAGTTCATTCTACCGTAAAACTTTGAAAGACGTAAATTTTTGCGACATTTTGGCGCACAGCGCATAGGAGTTCTGTGTGACTGTCGTAAAATGGTACCTATTGAAACAATTGGCAGCCCTCGGCCCTCTTCGCCTTCGAGTGTACACACCGCGGATCGTGTACCTCGACGTGCCTATTATGATAAATTCGTCTTGTTTTGTGGAATGTAAACTTGTGATCACTTCAATATATCGCGGTAACAATCGCCAAGTTAACTTTGGTTGAAGACCAACGAGCATGCAGGATGTTTCAGCGGGCCGCAAACGTAAACAAATGAAATATAACTTGACTGTGGACTGCTGGTAGCACGATTCAGTGTAAAATCTAGTTCTGTACGCGTACTCGGCGTAGTTCAAACTATGGAGGTAAAAGTACCTCCATGTCCAAACCAAACATGTTTAATGACAGCACTGTTGTCTTGGAAGGTTTTTGTCTTAATGCCAATATATCTAATGTGCATACCATAAGTCTTATAGTATTTTTAAAAGGCTTGTAAGCTTATGAAAAAAATCATGAAAAAGTTACATGTCCTTTTAAAAAGTAGAACTTCATCTATTTGTCCATGAATGCAACAGAGGCCACATTTCTGCATATTTATTGTTCGAAAAATGTTCAAAGCTAGCCAATATGCTATGAACATTTGGGTGGGAGAACACTGCTTATCCTGTTTAATAGGTATTATTTTTTTATCCACTGTACAGACATGTACATTTTGGGTACAGCTATGTTCAAAGACTCCCACCATAACATTGACCTCTCTTTTCATGAATACAAAAAGCCTGATAATATGATTCAGTTAAAAAAAATATTGACTACCAGTTGCCTTAAAATGACCACCAAATTTAAAATGTGGTGGTCAAAATGACTACCAGGATAAAATGTTAATTTCGAGCCCTGAACTAGATATGTGCATAATTAATGAGGTACAATATGTGGCGTCATAAGGTGTCCCATCATACCATATATGAAAGGTTAAGCACTTGTGGTTACTAAGTTATGGACAAATATGTATATTTGAGGTCAAAGGTCACCAAGGTCATGTGACATTTTGTAAAAAAAAAAGTATTGCTACGTTATCCCTATAAACCAAAAATCAGACCTCTAGCTCTATTAGCTCGCCCAAAATTAGATATGCGCATAATTAATGAGGTACAATATGTGGCGTCACAAGGTGTCCCATCATACTAAATATGAAGGGTGTAGCACTTGTGGTTACTGAGTTATGAACAAATATGTATATTTCAGGTCAAAGGTCATTGAGGTCACATGACATTGTGTCAAAAAAATTGTATTGCTAAGTTATCCCTATGTACCAAAAATCAGACCTCCAGCTCTATTGGCTCGCTCAAAATTAGATATGCACATAATTAATGAGGTACAATATGTGGCGTCATAAGGTGTCCAATCATACCAAATATAAAGGGTTTAGCACTTGTGGTTACCAAGTTGTGGACAAATATGTATATTTGAGGTCAAAGGTCATTGACATCACGTGACATTTTGTCAAAAAAATTGTATTGCTAAGTTATCCCTATATACCAAAAATCAGACCTCTAGCTCTATTGGCTCGCTCAAAATTAGATATGCACATAATTAATTAGGTACAATATGTGGCGTCATAAGGTGTCCCATCATACCATATATGAAAGGTTTTGCACTTTTGATTACTTTTTATTTTTTATTATTAATTCTTTATTTCGGACAATGAGCATGTCCATATATATAAATGGTTACAGGATTGGCAAAAAAGAATGATACAAAAAAGGTTACATCAAGAAATATTCATTTAGTTGTGGACAAATATATATTTGAGATCAAGGTCACCAAGGTCACATGACATTTTGTCAAAGTGTCTGAGATATCTGCGTGAACGGCTGGACTCATTGATGGACTCACCGACGGACTGTCCCAATCTATAAGCCCCCTGGACTTTATTTGTGGGGACTTAAAACTGTATCACTGCATCCTTTTTGCAATATGAATATGATGAGAAACTAAATTTTTATTTTTCTTGGCCTTATACATGGGAGTCTATGGAGAGCTGCCTTATACATGGGAGAACTAAAAAGTCCTATAACACAGCCAAATTTGATCGTATTGTGAAACAAATCGACATGCATCTGTATGAGGTAGGGTACTATTCTTTTGCAAAGTTTGAAAGAAATTGACCTGGGCATCTCTGAGATATCTGCGTGAACGGACGCACGCACGCACGGACATGACCAAACCTATAAGTCCCCCCGGACGGTGTCCGTGGGGACTAACAACCAGGACATCCACAATAAAGCTGTATATGCATGCTGCTCCAATGTATGTGAATTGACCTACTATAGAGAAAAAGAACATTTGTAATTAGAAAGTATGAATTTGTAAATAAAAATATATATTCCAAAAATAATGTAGGGAATTTTCTAAGGTTCAAGTGCAGAGTAATTGATATTACCCATAATTCAACATTTGTATTTGTACAATGGCTGTAGTTTTTAACAATGACATAGACCTGTTTGAAAAGAAATATTTAATATTCAGCATAAATCTGTATGAAAGGCAGAAGCTTTTAAATTAATTCAATGTAACAGTTATTTAGTATTATTGCTCATTTCTGAAAAGAACAAGTCATCGTTGATGACACAGTCCCCGCTTGTCTATTTTGTTATAATCTTTGGTGTTTAGGTAGCTGTGGTCTAGGTAGCTGTGGAATGACATTGATGCAACGGGTGCATCAGGCCTGTGACTTGCATAATAAAGTAATCTGAGGAACGTTCAATAAATGACTCATCTCTGCCGGTAATGACCACTGAAGGAAC
Source organism: Ptychodera flava (assembly GCF_041260155.1). Lineage (NCBI taxonomy): Eukaryota > Metazoa > Hemichordata > Enteropneusta > Ptychoderidae > Ptychodera > Ptychodera flava. The sequence goes on from NC_091928.1 coordinate 31,759,458, forward strand.
TTTTGATTACATCACACATAACGATGCCCTCACTGCCTCTAGTGTCATGACGGCACATACTATACACATGGTTTGGTGGAATTTTCGAAATGGTATGGGATGGGTATGTTGTTGTAATCAGCCATTTCGGATCATATAATGAAACAAATTAATGTGCACTAGAATGCAGCCATAGTATTTTATCTTGTATCACGTTTGAACAAAATCATTCCATCGAGGGACAGTGACCTATGCTTATGTTTATGTTTCAAAGACATAACAAAATCACACACAAATTGAAATCAAATGGCTGTCTATTGACCATATGGATCATAGCACAAAATTAGTACACATGCATATGTATGCCATAGTACTTTATCTTTGTACCAAGTCTCAACAACATTGGTTAAGGAATATTTGCATATGATTAAGCCTCATATGATGGGGCAGGATGCGCTTACTATTTTCGAAACACCTGACATCACTTCTGGTCTTCTGGCCAGAGGTCCATATATCTTTCTTTCATAATTATGACTTTGTTTGTGTAGCGTCTATTACTGTCTGTTCTGTGCTGTTTTGTGTCTATGTTTACAACTATTGTCTTGCGAATTCTGACCTACTGTCATTTGATTATGGATTGGTATGATTGCGATTATTCCTCAAAGACATGAAAAAATCCAAAAATGACAATCTGGCAGCGATATTGGAAATAAATGACAATTTGGCAGCCATATTGGAACATGTCACGAAGAAAATTGACATGTACATGTATGCCATAGTGCTTGATCTTTGTGTCAAGTTTGGACAAAATGGGTGTAATGACCTTTGAATTACGCTTCAAAGATATGCAAAATTCCAACAAAATGGCAGTTCTGCAGCCATATTCGATCCTATCGCAAGGTTAATTGATACATGCGTATGTATGCCACAGTGCTTTGCCTTTGTGCCAACTTTGAACAAAATCGGTTCAAGGATGTTTGAGTTATGGTTCAAAGACATGAAAAAATTGCAAAAAAATGGCCGCCTCATGCCATATTGGATTGTATCGCAATATAATTCGGCATGCATATGTAGGCCATAGTGTTATGCCTTTGTGCCAAGTTTGAACAGAATTGGATCATATCACGAAATAAATTAATGTTCATATGAAGGGCATAATTTTTTGCTTTTGTGCCAAATTTGAACAGAATCGGTTCAGGATGTCAGACATGAAAATCGCAACAAATGGCCGCCTCATGCCCATATTGGATTGTATCGCAATATATTCGGCATGCATATGTAGGCCATAGTGTTATGCCTTTGTGACAAGTTTGAACAGAATCGGTTCAAGGATGTTTTAGTTATGGTTCAAAGACACGAAAAATCGCAAACATAATGGCTGCCTTGCAGCCATATTGGATCTAATCGCAAAATAATTTGACATGCATATGTAGGCCATAGTGTTATGCCTTTGTGCCAAGTTTGAACAGAATCTGTTTAAGGATGTCTGAGTTATGGTCCAAAGACATGAAAGTTGCAACAAAATGGCCCCCTCGCACCCATATTGGATCATATCGCAAAATAAATTGATGTGCATCTGTAGGTCATAGTCCTATGCCTTTGTGCCAAGTTTGAACAAAATTGGTTCAGCAGTGTCTGAGAAACTGTTGATGATGGACGGACGGACGGACGGACAGACGGACGCACGCACGCACGCACGGACGCACGCACGGGACCCAATCTATAAGTCTCCGCCGGACTTCGTCCGCGGGGACTAACAACTTATGAATTGAAATTTACTTACATAAAATGCTGAACAGGTACCAGTAAATCCACAATAAAGCTGTACATGCATGCTGACTCCATTGTATATGAATTGATCTATTATAGATGAAAACATAATTTTTAACTAAAAGTATCAATTTGTGAGTAAAAATGTATCCTCCAAAATTTCCATATATAATTATTCCAAGGTTACGTTGCAAAGAAATTGATCTTACCCATAATTCAACATGATTTGTACACTGTCTTTAAAAACTCAAGAATCTAGTGTACAGAAATTCAGACAAATTTCAGTAAATTTAAAGGATGTACCGGTAGTTTTGGGCTCCTATTTAGTACCATTGTGTAATTTGAAAAAAATGTGAAATTGATGGTGATTGTTTTGTGGAAGAGATGGCATTTTTTAGAAAGATTAAAATGTTCTTGTAGACAGCTTCATGATAAATTTTACAAGAAATAGAAAAACCAATTTCAGCTGTATGGCCAATACAAAGTATGGTTACTTTTTTGAATGTATGAAACAAAGGAAATTTACATTTAACCTCCTTCGAGAGAATGACGAACTTTGTTGTCATTTCAAGTCACAACAAGGATGTGTCACCTTGAGTAATTTTGATTTCAAGAGTAATCTTTTCAGGAAATATATTCTCTGTATGACAATTTGGTTAGACAGTCTGACATATAAGTATGTGAATCATACTAGAGACAGCGTTTCCCATGACATTGACTTAGGAAGCCAGATTGATCCAGTACTGCCTGATCTGACATCTAAAGTGCAACTTTGGGTATTCGTTCACCATTTGCACTGACTGTAGAATGATATATAGTAATGTTGTTGTGCCAAGTCTGAATACGATACACAGTGTTCGAAATAATCGGTGGTAATGGTGGCATTTGCCACCAAAAACTGTCAATCTGCCACCAAAATTTTTTTCAGGTGGTATTTTTCTGCCACTAAATTGTGGGTCATCATGTCATCGATCCTACGGCTTGGAACACTGAAGGAACACGCGTTGTCTGACAGCGGAAAAACTCATTAGCAAAAAAGACAAGTCATCGTTGATGACACAGTCCCCACTTGTTAATGGTCACTTTGATGATCAGACCTCTAACTGTATTGGCCAGCTAAGAAATACATATGCGCATAATAATGAGGTACAAGATGTGACATCTTAAGGTCTAATATCCTATCAGAATTGGAGGGTATAGATATAAAGGACATAGCACTTGTGGCTACGTATTTATCGACATAAACGTATATTTCAGGTCAAAGGTCATCGAGGTCACATGACATTTGGTCAAAAAATTTCTATCCTATAGTTATCCCTATATACCAAAAATCAGACATCCAGCTCTATGGGCTTGCTCAGAATTAGATATACGCATAATTAATGAGGTACAGTATGAAGCATTATAAGGTCTCCCATCATACCATATATGAAGGGTGTACCACTTGTGGTTACTGAGTTATGGACAAATATGTATATTTGAGGTCAAAGGTCACCGAGGTCACGTGACATTTGTCAAAAAAATTGTATTGCTAAGTTATCCCTATATACCAAAAATCAGACCTCTAGCTCTATTGACTGGCTCAAAATTAGATATGCGCATAATTAATGAGGTACAATATGTGGCGTCATAAGCTGTCCCATCATACCATACATGAAGGGTGTAGCACTTGTGGTTACTGAGTTATGGACAAATATGTATATTTGAGGTCAAAGGTCACCGAGGTAACATGACATTTTGTCAAAAAAATTGTATTGCTAAGTTATCCCTATATACCAAAAATCAGACCTCTAGCTCTATTGACTCGCTCAAAATTAGATATGCGCATAATTAATGAGGTACAATATGTGGCGTCATAAGCTGTCCCATTATACCATACATGAAGGGTGTAGCACTTGTGGTTACTGAGTTATGGACAAATATGTATATTTGAGGTCAAAGGTCACCGAGGTCACGTGACATTTTGAAAAAAAAATAGTATTGCTAAGTTATCCCTATATACCAAAAATCAGACCTCTAGCTCTATTGGCTTGCTCAAAATTAGATATGTGCATAATTAATGAGGTACAATATGTGGCGTCATAAGCTGTCCCATCATACCATATATGAAGGGTGTAGCACTTGTGGTTACTGAGTTATGGACAAATATATATATTTGAGGTCAAAGGTCACCAAGGTCACATGACATTTTGTCAAAGTATCTGAGATATCTGCGTGAACGGATGGACTCACGGACGGACATGACCCAATCTATAAGCCCCCTGGACTTCATCCGTGGGGACTAAAAACTGTGTCACTGCATCCTTTTTGCGATATGAATACGATGAGAAACTAAATTTTTATTTTTCTTGGCCTTATACATGGGAGTCTATGGACTGCCTTATACATGGGAGTCTATGGAGACTGCCTTATACATGGGAGTCTATGGAGGTGAAAACTAAAAAGTCCTCTAACACGGCCAAATTTGATCGCATTGTGAAACAAATCGACGTGCATCTGTATGGGGTAGGGTACTATCCTTGTGCAAAGTTTGAAAGAAATTGACCTGGGCATGTCTGAGATATCTGCGTGAACGGACGGACGGACGGACGCACGCACGGACATGACCAAACCTATAAGTCCCCCCGGACGGTGTCCGTGGGGACTAACAAAAACAACTAATTACGACATTTTGGCATGAATGAAAACATAGTGTGAATTCAAACTTGCGATTGGCAGCTTTTGTACACTTGACATGTTGTTGCCCTCTGTGATAGCCGCATATGCAGTCATACCGCACAAGATAAAAGCATGTTGTGACATTTTGAAAACAAAGCCAAACTGCAGCCTGCATGAATTAAATGATGATAAATACTTGCAATTCATTATAGTCCAGTCAATCTAGGTTTAACCTAGGACTAATTGCAACTGAAATTATTTCTTCACCATGGCCTTTCGAAAGGTCTCACTAATGACATATTAAAAGTATAGGAAAATCTAAGGGGTGCAACTTGTTTAATTTGCATATATTCAAATTAGCTATATATCGCCTTTAAAATGACAGCTATACTCACATTTTGGGCATGTAAACTGACTTCAAGTGACTTTTTTCATTGCAACACAATTTAGTAAGGTTCAACAAGTCATTTTCTAAATGTCTTGAACAATAAATATCATGCAAATTAACTAATTTGCATATATTCGCAGTTTGTCAATTATTTCAGACAAAATGAATGTTTAAGCTCATATTCTTTCTCTATGAAATTGTTAAGGTTTTGCAAGAATTATCAATTTCATAGCAAAAAAATATGGGGTTGACCTAATTTGTATGCTAATTATTTTAATATAAAAGGCCTAATTTGCATAATTTGACACAAACGGTCTTCTGAATACAATAAGACTACAATAGTTTTCATGGACATTTTCTGGTTAGTCAGAAGTGCAATGAATAAAGAGAAGAGTTTCAGAGCATTACTGTTTAAATAAAGGTTATCAGAATACTGTCTTCTTTCTTTAACGACAATAAGGTTATTCATGAAAAATCATTGGACGTGCTCAAGTTTTTGACATCCATTGTCAATAGTTCAGTCATTTTCTCCTACATGTTCGTTGTGTGAAAATAGAAGAAAATAGAGCTGAAACACAAGTTTACTTCAGCCTCCCTTAATACAAAGTGTTGGTTATTTGGTCAAGCATTTTGATATGCATTAAGATAATCCAAATCCGCCAGTAAGTTCCAAATATTATTGACATTATGCAAATTCTCTAGATAATTGAAACGAACCATACGAATCAACCATTGTTTATTTACAGGGCTTTTCAGTCTGTACGCCCTATTTATAATCATTACAATGAGTTAAAAGACACAGAAATATAAAAAATCATGTCAATTTCTTTGTACTGAGCAAAATGTTCATTCAAGTTATAAAATGATCATCTTTCGATAGGAAGTACTTAAAGTAATAAATAACTTAAACAAGTATGTTCTCTCAATGTAACTGCTCGTTTTACTGATAATATCATTAATTAAAATACATTGACATCAATTTGAAAAATTAAAGAAATTATTAAATGATCATCATATAGGATTTATACACATGAGGAATCGTTCAAAATTAGGTACATTTATTTAGCATGTTAGTAAAAAATTCCAACCTCTCTGTACGATATTGTATAACATTCAAGTTTCAAGTATTAAATTTAATAGAGTGTAGGAATTTCCCATAAAATCTTTTACAATTAGCCCTGTTGCACAATGTAGAATGTATTAGACTTTGAATATACCTTTTCTTGGACCTTTTAAGTATTTAAGGTGAAGAAACAATTCATGTTCCAATCAGAAAAATGAAGTGACATGGTTGACTTATTTGACTAATGCAAATAAGAACTTTTTTATTGCTGTAAGATATATTTGAAAACATTGCCTAAACTTAAAACAAAAAAATAGCGTCAATGACACTGTCGCTCCCATATGGGTGGTAACAAGAGTGTTGAGGGAGTGAGAAATTTGTGAGCAATGCTTGGTTTGTGTGCGGGTGCCTCATGAGTTCTACACGATGCAGCGGATCTGAGTCAGAAAACTGTAGCAACTACACTATACTATAGGACGCTTGGTGAACCACTACTTAAAAGTGAGCTTCATCAGAGTGGTTTGACTGGGATGTTTGTGTTAGGTGATAGGGTAATGTACATTGAGAGTTGGAGTTCCAGCCAGAATTTATGTAGCTTGTAGTTCATTGATGGAATGCCAAAAAATTATGTCTACAATTGGAAATGAATATTATTTGACTTTAGGTGATGATGATGGAAAAATCTGGTCCAAAACCAGCGGACGTACTATGCACATATCCTCATCTAGGTCAACTATTAGGGATTGTGGTGTTGTGTATGATAGGTGGTGGGTGTATGGGTTAGGTTGGGACTAAAATTTTGGCAAAAATAAATGGATGACCCAGCAATTAGTCAGTAGCTGGATTGTTGGTGAGGTGAAGTGTGTGGAAGTTGGTCAAGTTTATGACATGGACAGACATATATACATGCATTGTACACACATAAAGAAATAGAGAAAATTTGAGAATATAGTATTTAATGAAAATACAGTTGACAATGACAGAAATGAAACTTTGTATCTTCACCAAACGGTGATCAGTAAGTTATCGATCACTTAAAAAGAAAATAAAATGAAAAGTTTCAAACTAGTAGGGTGTAAATAAATAGTTTAAAAGTCAGAAAAAAATAATTTTCAAACTTAACACAATATTCTGCACTAAGTGGTATGACCTAGCTCTCACTGTGACTTTTATGTGTAACTTCAACACTATACTGCTTGGTGCCAGAAACACAGACTTGATCCTCATAAAACACACAAACAGATTTTGTTGCCAACTTTTGTAATGTCAGTGGTGGTATTACATGCCATCGACATTTAATAGTTGTTCTATATTGTACATGTTTTTTTGAGATGGCATAGGAGAATCTTTGCTTGCTTGGGGAAAATTTTGTACCTGATTGAGTGAATGGAATCTTTGGGGAACAAAGTGTTACACAATTCATTTTCAAACCTAAGGGTGAATCTTCACCAAATGGTGTGACTAAATTTTAAGCTTTTGTAACCTTCACTCTAACTTCTTGGTGAAGTTTGTCATTACAGACATTAGACAGTTCTTTTTGCATTTGCTGCTCTAGCTGTGTTGCTCATGTTGCCTAGTTGAGATGTTGACGAGAAGAATCTTTGCTTGCTTGTGGAAAACTGTGTATGTCGTTGACTGAACAGCATCATTGAGGTGCAATGTAAAAACTACACCAGATTGTGATTGTGGGGACCAACTCTTCCTGCAGAAAGTAAATCTGAAATGATAATAATATCCCAGTATCAAAGATTAGAATGGTGAAACATGATTTGTTTGTAGATGAAATATAAAGTGAAATTCAGGTGTATAAAGTGGAATTCAGGTGTCATCTCTTACAGTTTATTCAAGGGAAAATTTTCATGTTATTAACTTCAAATCTAAGGCAACACTGTGAGAGGTGACACATGCACATTGTCAGGGCTTCAAACTTAATTGTCTGGTGTTACTGATATGTATTGAGATGATTATTTTTGCATGGGACCTTGATATAAGTGCCAAAATGCAAATGAGTCAGTATAATGCAAGGCATATAATTTTGAGGTCCTGAACTTGTGCCAGTGTTACAGTAGGAGATTTTCCTCTGTTTGCGAGAAGTATGCCTTATGGTCGATTGCAATCTACTTACAGAAGCTATAGGACCTATAACAACTCAGCTTGGGTAATCCTCCCTTGCATTGGTGAAATGCTGTCAAAGAGAGCATCGAAACAACATGTAAAATTGTGTAAACCTAGGTGCAGACCAACAAAGTAATCATAATAGGTAAGAATGAAAAAGGCTTGTATCATAGTTGAAAGACACTGGAAATGTTTTTAAACAGGTTTCATCTGGAGCTGTATAGATATTCTGTATGAATACATTTTCAGTATTTGGGGAAAAAAGCTGGTTCTATGAGAGGAACATGTATGTGCACACATGTATTCTTGATCTGGCACTAACAGCTGGATTCCATATCTATTGCTATAATGATAGGAAGGAGGGTCTTACATATTTTTGACATTTACGTCTATGCTGATCACAAGTCTGAGTTGAGCACAGATGAATCCGTTTTAGCCCAGCTAAAACATACATTGAAGCTGTTATCCAATGTGAAGCAGCATCTGTGTCATCCAACAGGTTGTTAAAAACGTTTACCACTTTTCTTTGTCCTGAAATGGCAGATGAGAATTTTGATTTTAGAATGAAATACAGCAATTTTAGAGCAAAATACAGCAATTTTAGAGTAAAATACAGCAATTTTAGAGCATCCCTAACACACAGTGACACTTTCAAAGTACTGTAATAAGTGATTTTATTGACTGTGTGACCAAACGGCAAAAGTCGCCTTAAATGACAAAGATTCATCACATTCTGATTGCATAAACAGTAATTGAGTGACGACTTTTTTTAAAGTTGTACTTTAACAGACTTGACTACTTAAACTTGCAGATTCCATAATAACGATGATGGTCACTTCCAGGGACCTGTATACAAAATATCACATCTGAAACAATATGTATTAATGTTAATTATTAAATTGTATCCAAATGTGATGGCAATGTTACAATATTTGTAATTTTGGAAAAGTTCAGACTATGGCCACTGATATTGATATCTTAAATTGGAATGACTCCATCAAGGGTCAACAGTGTGTTAATTGCTTACCATCGTTGCTGTTATGATAGCCTTTAGTTAAGAAGTGATTCTCCTATAACTTGGTGATGTTCTTACAATGTATACCATGATAACTTGTTCGGTTTTTAAATCAGTATCATAGCATGGACCCCAGAGAGCGACTTTAGCCTGGCCAGACAAATCTGCCATTGTCATAGTTCTTCATAAGATTGTTTCACCTGACCATATGTGTCCTTCTCATATCCTGAATTGAAATAATGTTGGGTGGAAAACTTTAATAAGTTACAAGACAAGCCTAAATGGCTAAATTAGTTACATAGAAAATTTGTATGTTGATTAATATGAAAATAACAGGACATGTTTTTACTAGTTTGTTTATTGTATGTGCCTTTTTCAAATATTAAAGCATGAAGGAAAAGAATCACAAACGCTGTTAACAATACTGTATTATGTTAAGTTAGGCTGGAATGCCAGACAGTTGTATATGAATATAGTTACTGGCAAAAAAATGAATTAAACAACAACAATAAATCGTATAGGCCAGTATGACCAAAATTTTTTCATACATAAACACACACCTGCATGTCACAAATGTGAAGTAGGGCCCGTGATTGAAGAGAGTATGTTGAGTGACATTGCGAAGCATGTCTTCAAAATACCATCAATTGAACAGAAATTCTAATAATTCAACAGAACCATGAAACTACAAAGCAATCAGTTTGTTCACTACCTGTGGCTGAGTTATTCCTCAGTGACCATGTTTACATTCAAGCAATGTGGTGTTGAAAACAAAAAATATAGGCAACAAAGTACCACACATAGGAGCTTTTACTTTCCAAAGCATCCACAAGCCCACATATAATTATCGCAACATATCAATAACCACTGCATGGCCTTGCATTCTGGTAATTTTCCATGGTCTTTGGTAAATAAATATTAACCGTGCATCCTTTTGTGCTAATATGCCGATAACTCTGCTGAAATTGTTTACTTAATGCATAAGGTGTCTACTGAGGCTGAACAATCATATAATTGAATTATGGTGGTAAGCTTACACAAACATACCAGGATGTTGAGACACACAGACTAATTAAATGTAAAAGCACTAACACCAGACTAGACTTACAACCGATGATCTAGCCCTTTAAGCCTGCTCACCCGTGAGCAGAATTTTGTACACACTTACTCGTTGTTTCACAACTGATTTTCGCCAATATTTCTTCTTTGGCATGCTGTATTTTCAACCTATGTATTAAAAACAAAATATAATTTTCAAAACTATTTACAGACTGGTAGAGATAAAGTATTAATTCATAATTAGTTATGCTAACTCCACGTCAATAGGGAATATTTTTAATTGATACCCAGGCATCCTACAATTCAATGTTTTTTTGAATAAAAGAGGTGTGCATAAATAACAATTCAAAACACCCTGAAAGAAAATATTGTGCAACACATTGCATCATAATTGTTGTTGTGTAGTCAACCAGAAGTCCTCACAAACATGATACAATAAAACAGCAAGAGAAGAAACAATAAAACAAATCTTTTTGTTTGTAGATACCCTTTTAATTCAAATCATCTCTCCCAAGAGGATAAGATTTAAATAAAGAGTCACATTAAATAAATTAAAAGGGTTCGAAATTCCCCGGTATCTCTGTGCTAACAGATTGGTATACCAGGGTTGGTCCTTGTGCAACTATATACATCTTGTACTACTTTCAGTCGTAGCCCACATGGGCAACTGTTTTTTTTAGACAATGAAACGTCAAATTTGATATATTTTTTTTCATTGCTACCTACTACACACTAAGGGAAAAATACTGTCTTTGTTAAAACAAGAACTTATCACAAATATGATAATGAAATTAAGCAAGCAAACTTATTTACAACCAATGAACCATGAGCCAACTTGAAGTTGAGTTGAAAACGAAACAGGTCACATGTACCATGCATGTACCTACTACTACAACTGCCACGCAACTAACGCTGTACTCTCCGACATTAACTGATATAACCCACTCACACACCTACAAATTATGAACCTTTAATTGTACGAACTGATGCCACAGACTAATGCCACAGTACACCTACGTTCGAATTAACTGATACCCGATCGACTTCACACGACCGACACGAGTCGATATTAAACGAAAACGCATTTACCGTTTTAGGTTCGTCCTTTTGAAATGCACTGTATACAAAAGCGCATCCTACAGCGCGGCCCATTCAGATATATTCACGGGGATCGCCACGTGCGGCGATGACACTTGAAACCGAAGTGGCAAGGAAAATCGTCCCAAGGCAAAGTTGATTTTTATCTCGACGAAGTGGAAAACAAGATTCGAATACTGGTCTGTTTTCTAGTCGTTGTCGACTTTCGTTTCTCTCTCAATGACCCGCTCAAACTACATTTACTTCCGCATTCATTGCAGCTGGTGCATGCTTTCTCAAACACCCTAGTCTCGCGAGAGTTATGACGTCACGTGTATACTAGTAATATGCTCAAGGCAGTCTCGTGTGAAATGACGATTGACTGTAACGTCGCCTACCTACAAACGCGATGCATGCACATTGCGGCCGTGACCCACGCAGCGGCAAATCGAATCGTCATGCACGACAGTTGTTGCTGGTCCCGATCAATTTCTTCCTATTTCGGCGGAAATTGCTCAGTTGAGGAAGGGTTCAAACTGCGTAACGTTGAACGTCAAGTGAAAAAAGCCTCACTTGAACAGCACGCAAACACGCAAGCTCATTTAGAAACGGCCTCTATAGCTCTGCATGGCAGGATGTGTGTTACCGGCGTTATACGGCCTCCCACCACAGCCCTACAGACTGATATAGAAAAAACCGCTGGTCCTCCTGCAGAAAATACAGTCGATTTTGAATCCAAAACTTGCATCGATCTTCGTTTTCTAGCACCCCGCCTCGCCAAATTACATGATGTGCGCGCCCAGCGTATTATTAGATACAGAACACGTCTTCAAAGTCCACACAGTTTGACGTATCTAAGTACCGCGGAATATCTCAGGAACACACTGTTTGAAACCTCTACTTTAAACAATACACGTGTATGTGTTCAACTGAGTTGTTTTTTTTAAGAAAGGTTTTGCTGTTGTTTCAGCGGTTCGAACAGACATCAAGTTCATCAACGCTGCGCATGGGCTGAACCGCCGTATAATATCGATTTTTTGTGGAGGGACCGTGATTAACCACACAGTCCGTTAACTCAGCTCCGTGCACTGTAGCTGAACGGATGAAAATCGACAACTGACCATGCAGTTTCAAATTCATATCAAAATGCATGCTACGCAACACTCTATATCTCAAAGTAACCTCACAACATGTAATCCCCATTGTCACTTCGGAATATTTTGACTCGGCAATGCCATTCTCAACAATTTCACAAGCGCTAAAGTTCAAGTACCCGTTCACACACTACAATCCACTATACACAACTTCTCCATGTAAAAATATGCATAAATATAATAGACCATACATTTTAAAACAGGTATTGATAGACATAGAGAATAGCTTACCTTCTGACTCGTGAAGTGCACCCAAAAATCTTGCAAAACGCAAGAAATATCTGGAAGTCCAGAGTAGTAGCGAGTTCAAGCTTCAACTTTTCTTTACGCACAATGGCATGTATTGCGTCACAATTTGGCTATTACATCAATTGTTACTATTCCCTAATTACATGTCTCTCTTCAGCGTGCAACAACAGGGTGCTACACTATAACCGTAACAGCAATGACGCGTTGAAATAGGTGGAGCTGGCTCTGCAGCAGTGACGCAGTTGAAAATAAATTGACCTTGAACATTGACTTTCAATGCGTGTTAAAAAAAAAGTCTACAATAAAACAACCAAAACATCACCATTCAAATACATACAAAATGCATGGATAATCCATAGTAATGTGGACACCAAGTTTTAAGATTCTCAAACAAATATTTTTGAAGAACAAAGATATTCAACCTAAAAATGAAAAAAAAATTCTTAAAAATATAAAATTAATAATATCCCTCTAAAATTAACAGTTTTTTAAAGGATTGACGCTACCTACCTACACACAAAATATCAACACATTCTGCCCGGTGGTTACCGAGTTACAGCATCTTCACCAATTTTCACTTTTTTGTACCTCATTTGAATATTTTTGACACATACATCTTCATTTGAACAAATTCACATCTCCAACCTAGGATGCCTCTAATTACCAAATATGAAGACATATCGTCTTGTAGTTTTTGTGTTTTTGATCCGGACGGACTAACAGACATACATACATACTTACATACATACACACAGACGCCATTTTGCCACCTTATACGAATACCTCCCATTTGCATATATACATATGCATATATGGGAGCGTAAAATGATGTTACATAGTCATTACAATGTCAGCTTATTTCGTAAATAGATTATCAGCATCGGTTTGTATAGTATCTATGATCCATTTAACATTTGGGTAAATTAGCTGTTTTATGCACAACTTCATTAAAGGCACTGTTCACGATCCCTGAGATCGCCTTTGTTCTAGTCTGTAAGAAGATTATGGAGGTTTGATAGCCTTTTGTTTTCCATTGAAATTGTAATCTGGTGGGTAAATTTTCTGATGAGACAATCTGGTGCCAACAAAGGCCTTTAAACTTGCGGTATGTAATTTCCATGACCCTACTAAAATTTACAATGAAGAAATAGTTCTAATGATCTCTGTTGTTGTTTAACATTATAAATAGTCATTTATAGGTCAAAGAAAGGGAAAAGTAAAGTGGTGGGAGGGGCACATTGCAGTTATGTAAAATGAGGAATCTTAAATGATATCATATGATGCATTGCCTACACACAAAAAATACATTAAATGATCAAATTGCTTGAATAAAATGTCAATTTGCTCAATATATTTTTAAGAAATCTATTAACAGCAACGATTTTGTTCCCATTACTAAGTTTTATATTTATTCAAATTATGCACTGTCTCACCTCTTCCTCTTAGAGTTAACTAGTCATATTGTTTGTCATTCTATACATTCAATACAGGGTTGAAACAAAAACTACTTGTTGTATGAATAAATATAATTTTTAAGTGAAATGCAGTGAAAAGTGAAACACAGTGGCAGCCATACTTGATTTACGCAAATAAGGAATATTTCTCGGGTGATAAAATGTATTCAAAAAATGTTGCCTGGACACAAAATAAGATAAATGCATACATTACTTGAACATAATGTCGCATTTTTCTCAATTCAAACAGCATATTTCTTTTATCAGTGAATGTATTGCACCCATTATCCGTTTATATCTATACAAATTAGGTAACGGTATACCTCTTAGATTGTATTGGACTTAAAGTATATCATTGTAGGACCTCTCTAAAATACACAAAGAAAAAATAATTATATTGCTGTCAGACGTAGCTTAAAATAGTTATTAATTGGGGATATACAAAGAAAAGCAAAGTGTTGTGGCGGCCATATTGGATTTATGCAAATGAGGAATATTTCTATGACGACTAAATATTTCCATTAACATTGCCTAAACCAAAACAAGGCAAATAAGCCCAAAACCTGCATATATCATGTTTAGCCAAATATTTTTAGTAGAAACATTCTATCAGCAACTAGTTTGTAACCATAATGTTTTTACATTTATGCAAATTACGCATTGTTTACATTTCTAGATTGTACTAGGCTTTTAGTATGTCATTGTAGGACTTCTCTGAAATACACAGTGAATAAATAATTCTATTGCTGTCAGAAGTAGCTTAAAAATAGTTATTAATTGGGAAAAATACAAAGAAAAGTGAAGGTTGTGGCGGCCATATTGGATTTATGCAAATGAGGAATATTTCTATGACGACGAAATATTTCCATTGACATTACCTAAACCAAAAACAAGCCAAGTAAGCCAAAAACCTGCATAACATATCATGTTTCGCCAATTATTTTTAGCAGAAACATTCTATCAGCACTAAGTTTGTAGCCATAATCGTTTTACAATTATGCAAATTAGGCACTGTTTACAATTCTAGATTGTACTAGGCTTAAAGTATGTTATTCTAGGACTTCTCTAAAATAAAATGTGAAAAAATTATTCTATTGCTGTCAGTAGTAGCTTAAAAATAGTTATTAATTAGAGAAAAACAAAGAAAAGTGAAGTGTTGTGGCGGCCATATTGGATTTATGCAAATGAGGAATATTTCTATGACATCAAAATATTTCCATCAACATTGCCTAGACCAAAAACGAGGCAAATAAGCCAAAAAACCTGTATCAAAATCATGTTTAGCCTCATATTTTAAGCAGAAACCATCTATCACAGACAATTTTATACCCATGAGCTCCCTTTTACATTTATGCAAATTAGGCACTGCTGCACCCCTTATATTTTATTATACTTTTAGTATGTTATTTCTAGGACCTTTCCAAAATGCATGGTGAAGAAATAATTTCTGTTGCAATTAGTCCTAGGTTGACCACTTTTTTGGCTTAGATTGACTATTAGCCAGTACAGGGCTCAAAATTCCTATCGCCCGACGCCCGTGGCTAGTGAATTTTGCGTTCGGGCAAGTAAAATCAATATGCTTCCCGTCCGACGGGCAAGTGCACCAGCGGTTGAATTAACTTAGCTCTGGACAATTCAAGCTTGAAAACGTATTTCATTAGGTCTGTACACGCCTACAATCATTGTAAGTCCTTCAACTCTCAGAAGTTTTTTCTGAAAACCCTTGAAAATCCCCGAAAATCCACCCGACATCGCAAAATAATCGTTCTTGCTGTTGTAAAACACAAAAAGTCGTAAAAATAGAGTTTTGCGACATGTTCTCTCCGACGACACGGAGTGAACTCACTGTTTTGTATGTGTGCCGTAAAGTGGTATGCTCTTGACAGTGGTTGCCATTCTCTTTGTGCAAGTGTATGAGTCGTATGACAGTCGATCGGCTTCACGCGATAGTGTAATTGCATCATGTGCTTGGTAAATGGATGTAAACTTATTCGAAGCCATGGATCTCGGCAATGCTTACTGTTCAACGTAAATCAACACCCTGTTGAAAAAGTACAAGTTTACATCGTAGTCGAAACGGGCTCAGTCGACCAAGGAGGCCACATATTGCAGCTACGTAGTGCGTGAGATGCAGACAGTTTCAAATTACGTGACCTTGGTTGTTAGGGATCGGTTCTCACTTACAGAAAACAAATCTGCACTGAAGAGTAACGAAAACAAAACTTGAATCTGCTTTCTTCACAAATACATTTATCAAAATATAACTTTGAAAGACTGCTGTGCTCAGTGAGCAAACATGTAAACAGTTAAAAGGGTTGCAGATGTACATGTGCGTATGCATTGGAAGATAAACACTACTACTAGCAGAGCAGTTGTTTGTGATCTCAGCGTGATAATAAAGAGCAGCAGCCAGCCATGCACATTGTAAATCACACAAGCTTATTACTCTTATGCAAAGATTTTAATTTGGATTAGGTTGTGGAAAAATTCCAAATTCAAAGATGTTTTCGAGATGGCCAAATCTACAGAAAAGACTAAAGTATTCTCACATTTCTTCTGCTACATTTCAGATTTGGTAATAGTCCTTCATTTTAACAAGATGTACATGTAGTTCATGTTTGAATCTGTTATTCCCCTCTTTGAATTCATTTCATATAGCCAAACTCTTGCTCTCTTTTTCAAATTACTGGTAAAGTTATTAGAAATTTAGGGCAAGTAATTTTTCCTCTCGGGCAAGTAAAAATGAAATTCACGTGTCCCACGGTTAGTAAGTTTGAAAATTTTTTTTCGAGGCCTGCAGTATGGGTTGACTTTTTGTGACGTGTACTCACCATATTTTCAAGAATTTATAAATTAGAATGAGTATGTCGCAATGACAAAATGTTGTATTATACCGATCACATGATGTGTTAAACTGCCACCAGATTTTTCATAATTGCCACCTGATTTTATATCCGATGGCAAACTTTTGCCACAAGAAATAAAAAAGTAGGGGAAAACTGTGCATGATGAATGCTAGTATGCCAGCACTACCATGGAATATTCACTGTATTACCACTTTTCCTAATTTTGGAGTGATATCAACACAACTTCTTACACACATACCAGTACTGTAATACGGCTAGCACGTAGGGGTAATTAGTAACACTGACAGGTTGAAAAGAATTTATTATAAGTTCAATGTTAAAGAATGTGCCTTGGGGAAAAATGTTAGAGAAACATATTGTGGGGGCTTATATAGAGTAAAGTTTTCATCGGCTGTGTTTTGAGAAAATCAGGAATTTCACTGTTTTTCCCTTTAGAGATAACATAGGGGATGGTAGCCATTTTGAATTTCAATTCTTGGTGAATATACGCACTTTGTTTGTCTGGTAGTACCAAAATTTGCATGACCTCTGAATTTATTCTTGATTTTGAAAGAGAATGCTTGAGAGTTTGCTTGAGAAAAATTTGAGCAAAATTCTTTCATTTCTGAGGCACAAACTGGGTCATTTCCAAAATTGGCGACGCTATACCATAATATTATTTCCATGATCAGCCAATCACCGATTGAATTATGTTATTGATAAGATTGCACTCACTGCAGGTTTGCCATCACAGTGTTCGTGCTAGGATTTTTTTCAAATTTGCCACAGTCTGCTGGTGTGGCTAATTCATGCAAAAAAACATTAGCCACAGCAAAAATTGATTAGCCACGCAAATATTTTACTCAAAACACAAAGATGTGCCACTGATGTGACTCTCTTATTCAAAGTAAACAATGTTGGACGTCGCAGTAACATTTCTAAACACACTACATGAGCAAATCATTTTTGAGTCACTAACTCACGGGCTAGAAGACAAAAAAATTGCCCAGCCTGTTTCAACTGGCCTGCCTGTGACTTATGCTTATGGTTTCACTGCCTGCTCTTCAGCTGAAAATGTGAGGGAAAAATTGAGTCTGACATGATGATTTTTTCCTAAATTTATGAAACTTTTGTACCAAAAATTGTAGCAAAGTACCACAGACTTTTTTATCCTTGTCTTTGAAGATACGAATCAGTTATTTTATTAGCGTAGAGCATGACCGTTTATACATGATATTACTATACTATACTTTTGCGCTTTCCTACAACGTCGGGAGCTCCATGTGAATATCTCTGTGAACACAATAACCCTATGCCCTGTCCGTCGCATTTTGATTGGTTGAGCTGAACCACGTGACTGACCACAAATACACAGTAATGGTTTGTTAACATGCCCTTGTATATGAATAATAAGATTAACAACTCAAAGTATCGTAACTTTACAGCTCAAACGTAAATCATAATCAATCACAAAATAAAATTTGTAGGTCAAGTTGAGATACTTTTTTCTGAAAACATCTCCGGATATGCCAATATTTATTTTTGGCTTTCCTCTCGCCCTTGCCCACAAATAAACGAAAATGGTCAGCGCGTCGCCCGTTATTTCTATAGAATACCCTGTCGTGTGATGGTGGTTGACTCCTAGTACATGCATGTGTTGTATTAAAAGGCATGGACGGTCATGATGAGGGGACTATTTGTTGAAAGGGGTGAGCAAATATCAGGAACGTTTACAAACCCATTACGTTTAATAAAATTACCTTACTGATGAAGAAAGCAGTAGAGGATAACAAAATAATGGGAATGGAAGTTCAAGTGATGGAACGGCAAGTAAAACAAACTTATTTGCGGTATTTTTAATCCTCGATCCTCTGCCCTAATAGAAAAGTCTTTTTTGATGTCATATCCGCCATAGCTGCTATGCCGTCCAGTTATCTCAACGTCGCAATGGACGATTATTTTCTTTCTTGACAAGAGAGATTTCATCTGTCACAGCACGATCCAAATGAATGATAGTTTTATTTGAGGAATTTCACTCATGACAACAACAAATTTCATTGCTATAATGTTTATTTTTATCTTTGAAAGTCTGTGTTTTGCATGCTGCTACGGCTAAATCACAGTGCATGCATGTACTAGACCCATATCAGTTGCAATTTTACGTATGAGCTTGACGTCAAATCGTATGAATTGTTTGTCTTTTTTCCGAGATTAAATTCAAGCTGTAATTTCTTAGAAATTCGTCTTCTTCATCCCAGAATTGCATACGTTCTTTGAAATCAAACTTGGCTGAGAAATTTTATGTCAGTTACATAGGCTCGGAAACGTCTGTCTCTGTGTTCGTTTTGCTGCAGGCAATGCGTTTCTACATGTCGTTTGCTCCGGATCAACTTTGCTACTCTCCTCAGCTGTCTCCTACATTACGCTAGCCTATCGGTCTAGTAGAGGTACCAAAAATTACTTGCCCGGCAGTAAAAACTGCTAGCCCGTGAGTTCGGGTAGTGGATTTGCTCACACATATTCCTATTCTGGTGAACTGAGTATTCCAGCACCCGGAAGCAATAGTGCAGAGGCGAGCGTAGTTGAAGTGACTGATCCGACGATGTGTCCAAACAATTTGGGTGGGGGTGGGGGGGGCGAGAAATTCAATTCGCAAGCGTGGCTAATGACTTTCAAAAATTTTTCGCCAATGAGAGTTTTATTCCCATTTTGCGAGTGTGGCGAGCGCTAGCGCGAACACTGCCATCATTGTATCATGTAGGCTTTAAAATATAAAACTGCACTTCTTTCATGATGAACATGATCTTATGTTCTCCAAGAATACTTTAACAAACAATAAGACCATCAAGCAAAGTAGCAAAACCAAGATATTTACGATTCATTTTGATTACCCTTTCCTGATTTCCTTCATCTCTCTCGCATAGAATTTTTGATGGCTGCCATATCCAATACAAATTGGGTTTTCTGAAGGATCTGTGTAGGTACGCCATTGATATTTTGCAGGATTTCAGGCCAGAGTCCGGGCATCAAATCAATATATGGGGTTTGGTTGTCTAAGCCAGACTAAACATGATACGCCATTTTGACAGAATGTACGGCATGATTAATTATTCATTTCACAAATGACATCTGTATATTGCCATGAATATGCAACCACTCTAACAACCACTTTAACAATTACTGAAAATATTTTTGACACTGATCTATGATAATAATACATTCAAAAGTTGTGTGAATGGTGCAGCGGAGCAGTTTTAGGCAACACACCATGGCTTACGTAACCGTGAACCCATGTTGAGGTTGCCAGGAAATACACTCTGGAGCTATTTGTGTCAAACTTTTACTGATGGTGTGCTGGCTGCTTACTGGTTAAAGGAAGAAAAAAAATATTATGGTGTAGCATAGCCTATTTAGGAAATGACCCGAACTTTATATAAGTAATATTAACAATGAGCAAAATCTTTTCTAGTTATGTAATGGTACTATTGTTTATGTTGAGATCATAAAATATGAATTTAAAATCAACTTACATAAAATGCTGATTAGGTTCCAGAAGGCCCACACTAATACTGTACATGCATGATGACTCCATTGTATGTAAATTGACCTACAATAGAGAAATAAAACATTTGTACTGAAAAACGTCAAGTTGTTAGCAAAAAAATATCATCTGAAATTATTCTAAGTAATTTTTCAAGTGTGTGATGCAAATTACCCATAATTTAACATGATTTGTACAATTACAATGACATGAAAAACCCTAGCAGTCAGTCGTATCAAAATTCAGAGATAATTCGCTTTTAAGGACCTATTAATTCTCATTGCTTAATTTGAATAAACAGGAAATTATTGATGACTTTTTGATGGAGGACTTGGAAATTTCCAGATACATAATGTTCTTATACACAGTTTTATGATAAAGGTAATAAGTGAAAATGGAGAAACCAGTTTCCCCTGTATAGCCAATATAGGGTGTGGTTACTTTTTTTGAATCGATGTAACAAAGGAAATTCTCCTTAGGAGCTGTGGATAATTAAGACATGCACACGGTTAAACTGCAAGTAATTGTGTGTGGCCTTGAACACCCCTGCCCCCCAAAACAAAAGTTTGGAAGCGGGAAAATCTGGTTAAATGCACGTAATTGGGTGTGGCCTTGAACACAAACCCCCCCTCCCAAAACAAAGTTTGGAAGTGGGAAAATCCAACCAAGCCTCATTCTACCTAATGGTACAACTGGTAATTATGTCGCTATGAAATTGCAACAAATTACCACCACCCCTACATTTGTATTCAATCTTTGTGCAGCTCCAACTCCACAATGATATGACGAATTGAATGAAATGAATTGATATGTGTATCCAAATTTTAAATGATTTTCACACGGGTACTGAACCGCATGTATGTCAAAAGAATGTTGGTGTACATGTAGTGCTGGTGATGCATTGGCCTGGTACACTCCAAACAATGTAGTGCAATATTTTGCGATTTACAAAACGTGTGGCGAGATGTTGGGACAGAAATAATTTTGTGTATGGTAATGGAGACACAGCCAAACTCCCTTCTACCTAAATGCAGACATTGTGTCAACTGTGCATGCGTTTTAATTATCCACAGTCCCTTAAAGAGAATGACCAACTTGGTTGGTCATGTCAAGTTGATAAACAAACCAACTTTGTTGGGGCGCGATTTAACAAGTGGTATAGCCACAAATTGATGACGTCAAATCGCCGTACACAATACACAGTGCCATAATTACAAGGCGTCTGTGTTTTGTTTACGGTGATTTGATGTCATCATTTTGTGGCTATACCACTTGTAAAATGTTGCCCTTTGTTGGTCATGTCAAGTAGATAAACAAAGCAAGATTTGACAGTAACTGAAACACTTGATAAATCAAATGCAATAAACTTTATCGTTTAAATTTTGACATCATAAGTTTTTGAAAGGAGCCATATTTTTACAAATTGTGGCTAAATGAGAACTATAAAAACAATTAAAATTATCATTAAATAAATAAATAACACACATATAAATGGCATTGTCCCCATTATTTTAGGGCATTGTCCACTGTGCTGTGTAATTTTGTACCTGTACTGTTAGAGAATTTTAAATAAACATTACTGATAAGACAGCATAATTCAGGTGATGAACTTTAACATTTGGACCACAAGTGTTGCTATGACAACACAAACATCCGTAAATTTATCACATTTAAGTTACACTAAGAACAAGTCATCATTGATGACACAGTCCCCACTCGTTAATACAAGTCCTCAGAGAGGATAGAGTCCTCTTCATTAATTAGGTCTGTGATAAAAAAACTTTGATACCGATGGCGCTCAATGGCCAAGAATGAGTTCCATGGTGATGACAACATAAAACCAATGTAGGCCACCGTCCTTAGTTCATAAAATGAGTCAACTAAGAATTATCAACAGGATGTTGCAAAACATTTTTGCATACAATCCTAACACTTAAAAGACTATCACCGGTCCAATATTTCATAAAGTTTGATGCAGTATTTACAACACTATGAGATCAACATCTGTATCAAGTTTCATCAAATTTGACGTTGTATTAATTTGTGGATATATCACTCTAATTAGGAAGTTCATTACATATGCAATTACAAATTAATTAAAATGACACTGATAATGCCTTTTTTTCAGTGTTAAAGCAATGTGAGCTTAACATCTGTACAAAGTTTCATGAAATTTGGTGCAATATTTCTTGACATATCAGCCTACTTACGAAACTTCAATAATTGACATGTTACTGCTACATGACGCGAAACACATTGACAAGCATATGTATGAAATAGGTCAATGTCCTTGTACCAACTTTGAATGATACTGGTGGAAATATGTCTGAGTTATAGCTCTGTACATTGAAAATTGTAACAAAATCACCGCCATGCAGCGATATTTGATCTTACTGTTTAAAAAGTCAACACGTATATATGTATACATAAGTCAATGTCCATGCACATACCAACGTTGAATAAGATCAGTTGAAACTTGCCAGAATTATGGCTCTCGACATGAAACAACCATAACAAAATTGCCACCATGTGGCCACATTGGACCATCTCATGAAACCAATCGACATACATATGTATAAATAAGTCAATGTCCTTGTACCAACTTTGAATAAATTCGCTTGATACATATCTGAGTTATGGTTCCGGACATGAAAAATCAGAAAAAAAAGGTCACACGGCGGCCATATTTGAGTGTATCATAAAACAAATCAATGTGCATATGTATGACATAGGTCAATGTCCTTGTACTAAGTTTGAATAAAATTGGTGAATAAAATCAGTTGAGACGTGCCCAAATTTTGGCTAAGGACGTGAACAAATTGTAACAAAATGGCTGCCATGCAGCCATATTGGATCATATCATAGAAACAAATTGACCTACATATGTATGACATAGGTTGATGTCCTTGTACAAACTTTGAATAAAATCAATTGAGATATGCCTGAGTATTATGGCTCTGTACATGAAAATATCGTAACAAAATGGCCGCACGGCAGCCATATTGGATTGTATCACAAAACAAATTGACGTGCATATGTATGACATAGGTCAATGTCCTTGTACCAACTTTGAATAAAATCGGTTGAGATATGCCAGAGTTATGGCTCTGTACATGAAAAAATTATAACAAAATGGCCACAGGGCAGCCATATTGGATCGTATCACAAAACAAATTGACGTGCATATCTATGACATTGGTCAATGTCCTTGTACCAACTTTGAATAAAATCGGTTGAAACATGTCTGAGTTATGGCTCTGTACATGAAAAAATCGTAACAAAATGGCCGCACGGCAGCCATATTGGATTGTATCACAAAACAAATTGACGTGCATATGTATGACATAGGTCAATGTCCTTGTACCAACTTTGAATAAAATCGGTTGAGATATGCCAGAGTTATGACTCTGTACATGAAAAAATTGTAACAAAAAGGCCACAGGGCAGCCATATTGGATTGTATCACAAAGCAAATTTACAAAGCAAATTTACGTGCATATCTATGACAGTGGTCAATGTCCTTGTACCATTTTGAATAAAATCGGATGAAACATGTCTGACTTATGGCTCTGTATATGAAAAATCGTAATAAAATGGCCGCCTGCGGCCATTCTGGATCATATCACAAACAAATTGACGTGCATATCTATTACATTAGTCAATGTCCTTGTACCAACTTTGAATATAATCGGTTGAAACATGTCTGAGTTATGGCTCTGTACATGAAAAAATCGTAACAAAATGGCCGCACGGCAGCCATATTGGATTGTATCACAAAACAAATTGACGTGCATATCTATGACATTGGTCAATGTTCTTGTACCAACTTTGAATAAAATCTGTTGAAACATGTCTGAGTTATGGCTCTGTACATGAAAAAATCGTAATAATATGGCCCCTGGCGGCCATATTGGATCGTATCACAAACAACTGGATGTGCATATTTATGACATTAGTCAATGTCCTTGTACCAACTTTGAATAAAATCGGTTGAAACATGTCTGAGTTATGGCTCTGTACATGAAAAAATCGTAATATAATGGCCGCCTGGCGGCCATATTGGATCGTATCACAAAACAAATTGACGTGCATCTGTATGACATATGAAGTAATCCTTGTACCAAGTTTGAATGAAATCGCTCCTTGCATCTCTGAGATATCTGTTTGTGAGGGACGCACGCACGCACGCACGCACGCACCAACGGACATGACCAAACCTATAAGTCCCCCCCCCCCCCCCGACGGTGTCCGTGAGGACTAACACCATTCACAAATGAGCACAAGATTTACGGACATGATGTTATTCACATTGTAAATTACGGAATTTAAATGGTAAAAAGTTTTTTGTTTCATCTGGTGAACTTGCAGAAATGTCATATTTACCAAAAAAAAACCATTTTGTCATGTATTCATTAGCTCACGTGTGTAAACACGTTGGCTAATGTTATAGCGATGTCTCTCTGTCTGTCCGTGTGTGTGTTCGTGTGTTAGTGTGTTAGTGTGTGTGTGTGTGTGTGTGTGTGTGTGTGTGTGTGTCTGTCTGTCTGTTAAGACGATAACTCAAAATCGCCTGAACGGATTCAAGCCAGATTTGGTACACAGGTACCATATGCTACTTGCAAGAACTGATTAGATTTTGGTTAGTGTGGCTTGCATATTAATGAAGTTATGCAATATCGTTTTTTTTTCGTACAATGGTTTCCCTATGGAGACGGTAATGACAGTGTAGACATATATCAAGAAATACTGCACAAAATTTCATGAAACTTTTCACAGATGACAGTCTCAGAACATTATGATGATACTGTGAGTGTCATGTCAATTATCTTCTCATTTGCATATTTAACGAACTTTTGTTATTAGTGAGATAACTCTGAAATTCCTGCACCAAACTTGATGATACTTGCAACAAATATTGATCTGATATATATCTTATTGTACTTAGAAGCATTTGGCAGTGTCAAGTTAACAAATAGCTCATTTGCATATTTTATGAAGTTTTGTAATTAGTCATATAACTCCGATATAACTTCACCAAATGTGATGAAATCTGCTGCAGATACTGATCTGACTGATATCTAACTGTAGTGTAAAGCATTTAGTAGTGTGAAATTAATTAAGGGTTCATTTGCATATTTAATGAACTTTGTAATTAGTGATATTACTCAAAAATTACAGCGTTAATTTTGATGAAACTTGCTACAGATGTTGATCTGATAAATATCCAATTGTACTGAGAAGCATTGAGCAGTGTCAAGTTAAGAATTAGCTCATTTGCATATTTCATGAAGTTTTATAATTAGTCATATAACTCCGAAATAACTGCATCAAACGTCATGAAAACTGCTGCATATACTGATCCGA
The DNA here is from genome assembly GCF_041260155.1 of Ptychodera flava. Classification (NCBI taxonomy): domain Eukaryota; kingdom Metazoa; phylum Hemichordata; class Enteropneusta; family Ptychoderidae; genus Ptychodera; species Ptychodera flava. Next base: position 31,785,190 of record NC_091928.1, read on the forward strand.
CAGATATCTGTGTTGTAAAGCATTTAGTAGCGTAAAGTTAATTATTAGCTCATTTGCATATTTAATAAAGTTTGTAGTTAGGTTTATAACTCTGAAATTACGTCACTAAATTTTGTGAAACGTGTGACAGAAATTGATTTGATAAATATTTAATTGTGCTATGAATCATTGAACCGTGTCAAGTTAATTTAGGGTTTATTTGCATATTTAATGAACTTTGTAATTAGTGACATTACTCTAAAATTACAGCACTAAATTAAATAAAACGTGCTACAAATGTTGACCTGATGGATATCTAATTGTCCCATGAAGCATTGAGCAGTGTCAAGTTAATTAACAGCTCATTTGCATATTAAATAAAGTTTTGTAATTAGTGATTAAACTCTGAGAGTACTGTGCGAAGTTGAAAAAAACCTGCTACATATAGTGATAACATATATCTTATTGTTCTGTGAAGGATTAATGAACCTGTTGTAAAACACGTGAGCATATTCAGTTCATATCTGGTTTGATTCTTGAATTCCGATTTGTAATGTAAAAAATGTTGCCATGGCAACATAGCTGTCACTTCATTGGCTACATTGGACACACTTCCCCTTACAGCACTAATGAACTAAAATCAAATTTGATCAACAAAACACCTAAAGAAGCTGAGATATTGGTAAACAACATTTGGAAATGACCATTTCTGACAAAACAAACAATTGTGTTACCATGGTAATAAGGTATCAAAATTTATGATATGATGATGATAAATGCACTAAAAAGCTTGGCTGAACATTTGACTTTGTATTTGACTATTATTTGTGTCTATAGTTATTTTCACTTTCCAGGTATACCACATCAAGTACAGCCACAGGGGACAGATGAAAGTCCCCTGGGGTGGGGAGGAGGTTTTTTTGTGCAACGGTTTACCATATTTGATTTTATTAATTTTGACTGTGATATTTCAAATAAAGAGTTCACTCCACACCGTCTGACTGCTGATACGGACAGCGGATTAGCAAGTTGGCAATGTTTTCGGAGCAATTACAGTGGTGAATACACAAGTTGGAGAGGAGATAAGGACTTGTCGGTATATATAAGTATTCAGACGGTGTGGAGTTGAACTCTTTATTTGAAATATCACAGTCAAAATTAATAAAATCAAATAAGGTAAACTGTTGCACAAAAAACCCTCCTCCCCACCCCAGGGGACTTTCATCTGTCCCCTGTGGTACAGCCTATCGTTAACTGTAGTTCTATTTCATGTTCTGCTGATCCTATTTTGACCTTTGACCTTTCAGAATGTTGGTCAAAAAGAACTCTGAAGGGTCATCAAGGACACAAGCTCAAAGATGTAAATGGTCTGGCATTCCACGATGATAAACTTTTGGTGTGTGACAGTGACAACAATATTGTACACATACTGAACCAAGATTACACATGTGAAAAGGAGTTGGGCAGTTTCAGTGGTCAGTTTGCCAAGGCATTCAGGCCATGGTCCTTAGCTGTCTCTCAGGACAATATCTACTTCATCCTTGATAAGAGTAATGTGCAAATAGTTGTTTGCGATCAAAATAATAAAGTTATCAGAATAATTAACCTGCCTGCAGGCTCAGATCCCGGTGCATAGCTCTTGTGAAGGGGTTTGTTATTGTTACAGAGGTGAAAGGTCATCGCGTCCTGAAGTACAGCCTGGACGGAATGTACATCGGAGAGTTTGGTCGTCGAGGAGATGGCCGTTCAAGATTCAACCTCCCCTTCTTTGTTGCTGTCAACAGTAGGGATGTCATCATGGTGTCTGACTGGGGCAATCATTGCATCAAGTGTTTTGACACTCAGTTCAATTTCCTGTACAGATACGGTCAGTTCGGTACCGGCGATGCTCAGCTGTACTACCCACAAAGCATTGCCGTTGATGGCGCCGACGATGTTTATGTTTGTGATCGAGTCAATGCTAGGATTTCGATTTGGAGTGAAGATAGAATGTGGGGACATAATCTTTTCCAAGATGAATTGAGCTGGCCTGAGTACATTGCAGTGACCGCCGACGGTGATAGAATTGCTGTTGTTGGTGGATGGTACAAGCCTTGGAATGAAATCGTAGTATTTTCTAAGTAAAAAGAAACACCAAGATGATGTGTAAATGTCTAAATTTCATCAAAATATTGAAATTTGTTCAAAACTTTTGACGCGCTAATTTTAAACGTCACTCAAGCGTGACGAAACAATCGGCCTGCACTGTTTACATCTCCCTCCAAACTAATAATAGGTCATTTCTCGCATTTAGAACCGATATTCTGGGGACAAAATATTCAAAGTTGTTGTCGCTACATCTGTAGAGTTTGAATGTGATTAAATTTAATAATTTTAGACACATTTTCATTGAAAAATCGAGGAACTTTGACAAGAAGTGTATGACAATCGACGGTGATTTGTAAACATCACAACGCATATCAACAATCAATGTGGGGTTAGGGGTGGACCATTTGATATCCTGGGGGGGGGCTTGGAAGATTTGGGGAAAAAAAGAGATACCAGGTGGAGTTGCTAGAAAAAAAATCTGGCTTTAAGTGGCTGATGGAAAAACAATTATGGACCATTGTGACTCGGAAAAAAAATCTTGGCAATTGTTCGATGCACACTGCAGCATCAATAAAAATCACAGTAGTAGCTCTGGAGTTTTATAACCCTTTTCCTGCCAGACAGTATTAAGACTATTACTTCCCCATCAGCCAAGTCAGTAAAAAGCGGTATTGAGCCAAAACATGACGTATTTTACACACGCTTGGCTTGGTATGTTATAGCATCTTTAGTCCAAAAAAATCGAGTTTACAGTATTTATGTTTGCAACAGCCTTCAAATGTACAGTATTATGTTAAAATACACCATATGGAATATGTTGTGTTTCATTAATCTTAACCATCTTGACCTGGTGTGAAATATGGACTTGGCAGGAAAAGGGATAAAGCATATACCATTTCAAGCTTGAGGAACAATAACTTAGAATTTATTAAACGAGGAACTGAAATAAATACACAAACAAAAACACTGAACAATTGTCAAAAGTTACAGCTACTATCACTGTAGCTTTCAGCAACTGAAAACAAGAACTCGTCTCAAGTGGTCTCATTGAGGAAGATTTTCAGATTATGATCTTTATTAAGCAGGTTGTAATTCAACAGAATTTGTATGCAAATAATAATAACCTGGTGTATCAATAAACATATAAACTCTGAAATACTTCTGTTTGTCTTTCATAATTTATTTCACAAGATTCAATTTCATGTTACTTTTGATACTTCAGTTATAATAAACTTGACAGTAAATTGCCCTCAAAAGTGCCACCACAGGCCACCAATTGAAGATGAATAATTAGAAAAGCTTCAGCTTCAGGAGGGGGGACACCCCCCTCCTGGCCTCCCCCGCGTGTGCTTGCGCGCACGCCTTGCTCCGCTTCGCTCCGCACAAGGCTGTACCCTCCTGTTCTTTCACTTGTACCCTTCTATTCTGAAAAACATTGACAGCCCTGATGTAGGATACCATCATCTCTTCTGATGACACCAGTGATGTTCTCAGAAAAGTTTTCACTGTAAGTTTGTTAATGCTTAATGCAGAACTCAGTAATCAGGTTGTTTGATTTGTATTTTCAGTGTGTTACCCATGGTATAAATAAGATCTATAAACTGATATTTTTGTAAAGTGAATCAAAAATGTACATGTATTTACATATCTTTATTTAGTTTCTTGAATATAGTCTGTGTGCGATAGAACAGCATCTTGTTACTGGGTGTGAAAAACCAAGCAAACAAACATTGCACCGAAATTTGGTAAAAAAATATATATCTCGAAGAAGGAAAGTGAAAAAAAAAAAGTTGCCAGCATATGCCCTGTAGAAAAAAAATAATTCATGGTGAAGCAGGTGGGAAAAAAAATAATGGCTCTCCACCAATCTTCAAAGCCCCCCCCCCCCCCCCAGGATATCAAATGGCCCACCCCTTATTTTCTGCATTTCCAAACAGAATTTTGAACTGAAATATTTGACATAGGTGTCACTTCATGTCTTCGATACAAATATCCAAAAGTGAGTTGTTTTGGAGAATTTTTTGTACTGAGATATTTGAGTCAATTTGTCAAGAGGTGTGTTCTGCAATGCAATCTTACTGATTACAGAACCGATCCCATCACATCTCAACTCGTAGAAAATGGCGAATCAACAGTTGTGTGTGCAAAATAATATTTAAAAAATTACCTGCATATCCTCTGTTATCTATGTCGTGTATGGTTTCAAGTTTTTCAACCGATTAACCAAATAACGCCGACATAAGTCATTATATCCAACGTCCCAACGAACACGATGTTGACCTATGGCGCGTAATGCATGCCAAAATTAACATCCGTTTTCTTACACCACTGACCGAATTTTTCCACTAGTCATCCACATTCGGCTTGCCGATTTCTGAACCCACTCACTGAATTCTTCATGTGGTCAGCGTTTTCTGAACCCACTCACTGAATTCTTCATGTGGTCAGCGTTTTCTGAACCCACTCACTGAATTCTTCATGTGGTCAGCGTTTTCTGAACCCACTCACTGAATTCTTCATGTGGTCAGCGTTTTCTGAACCCACTCACTGAATTCTTCATGTGGTCACCGTTTTCTGAACCCACTCACTGAATCCTTCAACTGGTTAGCGATTTCTGAACCCACTCACTGAATCCTTCAACTAGTCAGCGATTTCTTAACCCACTCACTGAATCCTCCAAGTGGTTAGCGATTTCTGAACCCACTCGCTGAATTCTTCATGTGGTCAGCGATTTCTGAACCCACTCACTGAATCCTTCAACTGGTTAGCGATTTCTGAACCAAGTCACTGAATTCGTCAAGTTCTGAACTCCCTAAGCTCACTCATTAGTTTCTACTTATGACACGAAACAAGACCCCTACGTCACACAGCGTCATGCCTACGTCAAATGTCGTCACAAAAATTGTGGTGTCAATTTTTACTAGAATGCTAAGGGGTCGAAATTTACTTTGACCTCTGAGTTTTACGTCGACAACAAGTGCGTTTACGTCAACTAACACACTCTGTCAGTGGATTATTTTTATTTTATTTTTTCTTCCAGGCCTTAAAGCCCCATTATTTTTTAACTTTTATCCTTTTTTGTTCGAAATTACATGTTATTCCCTTTCATCCATCTTGAAATCTTGTTCAGTGAAGAAATAAGCCAAATTTGTGCTTCTGTATATAGTGACATACAAACGCTAAATACTGCCCGATCGAGTTGGATTGCCGCGCGGGTTTGTTGACACGCACATGTATACGTCTTGCAGCATGCCTCGCAGGAAGGATCGCTCGCATGGAAGTACAGCTCTCGTCATCGTACGGTTTCAGAAAAACGACAATATGGTAATTGAATATCGTAATTTAACTGCCTGTAGCTAGATTTAACTTTACCAAAGGCGACAGAAACCTCTACATTCAGTGTTGATAACTGACTTTGAAGTCTTAAATTTCAGCTTCGAATGATCGTGATGACAATAGCCTTAACACAGAAGTGATATTTGCAATCAATACCGTTATTTCACGGTGACCTGTAATGGTTCTACTCCGGAATAAAAAGGACGCAATGCGTACGCCGTTCTACATACTCAGTACGCCCAAATAATCACGTGATGCCGGTACAAACAAACCCACATGTGTACTGAACGCGTATGGAAATACACGTACGTCTGTGCGCGTTTGCGCACATGGCTTTGTTTGTACCGTGGTCGATTCGAATTCCGGGTTTGGCCTATTGATTTTGAGATGTACAGTCGTGCAAAATTATTCAGTCCGGTGATTCTTTAAAGTGTCTTTACTCTGACTTGATGGTGAAATAAATTTCTTCTGGTATAATGTCTCGCATTTGTTTTATTTAACTCGTCGCCACGTGACTTTCTTTTGTTGAAAAATGTCCATTTTACAAGTTCTTTTGTTTAAAAGTGTCCGATTTACTAGTAAACCGGACAGTTTTTGGGGCGACTTGCAGCGATTTCGAAGCTGTTATCCTATTGGTTGGCTGAATCTTACCAATATAATTAAAACAATACAAATAAACTCCCTAAGTTGCTGTGAATAGTGACAATCGACCAATCAGATATAACCTTGCAAACACGCTGCGAGTCAGCCGCAGTTTTTAACAAAAGAACTGTCCGATTTATTAGCAAATCGGACACTTTTAAACAAAAGAACTTGTAAATCGGACATTTTTTAAACAAAGAAAGCCAGGTGGTAATAATAAAATATTCGGTTATGGAAATTAGAAAGCATGGTTAGAACAATGGGCACGAGGCGGAGAGTGGTATAACTAAGTTAAAACAAGGAACGTTCCTAGGAAACGATAAAGGAAATGTTCTTGACGTATTTTAAGACCTTAGAATAGTTAAGTGTCGTATAATAAGAGGCTCTCATCAGCCAACAGTCCAAAAAATTCCTGGGGCCATGCCGCGCCCTGCCCGGGCAAATGTCCATGGTCGCTGGCTGAATGACCTGCGAATGATTTTATTTTGTTCTCCTCTTTTCAAAAACGTACTGTTACTGTGTTTCAAAGGATACAGAACTTTGGGCAAGTAAATTTACTTTAATGTGTATCCGCGCACTTGTCTTCCCTATAGCTAAAGGCATGATACTTTGTAAATTTAAAGTTCTGAATCTCCATCAAAGATCAGCGGACATTATCAAAATTCAATGACTGTAACGAGAAAGGAGAAAAAAAATCGGAAAAAAGAGGGTGAGAGAAGAGAAAAATTACAAAATAATGGAAAGAATGAAAGAAAAAGGAAAAAAATTGTTCATCCGGAGTGGGATTCGAACACACTTGCTGGGGGGGGGGGGGAAGCATTAATCCACACACCTCATGTTGTTGTATGTTTGAAGCTGCAATTTTGTTTGTATATGTTCTCGAATTCATTTTAGGGGGGCACTTTGAGTCTCGAAAACGTGAAAATTGAGATCGCGAACACGATTTCATTGGTTGTTTATTATGAAACAGCGATAGGATTTTAGCAAGCTATGTCAGCAATTCAATTGTCAATTGAACACGTGGGTCTAAGGCTAATTATGGAGAACACACTTTTAGTCACACGTGGAAACTCTTTCAACACGAAAGCCATACATTTGAGACCACTTGATACAGCAAAATGGTGACATAAGTGTACAATTTGCATTTAATGGCAAGTTATTATGATTGTGTCGATAAGGTGCTTTTTCTTGCTTACCAACACGATCATCGTGTCGATATCCAGAACGTTATTTGGGGCCTGCCTTACGCATGGACCGAATATTAGGCTACGTTCATGCTTAGCGGTATGCCATAGCTCACTCCGAACGTCTCTAGACTACATGTCAGCCTAAGCAAATTGTGCAGATATATGTGTCATGAATTCTTTAAAAAATAAGTAACAACAGAATCAAACCAAGAGGTTAGTTTGCTGTTGGGCCGGGTGTGCACGGGGACGACTTTGCAGTGAGGCCGGCCGGGATCTCTCTTGTGTTCGAACTTCTACCATGCCTGGAGCGCCATTAATGTTGTGCTCGCATCTAGCCGGTAATTGTACTACGGTAGTCCTTATGAGGATTAGATACCCGTTACGTTTGATATTATTTGGAAATACTTTAAATTTACTAAGTAAGACTTTTATACTGTATTTAAGATATAATTTGTTCCTTTCTATGCATTTTCAATTACGGCAACGATATGCGAAGTTGATGGGCTGTAGGCCTACATGTATTGCCTATCCTGTACATACAGCGTAGCCCGCCGGCCGTACACCAAACTTCGTTTGAGTAGACAGAGCAGAAGCAGTGCCGTCATTTATTTTCAACGAAATTTTCATAATACCGCATAATGGAAGAAACGACTAGTTCAATGATTACGATGGTGAAATATTGAATTTTTATTTATATATGTTTTTCTCTCTCAATTCATTCAGCAAACTTGATCTCCGTACCGTCGGTCACAACGTGCAATGCCTTGCATGAAGCACAGTCCCTCCACCAAAGTGTGAAGCTTACAATCGACTGCCTCCAACGTTACTTTAGCTGTTCAAGACGTTTGTTTGCACGGCTCATTATAGTCGGAAAATCTGTTAACACTTACATATTTATATCTTTCCAGTATTTCGCCGAACTTTTGCGCGTCTTTGGCTGAGTCTCCAGTTTCGATTGACCAGACCTTTTCGAAGAGCATAGGTTTCTATGGACGCCACAGTAAAACAAAACTTGCGTCACAGTCCCTCTATCCATAGAGGGACTGTGCTTGGGTAGATTGACGGTGGTGTCATTACGTTTCGTCTTGTGTGTCAAGAAAGCCTGACTTCTGGTCCGGACAAGAAGTCATTTTTCACTCCTTTTACTGTTCATTGTACACGTTTTGTGAGGCGGGCTGGGCATGCGAACCACGCGATTCAGTATCTATTAGGCTACTTACTCAGTAAAGATTCATTTCCGGGTCACATCTTACAAGCTTTGATAAAGACCCCTAGCGTAATGGTCAGCCACCTTCAGAATCCGTGAGTGAATTTGACGGGTCTCTTTTTGAGTGACCGGATTATGATAGAAAAATATCAAGTCTGCTGGGGTGCCTAGCGGAATGTAGGCAAGTAGTCAAAGGATTCGGTGAGTTGGTTCAGCAATCGCTGACCACTTGAAGGATTCGGTCAGTGGGTTCAGAAATCGCTAACTAGTTAAAGGATTCAGCGAGTGGGTTCAGAAATCGCTAACCACTTGAATGTCAGTGAGTGGGTTCAGAAATCGCTAACCAGTTGAAGGATTCAGTGAGTGGGTTCAGAAAACGCTGACCACATGAAGAATTCAGTGAGTGGTTCAGAAATCGCTGACCACATGAAGAATTCAGTGAGTGGGTTCAGAAAACGCTGACCACATGAAGAATTCAGCGAGTGGGTTCAGAAATCGCTAACCACTTGAATGTAAGTGAGTGGGTTCAGAAATCGCTGACCACATGAAGAATTCAGTGAGTGGGTTCAGAAAACGCTGACCACATGAAGAATTCAGCGAGTGGGTTCAGAAATCGCTAACCACTTGAATGTAAGTGAGTGGGTTCAGAAATCGCTGACCACGTGAAGGATGCAGTAAGTGGGTTCAGAAATCGCTAACCACTTGAATAATTCAGTGAGTGGGTTCAGAAATCGGCAAGCCGAATGTGGATGACTAGTGGAAAAATTCGGTCAGTGGTGTAAGAAAACGGATGTTAATTTTGGCATGCATTACGCGCCATAGTTGACCCGACGCCAGCACGATGAACTATGACACAGCTTGTGTAGAGGGCGCTATCGCACAGCTACATTCACCTGAGACGAGTTTGCATACTGACATGTGGAGGTACAGAAGAGAATGATCAAAGAAGTCTTCAACAATTATTAATGCGCTGAAAGGACGATTTAATGTCAGATTTCCATGGTTGTTTAATTCGTATATTGACATTCGTTAATCGCCACAAGAATACTTTTTCAGTATCATTTATTGTTTATTTTTTTGCGTTCATGATCATATTATTATATTAATCCTGTGGGACATGGAGGGACTCTAATACGAGGTCAACTCTAAAAGTACAAAATTTACACGTTTTTCTTTGGCAGCATCGAGAGGGTCCGTCTGCACTTTACATTTCTCCCTGACTGCTTTGTGTGATTAAAAAGAGGATGGTAAAATTTAGTAAATGCACACGGTAGTTCTGAAACCGCGACAAAATGTTCAGGGTCGCCGTGTTTGGTACATTTTCCAGATGAAAGTGAAAACATCTTTTGAGAAACGGAGGTCAGTATCGAAGGTATACAATTTTCATTCGTGACAAATAAACCAAGATCATTCTAATTTTCATTTTTATTCAAACCTCGTGTATTTGTGTGTGCGCGGCTGCGGGTATCTGAGTAACTTTCCTCTTTAGGTGCATCTTCAGAGTGCGAGTACAGAACACGCTCGACCTCGCTCTCTGAGACACAGTACTTCCATTTTGATTGGACAGAAATACTTCACAGCTGGCGAGTTAATAATAATTACTTTTCTTCATATTTTGTTTTGATTGTGGTCTTTTAAAGATGACAAAAAGGTGATTAAATCAGCATCGAAATCAGCCGTGCCAAAACCTTCCGTATTTCTTGTTGACAGACAGCTTGCAGATCTTCCGGTGTCCAAACATTTATGTAGTTCCGACAGTTTTGTTTTGTTTTTGTTTTTTCAATTTTAAAGCTTTGTATTAAGGTCTAATAAAGATTGTTCTCATTGGCTCAGTGACAATGGCATTTAAGTATCAATTCGCCTTTGAAGGGAGTGAAACGTGACAGTCCAGTTGCTCTACAGCTGACACTACAGCTGACACTATAGGAGGAGCGGCTGGGCTTTGGTGTATAGCGCCCTCAGTGTTGAATTATTTTAAGTTCTTTCGTTTATACATGAAATCTGATATAAATTTCATAGCTTGTTTCTGATTCAGTTTAATTTAAAAGCTATGAAACTATGCTACAAAGACATATTTTTCAGCATAAACCACAAAGTACTCAAGAATATGAAATTACATATATTTGAAATTCTTATGATTTTAACAACGCTATCATCTCGATTATGATTAATTTGTACTTTGAAAATTCTGACCATCAGCATTTTTCTGTTTTTTAAATAAGCTTCCACGTTTTCTTATTCAGGCATAGATCAGTCTAAGCCAAATGAGTAAATCAAAATCTGGACGGGTCAATTGTAGTCGCTGAAGAGCACCAAAATGCTGATCATGAGAGAGTATGCAAATTATGGATTCCTTGCTACGTTTTGCCAACTAGTGAAAAAAATGAGCAAGGTGACTTACCGAACCGAAATATTCAGTGTAATTAACATCTTTTCATTTAAATTAAGAATCTTTACTGTTTAAAAATTAACTTTGTTGTTGAACAAAAAACAAGACAGTTTATATATAATATTTCCATCGCTTACATAGCCACAGCGCTGAACGACTGAATAAACCATAAGAATTGCCTTGATATGTTTAGATCATACAGAGTCAACAACTTTTGCGGCAATCTTCAATTTTCTTTTGTTTTTATCAAGTACTCCCCTCGTCACTTTTTTTGGTTTTCTTTGCGTGACCAAAATACAACAGATAACAAATAGCAAGCGCCGTCTACGACTTCGGTCAAACATGTTTCATTTCTGTGAGGAAAACTCATTAACAGCAACTATATGTCCAAGCCATTACACTCATAATTCTATGATCATTCGTACTATACACCGACATATAGTATAGTGCGCCTAGTAGGGACAGACATTCGGACTCTGAAGTTTTTTAATATTTTTCTGGTCTACTGCTTGTGAAGACAAATTTTAAAACGCTTGTTTGGAGTAAAACAAAAGATTACAACAAATTATTCATATTCTTTTCTTGATTTTCGAAAATCGGAAGATTTATTTTTCCCCAAAGAGTTTAACACAAGGACGGCGGCCATTTCGAATTTCAAATAAAATCGATGTGTTCGAATCCGTAGTTTGTCTTTCTGGTAGCAAAAATCTGAGTGGTGACCCCTTTTGTTCATGATGGTACTTGTGATTGTATGTCATCTCCCTTCTGTTACAAACCTCATGGTCATATTATAAAAGGTGACATGAAAATAGTTCCACATCCTAAGCTTTGGCAGCTGTTCCAGTTTGGCCCAAAATATCGCGAGCCACCCAAAGTAAACTGGAACAGGCTATCATCTCTCGTGAAGAAAGCCTTCTTTTACAAGAATGGTAGTCGTAGGTATGAATACATTGCCATCAAGCGCAACTTAGGCTATTTCACCAACAACAGTGATGCCAAACTCAAATACAGTGATGTTGAGGTGATTCAAATGCTATATTTCCTAATTGACAACATATTTATCAAGTTTGCTGGCATGACATTCAGGCAAACCATAGGCATTCCCATGGGCACAAACTGCGCCCTACTTCTTGCAGACTTATTTTTGTATTCGTATGAAGCAGAGTTCATGCAATCACTTCAGAAATCTGGGTGTAAAAGGATTGCCAAGCGATTTAACAACACCCACAGATATATTGATGATCTCATCAGTTTAAACAATCCTGGTATATCCAATTATCTACACCACATCTACCCAGATGATTTAGAAATATAAGAAACAACTGAAAGTGTGGACTCGGTATCATACCTAGATGTACTGTTTGAAAGTAGACATAATACACTATACACTAAGCTGTATGACAAAAGAGACGATTTCAATTTTGAAATCATAAACTTTCCCTTTTTGTTGAGCAATATACCATCATTTCCAGCTTATGGTGTGTAATATTTCACAACTCCTCAGAAACAGTAGAGCATGCCATTCATATGAAGACTTTCGAGTTAGACACAGCCTATTAGCTCAAAAGTTAGTGAGGCAAGGATTCTCAGAAAGTAGATTAGTGAAATCATTTAAGAAGTTCTACGGTAGATACGGAGATGTTGTATCAAAATATGACCTATCTGTTTCTCAAATGATGAGTGACAGCATACCAAATTTTGACTCACAAAAGTAATTTGGTGAATTCACCTAATAACAATGAATTTGTCGCTTTGGGTCAATCTTGACGGGTGCGGCTAGCTGGCAGGGTACGCTTACCCATTCCGGACACCTGGTAACACCACTATTTTGTGGTTCAAGATGACCCCATTGCCTTTGTCATCATCTATATGTTCCTTGGACCTGGTAAATTTCACAGTTTACCTTGAATGATAACGATTATTGGACCTGATTTGATGTCTATTTCAGTTGGTAAGAGAATGGTTGAAAGCTTCATTGAGGAAAGTTTGAGCAAAAGTTTAAATCTTTCACTCTCAAGGCCCATACTACAGTTTATCTTTGCAATAACACAAAAGAGAATCCGTATCATTCACATATATGGTATATATTGAAGTGTATTTTTCTGTGCTAATAGCATACTTCTCCATTCTAAATACGAGATGTTGGATCAAAATGTCAATTACTGCAATTGACAGCGAAATGTTTTGCCAGTTCAGAAATTGGAATAAAAATTAAAGCTATCGCCATCATTACTTAATGATAGTATCTTATAGAAGTGTGTAATGAAAAGGGCCAGTAGTAAAGTTTTATTGGGGTTTGGGATTCAGTAAGAATTTTACACCCATTTTATTCATTTATCTAAATGGAGCGAAGGAAAATTTAACCATCCATGTAACTAAAGTGCGACCCTGACCTATATATGAACTCACACGCAACAGCTGTTGCGCAGCAGTGCATTGTCCTGAACTAAGCAGGGAAATTTCCCGCTGAGTCATGTCCTGGACTTGCGCAATACGCTATGACTCACTCCCACTGAGCAAAACGGAACGACATTCTATTCTCTCTCTCATTTGTTAGATAGATTCTGACTGAGCCGTACCGGAGCCGGTCTGCTCTTCAACCCGTACCGGAACAGTTCCGAAAGTGCGGGTCTGTGAATTTTATCTGCTGGCTGCCCCTTTTCACTATGTTGGAGTCGTCGGAACGAGCGGAACCATAGGGATGTTGCGCAATACCCCTATCGGGACGTTTTCAGGCAGGAACTTTCCGGTAGGGAATTTCGCAATACCGCTTTCGCAATACCGTTCCAGTTGCTTAGTAACTTGTGATGTCATGTTCAATGTCTGTCATTCTACAGTTTTCAGAAAATCGTTCCGATAGGTTTCTGTGGAATTTTTTCTGAATCTAACTTTCATATCCATTCAATCCATAATGTCTTAGGTATCTTTCCAGAGGGGGACTAAATCCTTCTTGTTTTTGAATTTCTAGCGCCTGATGAAATATGTCCTGAATAAGTTCTGACCCCGGGGCCTCTGTTGTTGCACCTTTTTCTTGTATTTGTGTAAGCAGCTGTTTATATTGGACGTAATAATGTTTATATTTCTCTCGTCTCTTTGCTACACCCGTTTTCCCTTGTATTACATCAATAATAACACCTGGTATAGGAGTTAAAGCTAAAAGAACTGGAACTGTCGGAATTGCCGCTATTACAGCAGAACTTACAAGAATTCCTTTAGTAATATTAAGAGCCATATCAATTCGACCCATTAATTTGTAACTTCGTCGATATGCAGCGCTAGTTCTTTCGATATAGTCGGCCAATTGTTCACACTTTCAACAACTGAGATGTGCATTTTTTACTGTATATGTAAGGGATGATAAAAATAATTGTAGTAATATAGAAATACAATATGGCAGAAGGAGGAGAAGATATACCACTCCAGGATTTCGATGATGCAAATTTAAATGATGATGATGACGCTACTGCTGAAACATTCTTTATAGACGATGATAATGCTCTTGCAGAAGCTGATCCTTTCCTTGCTAGCCCGCAGGTTGGCCGTTTGATTGGACAGAGAAGAGAACTTACAAAGCAAATGGCTGAACGACTCTTAGACAAATATAATATTACTAATCCGTATGCACGAAACGAATTGATTATAAATGCTAAGATTATTGGTAATGATCTGTATTATAAAGAAATCAGAGTTACAACAGATAAAGGAAGTAGATTTTTAGAGAAAACCTCAATAAAAAAGTTAAAAGGAGGTTCTGAATTTGTAAATAAAGTATATAATTATAGTGAGCCTGACTATGTGAGTCGTGCATTGTATTCTGTAGATGTGGAAAACGATAAAATACCGGCTGAGAAGATGACGCCAGAAGACATGGGTATATACAAAGATAAACTGACAGAGTTACGGCAAGATGCTTCTGGTAATGCAGATAAAATACAAGCTTTTGAAAATAAAATCGAACAATGGAACAATCTAAACCCAGAATATAGAGCTATTAATGATGAATTAAGGATTGCGAATATGCGTCTTGGCGACCTTAACAATGAAAAAGTTAAAATAAGGCTAGAGAAAAGAGAAGTTGAAAAACAGTTAAAGGAAATTCCTAAAGATCACACCCAAGCAAAAGAAAAAGCCGAGAAACTACTAGCTGAACTCATAACAAGAGAAGCTAAAATTGTTGATCGAATTGAATACGAACATGGTAAGATCAGTGAGGCACGTGAAAGTCTAGCTACGACTAGGTCTCTTCGTGATGTAATTTCCGATCCAGAATTGTCACTCAGGCTGAAGCTGACAGAGTTATTTAAACGAAATGGTATTACAATCGCTGCAATACTGACTGCCCTTGGAATGACAATATCAACAATTGCCCTAGCTGTGACTAGAGGAGGAGGAGGAGGAGCGGGAGCAGGAACTGGAGCAAACGCAGGAGGTTCAGGTCCGCCCAAAGTATATACAAAAGCGAAAGAAATTGTAAAGCAATTTGGTGAATGGTTAAAAACCTTGGCCGCAAAAAGTGCTGCTGCAATACCAGGTTTAATCGGCTCCCTTGTCAGTTTTCTATTAAAAACAGCAGGATCGGTGGTCGGATTTGTTGGAGAACAGCTATGGATATTTTTAACTGGTTTAACATTAGTCATTATAAATAAAATTATGTACTAATATATGGCCCCTACGGAATCGGCATGTTTGGTGAAAAGAATATTGCAAAGTTTCTTTCTAAAAATAAAGACCTGTTTGGTTTCTCTGTCGAATTGGAATGGTGCAAACTTCGGCGGGTAAATCGCCATATCCTTCGGGCAAATCCAGGTGTCCGACTCAAAGATGATAATCTGTATCATAACATTTTAGCTTTCGTGAAGGAATGTCAAAAGACTAACTTCTTTAAGCGACTAGAATTCATAGCTGTATTCCAGGATACTGAGGATGACCAAGAGGCTCATCATCTCCAAGAATATTGGGTCTTCGATTGATTCGCGACACAGGTAATCGATTTATCTTTCAGTCAGACGGAAATATTTATGTAAAGATGTGATTAATTTTCTTTTTTTCTTCTACTATATACATTACACGAAAAATGGGGTACGATAGATCATTATTACCGACTTTCAGCAACCGAATACCGAAGGGAACGAAGTCAGAAAGAACTCATCATGTGATTGCTCATAATCCAACTGTGGCAGATCCAGGCCAGACACTTATCATACGATGTCCGAAGTTAGAAAGCGGAGTAGTACTAGTTCCAGATACTTTCGACCTGGTTTTTGACCTCGAAGTAATGGGAGATGAATATAACCGAGTAGTACAAAATGTTGCAAAAAATTTGGTGGAGCGTATGAAACTCACATTCGAGGGGCAGGAACTTTTCAATTTGAATAAATATAATCTCATTGAATGTTATCGCGATATATTCAAACATAAAAAGGAGAGAGCAAATATGACACTGTACGGAATTCAGAACGAAAATCTAAGAAAATTGAGAAGTGGTGCGACCGATGCAGATGCCGCCGTCGTGGGCGATAAGTTACTTTTCGACACATATAAAACAAAATATGCTATTCGTCTGTCTCATCCCCTCATAACAGGTCATGGAGTTGCATATCCAAAAGAGTTAGGGAGTCATATCGAATGGGAAATTACGCTTGCACCTGCCTCCCAATTACTTGTCAGTAATCAGGTTGTTACAGCCAATTATAAATTAAAAAACATTCAAATGGAATACGAAACAATTTCTGATTCCGTACTCGCGAGAGATACTGCTGGTTATTACAACAGTGGGAAAGTTTTCTCTACGAGCATATACATTATTTTAGAATAATACCATTCAAAGAATCGGACACGGTTATCAATGAAAATATAAATGTGCCACGACGTAGCATTAGAGGTATCTTATTACTCTTCACTAAAATCAGAATCAGACAGAACTGAACAGTGAACTTTTCTTTAACCCATCCATTGAATCTGTGTCTGTATCAATCGAAGGCATTGCAAATAAAGTGTACGCTCAGAAGATGATACCAAGACAATTTTGGAAAGAAACACGACGGTATTTTGCTGAAGATAAAGATTGGTGTGAAATTGATATAGATGAGGTCGATTATTTGAAGAATAAATTCTGTCTGTTTATCGATCTGCGTAGTTTTAAAGATATTGAATTTCATGGAAATGGTCTTAGAGTAATGAACACAGCTTGAGATCCTGAAGAAAGATGCCTCGTGGGGTGGCGATGACGCTCACAATGATAATATATTTGCCCACGTTTATGTTATCAGTGATGCCCAGGTATCTGTTGAAAATAGTAGATTAAAGTCTTTACAATATTAAACCGTAACGTAGGTCATTCCTATCGGATCTGTTTCTGCCAACCATTCGCCCGTGTCCAGATCGTATAACTGCACACGTTTGATATCATTTGGTGCCATCATGATTTTACTGCGCCTTTCACTACGAATTTCACCAGCCTTTTTCCGTACAAACTGTACAAATTGTGCCTGCTCGGGCTTCTTCCAGTTTCAAACATATCTTTATAATCTTCAAAGTTCAAATGTTTTCTAACACAAACATCTTTCACCCCTTTATTTTTTTTCGTCTCGGAAACGGGAGTTCGAAAAGCATACACTTTCGAGCGTATGCCGACAAAATCAAGAATAGGTACACCATTCAACTCATCTTTAAATTTACCTATCACTTTTTATTAATCTTCGGAACTCCCATCTCATCTTTCATCCCACTAGTATCGTAGATCGACTCCTTACCATTCTTTTCCACATCTTCCCGAACTATATCATTGAAAGTTATATCCGGGTCCGGGATGGGCACACTGTAACAAAACTGTCAGTATCCATGTAGGCTAATCGTATTCCAGGGAATGGGTCCGAAAGTAATTGTAATGCGTCTCATACATAAGCAGCTTAGAAAGTTCCAGTACTGCGGCGCCGATGAAAACTGGTTTTACATATCTATGCTCATCCGTTTTCAGTTCCAGTAGGACACTGTCGCAGGAATCTCCATCCTTTTTGGAAGTTATGAAAGTTGTATGTTTCGTCTTTGGATTATACTTCTCAATCTTTTTACGACCACTATCCGTACCGTTCCGGTCCGAAACAAATTTAAAGTCTCTGTACTTTCGAACATCTTCTATTGTCTTACCGAACATCGCGTTATTCATCAGCTTATAGAAATTCTTTTCAAAATCTGTCGTCCCCTTTGTCCTCATTTCAGTGTTAAAGTCAATATATTGTTTGAGACATGGAGCTTCATCGAAAGCAAGCACCCGATAAATCTTTTTCAATCTCATTCCCATCCGAAGATAGAATTCCAGCAACTTGTAGTGTAAGACGTATCTCTCTCTATCCATCACACTTGTAATCAGTCGACCGCCCTGCCTCGGAAATTCATAGTGATGCGGTGCTAATGGCAAATCGCTGTGTTCTTTATGTAATTCGGCTGGATATTCTAAGTCTACTTCTAGAAAACTTGGTGGAAAGGTGGCGCCAGGTCCCCACGCTCCGCCGGCTCCGCCCATTCCTCCCACTCTTTCCTTCGTCATCCAATGAAGTCCGCCCGTAGGCATTGCCTGACTCATTGCCCAGCCGTAGAGATTGTTTGCATCGAGATATTTTATTTCGGTTAACGGTTTCTCAGGGTCGTAATTCCCGCCAGCCCCTTCGGCGACGTAAGCAGGATGATTTGTCTGTAAGTAATGAATATTACACTGGCTGATACCGCCTCGAATCCCCCTCTGTACGAAATTCATCTGCTCAGCATCTTGAATGAGCCCAAACTTATTACCTGTATAAAGTAACATAGCATCCCATGTTAGACCGGGCGCCG
Organism: Ptychodera flava; assembly: GCF_041260155.1. Taxonomy (NCBI): domain Eukaryota; kingdom Metazoa; phylum Hemichordata; class Enteropneusta; family Ptychoderidae; genus Ptychodera; species Ptychodera flava. The sequence goes on from NC_091928.1 coordinate 31,803,848, forward strand.
ACATATAGTGGGCTGGATCTAACTTGTAAGCTTCTAAACATGTGTCGCGGAAATTTTCGAATATATTTGCAAGAAGGAGAACGTCCGTCTCACAATAGAATTCCATATAATCTTTAATCGTCTTACATCCCACTTCATCCCACACCTTCAATGCATGCTCATAATCAGATTCTGAATCCCCTCTTCCGTCAATTCGCTATAAAATTCCCCCCTCTCCGGGAGCTCCTCCTCTCCCAGTCTGTCAACCGAGTCTAAATATTCATACGGGAAGAAACCTTTCGCCCTTTGAATGTCCGGGTACGAAGTGGTACCGTCCATCCGTGGTCCGGCACAGTCGTTGCCAACTTCGCGAGCGACCCCATCATCAACTGAGCACTGTCCATAAACTTTATAGAAAAGAAACGTTTCTTTATCTCCCTCTTCCGGTTCGGCCACTCTCCACCGACAACAACTGAGGCGCTAAAGATAAATGTTTTCGAGAGACCCATAATTCCTCCATTGCTCGTCTTAGCTATGATTTTAGGCTCTGGTCCGGTACCCCCATCATCTCCTTCGGTAACGATTTCATGTAATTCTTTCAAAATAAAAGAACCATCGTATCCCTTGAGGTTGTGAAAGTAGATAGGAATGGTTCTCGACGGCCGGCATCCTTCGCAATAAAAAGTCGCCTCCTCCTTCACTACTCGGTATCCTGCCGGCTCTCCACATGCAATACAGACTGGATTGCCGTAATTAGAAGGATCCCCCATCGGTTTTATTTTCCAATAATACGATTTCGAATAATTCTCAGCCCGTTCTTTCATATCCTTTAGAAATTCTGTAACACAGGAGAGACCTGTGAATGTTCTTTTACCATAAACGGTGGGCCGCCGTTCCGAAGGAGCCCCCCACCCCCGTTCCACCATAACATACGAAAGACAAATTGGAATGTGTCGGCCGGTCCCCTTCTCAATAATTGCCTCAGTATCTGCGTAGATAACGTAGGGGGCGGGGACCTTCTTCCGATGTCCTTCGAATTGACATACTTCCTTAGGAAAAACTGGCTGGGCGTCGTCTGTTCCACAGTACACCTGATGTAATTCTAATTCTTCTGTTGACTTAAAACCTCTTTTACAAACCGGGCAAATACACTTCCTTCTGTGCTCATTCTTGCGATTAGTATATGAATTAAGAAGACGATTTAATGAAGTAATTGGCACGAAGTGACCCCCGCCCTCCCCTCCAACTATCAGTAATATATTTGCTACCCGATCCGCTCCGCCGTCAGGGACTCCGCTATATAACATAGTTATGTCTGACGGGTCGGGATCGGACTCATAGATCTGAAACACTTGAAGTTTCGTGCCTGGATTTTGCTGCTCGAAGCGCCCGAACACGGACAGATCAGCGGGCGTAGGAAATGGTATTCCATCCCAACAGTAGTCAGCAATAAATTTGTAAAATGTATTCCATTTTCTCCTTACCTGACCACATTTCTTTTTGCGAAACTCGGGATCGCTCAACTTTATACTTGCTACGACAGCATACTGAAAACAATTCTCAGACCCCACCGGTAGAATAATTTCGCTAACACAATGCTTATTTTTTAACCATCCGGGAAGTTGGACTGCGCCAGCCCCGAGTAAAACTTCTACTAGAATTACTTCAAAATTAAGTATCTCCTCGAGAACGAGGCCAGAACCCTCAACGGCTTCAATTGTATCAAGCATACTGTTGTAGCGAAATATTAATTGTTGTTTTATTTTCAATCCCGCTCCTCTTACATCTTTTGTGTATGTATTTTTTAATTTAACAGGCAATGTACGATTTTGTGTATTACCAGTTTTCGGATCCGATAATTTGACTTCCATTTCAGTATAAACAGAGTACATCTTTCTTTCTTTGGCCATACCTTCAATATCCACCAGCTCCCCGATATCCTCGACTCGCTTGACTTCAGGAAATTCTTTTCGTAAAACTGCTCCCTTGAATGCTTCATGTAATCGATGGGTCATAATAATCTTTATGATATATACTATCCTAAAATTTTTAAAATGAAAAATAATTATTTTATGATAGGTCATCAAAATCCACTATAATATTTTTGGCAGCATTTATTTGTTTATATATCTCGCCTAATCTTTCTAAGTCGACTAGTTCTTCCACATCTTGAATTTCTGGTTTATTAGGCGCAGCACAAAATAACCTCTCAACAGTGAAAGAAAGGGCACGTTTATTTAAGCGCGGTTTAAATGCTAAGAATTCTATCTTACTACCTTTCCGGATATTACGAGGTACAATAGCAGGATTTTCTCGGACTGGCAATGGGCTCACTGCTTTAAAAGCACAGTCAATTTCTTGAACCATATCAATACATGTAGCGAAATCGTGAGCCCCTCTTTTAAATCGAAATTTAAAATACGCCACGCCCTGTGTCTCGCTCCCTCGCTTCTGATACACTTTAGATGGATAGTAAAATCTGGTAGTATTCTTGGAGTGAGCAGCCAGGCTTGCAGCATAACTTTTAGCAGTGTTTGCATCGAAACTTTCCCCTAAGGTACGGAATACTATCAGATCGGTAAACTTTTGAAGACTTTGTTGCCACGGACACACATTTCATCACATGTAGCTGCATTCATCACATGTAGCTGGATCTCCTCCGAACCGTACTTAGGTCCGATGGGGAAAACCACTTCTAGCTCACTGTCTACATATATAATAGGATCTACATATTCACCAAATACTAATTTGCCTCCATCATCAATTTTGATGTTTCTCCGGTTTCAAGTATTTTTATTGCATCTGAAATAGAAAGGATTGTCATTGTCTTATCGTATATATCTTAATAAAAAAAAATTTAAAAAAATTTCTATGATATAGTATCCCCAAAATGTCATATATATTCATAAATGGTCCAACTGGAAGTGGTAAGAGTTACGATGCAGTAAATTTGTCTGCGTCTCACGTACCAGAATTTGACACTAGTTTTTCTAGCAACATTGCCGACTTTTATAATGGGCGCCACGTTTCGATTGCCGATTTTCAGAATCAGTTTATAGAACATACTCTTAGTTTACAATGTCGGGCTGGGAGGGGCCCCCCTTCGGAACGCTACATTATTTGTGACTCTTCCATAATTCAACATCTGACTTTTTCTCGAATCCGGGGCGTTTCCACGGAGTGGGAAGAAAAAAAGATTGTTTCTAGAGCATTTGACCATTTACACAGTTTCATTATCATATTCAAAGATATGCCTTGGGATTATTGCAGGCGGAATGTGTTGACTCGAGCCAGGTCGTACGAAATAACCGCCTTAAAAGAACTAGAAGAGATTCACAACAAGTTCAAACAGACTTTCTTAGAAATTTGCCACGACTACAGGCTTCCATGTTTGGTAATTAGTCAGCCCCTTACGCCCCTCGTTCTCAAGAATATACTTAATCCAACGATTGATACAGAGACAGTCGGACCAGTAGATTTTCCACAAGCTTTTGACTTTGGAATTGCATGGAGCGGCGGCAGCCAAGGATTTTTAATAGACGGTTTCAGCAAGGAGGAACTTGAAAAAGCGTACTATCCACCTGGTCAAGAACAACTAGAACAACCTCGAGTCTCACTAAAGAACCTACACAAACTTCTTAATGCTTGTGAATCTGTGCACGCTTATAATGCTTCGTTTGACTTACGGGCACTTGATATGATGAAAAGGGGGGACTTTGAAGTTACTTGTCTATGGCTCATGTCAGTTGTGTACATTATACTTCAGCCAGAACTTATCGATAAAGCTGAAAAAGGGGGATTGGAAAGAACGGACCGTGGCAACATGAGAAGTCGCTTTGAAGATCTTGCAAACTTAATATGTTCAGGAACCGAGGTACCACCTCATCCACATACTGCCGAAAAAGATGCAATAAGTGAACATTACTTACGACAGTACATGATAAATACTTGGCCAGGTGGGTGGAAGCGAGGTGGTAAACTGACACTTTCTTCTTTCAAGAAATTAAGACTTTTTCCATGGTACTTATTGAATAACTTTCGTAAATACTTACGTTAGTACTTACGTTAGTACTTGACAAGAACCAGCACAGGAACTTACGAAGTACTCTACGAACGTTACGTAGTACTAATACATTTTCCTCTGGCTCCAACTATTGAAACTTTCCGGATAACCGCGCCATTTTATCAGATAATATTTCTTCCCCTAATTTTTTTCGTCTTCAAAATTCGTTCTACTCTGTACAGCTCGTCGGCACCTTCCGAAAGGGCGCTCTGAAGTTCATCAGAATAGAAAGTGCCGAGTATTTCCTCTCCATTCAGATCTTTTATTTTGTAAACTGGCGGCGTTCCCAGTCCAGCCGCATACACAACTTTTGAAACCACGAAAATCTCCTCTGTCCAATTTGGTAAATATCCTTTCCTGAAAGTGGTCTTGTATTTTGTAATTCGGACCCTTTCTCCCGGCTTGAATTCAGGGTTAACTCCCCCGGCTGCCAACTCAGGACCGAATAGTGTATAAAATGCCTGCCAATCGTTCTCCTCTGTTACGTCCCTGGTTTCATTTTGATACTTCCGTGAACGGTGTTGTTGTAATTCTCGAGAAGTTTGGTAGAATAGAAAGCCATTCTCGTGTCTGTTTATATGTAAAGTATTTCCACATCATCGTCTTGAGAGTCCGATTAAAACGTTCAACAACGCTAGCTTTTTTGTCACTGTAGGTGTGAAACCAGTGAATGGAAGACTCCTCCAACCATTTCTGCATTTTCTGATTAGTAAATTCCCGTCCCTCATCTGTCTGAAGTTTGTCAGGTTTCCTCCCGGATTTCTTAATTACGTCTTGTAGCGCCTCAGAGTGTCATCGGCCGTTTTTGACTGTATTGGCCTAGCCCATGCATATTTACTGAGTACATCGATTACTGATACTGCATGTATCGAATGTTACGGTTCTCTTTTAGGAATGATGCAGGGAATTCCACGAGATCCGCTTGCCACTGTGAGTCTATCGATGATACGAAAACGCGCCGGCCCGTAGCACGAGTACGAGGTACCGATTTATGTAGATTATAAGTTAGCTGAGTTTTTAACCACTCCTGCACCTCTTTCTTAGTAATTTTTAACCCGCTGGACCGTGCTGCGTCATACAATTTTTGTACACCTCAAAACCAGTTTTCGGGTTGTAATATAATTCTCTAAGAGTGCCTTCAGCTTCCATAATTGCTATATTATACGAAAAATTTTATGCCGTACGGATGCCGTAAATTAAATACTAGTTTACTGAATTTGTATCCTTTTCAATTGCTTGATTAGGCCCACGGCTTCCCGTTCTGTACATCTCCATTCCATGTTCTTTTATAATAGTTTTGTTGTCTTCCTTGTTCGGTGTGTAAATTAGTACTAACATCTTTATGTTTTCCCTGAATGGTTTACTAATACTAGTATATTGCTGAGTCAGAACCCAGACAGATAGTCCGTAGTGTCTTGCGCTGAAACACAAGTTGGACTAAATGTCACTGCGCTTCTTCATATCTTTGACGAGGCGCAGTCGTCGAGTACTATTAAAGTGTTCGTGCCGGCCCATTCGTCCCTTACGTAGGTTAATGTATCATCCACTGCATCGAGTCCGACTGGAAACACAAACACATTATCATCTTCGAAAATGAATCTTCTATTGTACGTTTCATTATTCATGAATGTTGGGCAAATGAAAACTATATATTCGAATTTCCTTAAGTACGGACCGGTGAGGAGGTCCAACAAATTCTGTTTTGCCAGAACCTATCGGTCCAGTTATAATCATGTTGAATGGCGGGGTTGCGATATTGACATTTCCTCTGGATCTATATACTGTAAATAAATGTAATAAATATTGCTAAAGATAACAAACCAATTTTGACCAATTCGTGAATAGGGTCTGCGTCGAGTGTCTGCAGATGCTGCCCGTTCCGGGGAGGGAGCCCCCCCGAGTCGTGTCATTGTGAGGTGACTCTCCGGGCTCGTCCTGCCACTTCACAGGATCCCCCTCCCCCCTCCTTCCATCTCATGTACAGCACTTTCTCGAACTTCCGTGTTTATATCACCGTTCACACTCCGAAGGACATAGATTCTGTTGCGTATTGCAATTCATTATTAAAACCTGAGATTGCCGGGCCGAAAGGATAACCATCTCAGACGGTAAGAGAAGTAAATTGGGTGAGACTGCCATATCAAGTTTGACACCAGTATTCATTATTGTGTCTTGATATCGCCGATAACTGATTACTTTGTCGGTATTGCGAATTTCATCTTCGAGGAGAACGCCGAATTCTTTTCTTACTTGCTCTGCACTGCCAGTATCACCCACTATGGTACTGCGAATATTAGCTTGTGCGCCAAGTATGCAATATACATAGGCTTCAAGACTTTCGTTGAGGCGAGCGAGACCGGCCTTTGTTAGTCCCGAGTCTCCCTTCAGAGGAATGAAACTATTGTATTGTCCCTCCGATCCATCATTTCGGAAGAAATAATAGTGCGGTCGTTCTTTGTCGGACAGTACATGTTTTTTCTTTCCAAAAATTGTATGTGTATAGAAAACGCCTCCGTCGGCGGAGAGGAAAAAGTCATGACCGTTGTATATCGCTTTTGGCTGTCTAACGGGACCACGATTAGTGTAATATTCATAACCATAACCAAGACCTGAGTTTTGGCCTTTTCGATAACGAAAGTCGGACTTCGTTGGGCTTATATTTCCAAATTCTGTACATAGAAGTTCATATTGGACGAGATTGTACGGATTGTCGCCCGCTTTGAAGGTGGGGGTATCGTCTGGAAGTGCAACGCCCATTTCGTGAAGGATCTACGTATTGTAAAGTATACATGGAAACGGCAGAATGATCGTATTTGCGGAGGAAATTTCTTATCGACGAGATGGGCGAATGATATACCGCAACCAGTAGTGCTGCACCATACAGCGAAATTCAGATTGCTGGTCCCAGTATTTCATGTTTGGTCCGCCCAGCCAGACATTACTTTCTTTCGCTGATCGATGAGTGATTACTTATCTTTGAACACATCCCGTGGATGAAAAGTAAATTTTTCTGTCGGCGTTACATATATTTCTAAGTCCATGAGAATAGGTTTTACTCCCCCATTCGGTTTGGAAGGAATATCAGCATGCTGTACTGTCGGTACGCTCGTCTTATTCAATTGAAAAGCAACTGGGAATAAGTCTGTACTCATTATTCGTGTTTCTATATACAGATAGATTTTAATGGAGGAGAATTTTCCCGGAATCCCTGTCGGAACGTTAGGGGTACTAACATTCCAGACTATGTTAATACTTTATTTCGGATTCAGGTTTAAACGAATTTTTATTTTTTACTAAGAATAGATAACATACTGCAAACAATGGAGAATTTAATAAAGTCATCGGCAGCGGCAAATACGACAGCGCATTCCGAAGGGCCAACCGCAGCGTCGGACGCTCGATCCATAATAGAGACGAAACGTGAAAAAATACTCTGTGCCATCGCAAGTGGTCAAAGCAAGTTATTTTTTGGTAAGGAGATTACAGTTAGAGAAGTGGAAACGTGGAAAGATGAATTCATAACACGAGCCTTTAAAGTCTATGAAGCGAAATACAGTTCTCAGGATCATCACTCAAAGTTTCATAGATCTAGGAGCCCGCGCAATAAGTCAGGTAGTTCCAATCGATGACCGAGATAACTATGCCACTGATCTTAAAAAGGATTTTATTCTAAACAGTGAAATAAAACGATTATCAGGACGGATAGCCTACACATGGGGGCCCCTGATTGCTCTAATTTCCACCGGTTTAATTACGGGTAAACATTTAAATTTTAAAAAAATCGGTTTTAATATAGTACCTGAAATAAATGGATTCAACTTCGCAACGGTTCCGACTCAGCAAACGGAAACGGGGCCCACACCGGAAACGGAAAGACGACCTTCCCACCTCCGACACAGCGCAACATAGAGAAAATTACGTTACCGACGAAGCATCTAGGGAGAGTTGCTGCAGGGAAGCGACTAGCGGAATGGAACAGGCAACACAGGGAGAAGAAACGCCTAAACAGTGAAATAAAACGATTATCAGGGCGGATAGCCTACACGTGGGGGCTCGTGATTGCTCTAGTTTCCACCGGTTTAATTACGGGTAAACATTTAAATTTTAAAAAAATCGGGTTTAATATAGTACCTGAAATAAATGGATTCAACTTCGCAAACGGTTCCGACTCAGCAAACGGAAACGGGGCCCACACCGGAAACGGAAACGACTCCGTCAGGGACGATCCTACCACCAACACCGGCACCTCCGACACAGCGCAACATAGAGAAAGTTACGTTACCGCCGAAGCATCCAGGGAGAGTTGCTTCAGGGAAGCGACTAGCGGAATGGAACAGGCAAAACAGGGAGAAGAAACTAAAAGCAATGGAGGGGAATGGGGGAGCGATGCGGTAGCGACTGAAGCAGACCTACCGCCTACAATGAAAGAACAGTGTGATAATAAATGGTATAATAAATGTTATCTTGTTTTAGGAATTGTGGGAGTTTCATTGACTGCATTAGGGCTATATTGGGGGCGTGCTCGGCATATTTGTCCCGTTCGGAAAGATGAACCGCTTCAGAAAGCGAAAAAAACAGAGCCCGTAGCGGCTCCCTCCAGAACAGTTCCGAGGGAGGGGAGGGGGGGCCCAGCTCCTCTACATTGTATGAGATGGATTAACTCCCCATATTTTATTTTATTTTTTTATTTTATATACTAGTCAGCAATCATGGATACTAAAACAGTTGTAAACACAATGTATGATGGAATTGTAATCGCAGGACTTGCGATGGGATATCTTATGATCTCCAGCAAATTTCTGAAATAGAGGTTGCGATCCAAGTCGACCAAATTTAACTCGCTTGGCAAAATTAGGCGGTGCTACTGCTGCCGCGGTTGCGACCAAAGATCTCCTTGAACAGAAAAATATTATTCCTGCAGAACCTTATACTTTGTAATGGGCACCTTCGGAATATTATTCATCAAAAATTATACTTAGTAATATATATATATACATACGACGTACAACAATGATCATTTGGATTGAAAGCCAAACAGGTGAACCTGTTACTGTTAATTTTTACCCTTGTTTTGACACGACACAGTTTACGAAGATAAGACTGCTAGAGTGTGGACTATATAATTCATGGCATAACATAACATCGACAAATAATGTACTAAAATATCAAGAAGGTGACCAACCAAAGAAGACTAAATCAATACGTCCAGGTAACTACAATATCGATACGTTAAACAAAGCAATCGGTTGAAGCAAAAAATTAATTTTGAAAAACATCTGCCGACAAACCATGTTTATCTAACTTTGGCTAAAGATATTAAAGTCTATTCAATGCCACAGGTAGCTTCGCCAACGTCGTGTCGCTTTTCAAGATAAACCTGAGAACAACCCATATAAAAAATAATCAAAAAAAAAAGTAGCTTCGCCAACGTCGTCGGCTTTTCAGATAAACCTGAGAACAACCCAGTTATAAAAAGTACTATGAGTCCGAAGAAAGTGGATTTCTTAACAGTCACTAAATACATAGTTCATTCAGATGTCGTTGATGTTACTGGAAATTATGTTTCATTTGGTTCGGGTGCCTCCGGAGGATACATACAGGGGAAAGTATCGAACTGTTTACAAATACTTCCCATCCGGGATACGAGAGAAATAAGTGAAAAGGTTACTTACGATTTTAAAAACGGAGCAATTTCTATGCCATTGAGAAAAGGGGGAGATTGGATGAATTCAATTCGTATCTGGATAACGGATCAGGATGGAAACATGATCGATTTCAATAACTGGCCAACTAGCTTTTGTATTGAATTATTGTAGTCCCGAAGGAGCCTACCGGTGTAACCCTATCGGAAGATAAACCATCCCACGACCAATCCTCCAGCAATATAAATCATTTCATATTTCTTTTGCTCAGGACTGGGTTGATAATAATCTGAGAATTGAACTGCTCCTTCGGAACGACCTGATGCATAGTTGGCTTGCGCCGCTGCTTCTTCAAGGATTTCTGCATCTGTATCTCTTAACTCAGCTGCGGCATGTGCGTCCTTTGCTTGATTTTCTCTTTCCCAGTCAGCCTGGAGTAATCTTTTTTCTGACCAGACGTTGCGATCATGTTCAAATTTTTCTAATGCTTTATCATGTCGGACCTTTTCTTCAATAAGAGCGTCACCATTCCCAGAAAGCTTTTGTCCGATAATATTTCCTCCTGTGAATGCCGTTGCATTTAATACAGCACCGAGAACTGTCATTCCTATAGCTGAAGCCATGGTTGTGTATATTACAAGGTATTATTTTAATTTTCACTGTATATAGCATAATTATGTCTGATCCAAGTGGCTTCGGTCTAGGTACAATTCGTATGCAAAATCTTGAGCTTGAAGATCTGAGTGATGTTAAAGTTAACAATAATACTAAGATGGCTGCTAATCATAATAAGGATTACGTCCTTCGTTATAAAGACCGCGAAAAATATTTCGTTTTAGCCAATGCCGCGGTGCAATCCCACGAGCATGCTGTAGAATTTTCCGAACTTAAAGACATTGATGAAACTGTAATTGACGCCACAAAGGCTTCGAATGATTCTACTCCTTTTGCTCTGACATGGGATGGGGATAGTCAGAAATTCATGCCTTATAATGTGCCGCGTAACATCTTAGATATATTGGATAGTGAAATTGCAGGAGGTGTTGCTGAACCACCAGGAACTCCGAATGTGATTTATTTTGATAGCAATGTAAACAAATACAAGTTGCTAGATTTTCGTAGTTGGCTTACTCCTACGAATCCATACATTGCACTTCTTGGTATACCGATTCACCTTAAAATTAGTCCTCTTAATACAATAATGAAGGCAGATAATACACTAAGAAGGTGGATAAACGAGGGGGAGAATTATTGCTCGTATACAGCTAGCGGAGTTCCAGTTAGATTATTTTGGGACACAACTTTAAAGAAACTGGGTCTTAAAAGTGTCGGTGATGAGGCAGCTGTTCTCACTTTACAGACTGTAAATCAACAGATGACTGATAATATGAAAATACTTCAACATGGTACAGTTCTCATTAGATGTGTAAAGTTAGCTACGGGAGACGAGTTTGACGATTTGGTTGGATATTATGCTATGAAAACAGATAACAGAACAACTTGTGATATTATTATAAGTATTGATAAAGATCGGGGAGGGGAAATGAGTATTGAATGTTTTGTTGGTGGGAATAGAATAGAGAACGACTTAGGAACTACATTTGTACGTAGAGATAAAAGAGTGAACACTTTAGATATCAGTACCATTCATCTGAAACGTCTCATTTTGTTTGAAGTAATGGTCTTCCGACATATTTTAAGTTCAGAGGAAATTACTAAAATTTTATCTATCGGGTGAACAAGTTAACTAGAGTCGTTCAGAAAAAATTCCACAGAAACCTATCGGAACGATTTTCTGAAAACTGTAGAATGACAGACATTGAACATGACATCACAAGTTACTAAGCAACTGGAACGGTATTGCGAAAGCGGTATTGCGAAATTCCCTGCTGGAAAGTTCCTGCCTGAAAACGTACCGATAGGGGTATTGCGCAACATCCCTATGGTTCCGCTCGTTCCGACGACTCCAACATAGTGAAAAGGGGCAGCCAGCAGATAAAATTCACAGACCCGCACCTTCGGAACTGTTCCGGTACGGGTTGCCTTTGTAAGAGCAGACCGGCTCCGGTACGGCTCAGTCAGAATCTATCTAACAAATGAGAGAGAGAATAGAATGTCGTTCCGTTTTGCTCAGTGGGAGTGAGTCATAGCGTATTGCGCAAGTCCAGGACCTGACTCAGCAGGGAATTTCCCTGCTTAGTTCAGGACAATGCACTGCTGCGCGTGAGTTCGTATATAGGTCAGGGTCGCACTTTAGTTACATGGATGGTTAAATTTTCCTTCGCTCCATTTAGATAAATGAATAAAATGGGTGTAAAATTCTTACTGTATCCAAACCCCAATAAAATTTACTACTAGGGCCTGCAGCTAACCAACCGATTTTGAGTAATTTTAACAAGGGTTGTTTTAATTTGTAAATATACGTTTTTTTGAACAAAATTAAATGCTTCCCATCACCCTACCATAGAATTCACCTATCCCCTTAGCAGTGTTCCCTCTGAGGTTTCAAGAGGGTGCGCAACTTGAGATCACGGTCCCTCCGGGACTGTGTTGAGATACGTCGGATTATTGTCTCACAGCTGGGTCCGTTCATGTATATGCTAATTTACTGAGGTACGTCACAACGTACAATGAACGTTGGTGGCAACTGCGCCACCAACGGGCGCTAACACCGAAACGCAGAAGTAAAATCTACGCCGAGATCGCACATTTCACCCCGAGTTATCGTTTCCAAAACTACGATCGAAATGACTGAGACTAAAGTTGCGCAAAACATGAAATTTCACTGCGAGAGCAGTCGGAGACACTGCGCAATTGGCGCGCAAATAAGCCTTAGCGGGAACACTGCCCCTTAGCCATTACAAAATAACCCACTGCCATCTCATTGTCTCACGCTTTCCCCTTCCTAATGATAGGTATACTTCAGAAAGCAGTCGAATCACACTCCTTAAATATTGCCAGCCCAATAATACATCACAAACGAACAATATTCTTTTGCACAACCAGCTTTGTCTGACTCTAACTAGATGAAACAAAAATTTGCACAAGAAATTTTTGTAACACACGTGCACTGCCTCGACCGTTTTGAGTTGATATTAACAACAAAATGTCTTTCACGTATTAGCGCCAAACAATTTACGGTAAAACATTGATATCAACAGCAATACCTAGACGTACGATATTGCAATGTTTCACAAACGTTAACGTTTTGAATGGTCTTTCAATAACACTGCCTGCGAGTCGGACCCCCATTATCACTATAGACAACGCGCGCACCATTCGAACGAAGACACATAGAGGAACCAGTTTCTCTAATTTTCACATTTAGTTCTGTATTTACTAAATTATGAATTATAAAAATCAAATTAAAAATCAAATTTGGAGGGGAAATGGAAGTTGTTCGCGACTGCCCCCTCCCACTTGTTGAGGATTGCCCACTCAATTTCAACATTTTCATCCTCTTCGACCGCAGGAATCTCCCCTTAGGCCTATTTTAAACCTTGCAAATTTAAATGTAAAAAATTTCAGGTCCACATGCCAGCATACCCACGACAAAATTTTTCTCGCCTGTACATATTACGAATTGCTCTCCTACCAGCAGAGAAACCACTCTTAACCAACTGTACTAATGCTTCTCCTGGATTTTCGCGTTCTTGTCAGGGCTAACAGCTAATAATGCGTGTGTTTCCTGTTATTCTGATTCCCTGTCCCAACTTGCCGCTGGCTGCGCTGTTTTGTGATCAAAGAAGTGTTTAGCTGCCCTTTGACCTCATACGGAAACCTTAGCTACCAACGTAAAGTTGGCGTCATCCTCATCCTCATCCTCAGCCTCAGGGGTCACGCGAAAATGAGGATGTGAGGATGACGCTACAGTGTCAGCTTCACCGGCGTCAGATCCGATTATTCCCGAATACGTCTGATGGAATAATAAGTGTAAAAACGACTTTAAAAATGTGCTCCAAGTTTCATATCACTGTAAATGTTAATCAAAACACAGTGGGGTATGTATTTCATAATATTTATTAAACCTCTCCTCTTAAAATCCGTTTCTCACGATGTAGTTATAACGCAACATTCTTAGCCCTCAATTTCCTTAAAGTTCAAAGGTTGTATGTTTAATACAATAATAATAATAATAATAATAATAATCTTTATTACCCTTAATCATAATAATATTACAATTCAATGATGAATGTATATCTGAGTTGTGCTGTGATAATACGTTGACTTTCCAGGCCTCAAGTCATAGTTATACAGTTAATTGTTTTATATGTCCTCTGAATAATTAGGGCTTTCATATTGCCTCTCATGGTGGCGATTTTTACACATTTCGGACCACGTATACTTTTTTGCACCAATTTTTTGAAAATCTTAACGCAAGAGTTGAGAGGATACCAACAAACACATCCACGGATCCATGGACTGAAAATTACGAACATTTCCAAAAAACTAGTCTGTATGAGATGTTCTAACAATAAAATATTACCTGCGAACCAGTTTTACGATTAAAAGAAAGTTGAGAAAGAATGGAGTTGTATTTTCTTAAGTTTTGGGCGAATTTTATCATTTAACCGTCATCGTGTAGCGCAACTTCGGCAATCTTCGGATACGACGCTGAAGCTGACGCTGAGTAGCGTCATATTCAGCGTCAGCTAGAAAGGTCACCTGAGGCCGAGGATGAGGATGAGGATGACGCCAACTTTACGTTGGTACCTAGTACCTTAGCTCTCATCAGCATGATCCTGACCAACGTAAAGTTGGCGTCATCCTCATCCTCATCCTCAGCCTCAGGTGACCTTTCTAGCTGACGCTGAATATGACGCTACTCAGCGTCAGCTTCAGCGTCGTATCCGAAGATTGCCGAAGTTGCGCTACCCGATGACGGTTAAATGATAAAATTCGCCCAAAACTTAAGAAAATAACAACTCCATTCTTTCTCAACTTTCTTTTGAATCGTAAAACTGGTTCGTAGGTAATATTTTATCGTTAGAATATCTCATACAGACTAGTTCTTTGGAAATGTTCGTAATTTTCAGTCCATGGATCCGCGGATGTGTTTGTTGGTATCCTCTCAACTCTTGCGTTAAGATTTTCCAAAAAATTGGTGCAAAAACGTATACGTGGTCCGAAATGTGTAAAAATCGCCACATGAGAGGCAATATAAAAGCCCTAATTATTCAGAGGACATATAAAACAATTAACTCGTATAACTATGACTTGAGGCCCGAAAAGTCAATGTATTAAACATACAACCTTTGAACTTTAAGGAATTAAGGCTAAGAATATTGCGTTATAACTACATCGTGAGAAACGGATATTAAGAGGAGAGGTTACTAAATATTATGAAATACATACCCCACTGTGTTTTGATTAACATTTACAGTGATATGAAACTTGGAGCACATTTTTAAAGTCGTTTTTACACTTATTGTTCCATCAGATGCATTCGGGAATAATCGGATCTGACGCCGGTGAAGCTGACGCTGTAGCGTCATCCTCATCCTCATTTTCGCGTGACCCGAGGCTGAGGATGAGGATGAGGATGACGCCAACTTTACGTTGTGTGGCATCCCGCACCGACTCATGATTATATACCCACGTGTTGTACCAGTGACAAACTATTTCGACCTAGGCAATGGCAGCAAAAGAACCGACTTTTTCAGAGGAAATTGACGACAATTTTTTGTCATGTATCATTTGCTCAGAGCGGTACAACAATGCAAAACTGCTGCCGTGTCTTCACAGCTTCTGTGAGCCATGTCTTGATAAGCTGGCAGTGGCAGAGGAAGGAGGGACGATAACCTGTCCAATATGTCGGCGCTCGCACCAACTTCCGGATACTGGCGTGGCAGGTGTCTGTGGTAATGTATTCATCAACGAACTGGTGAGAATGTTTAAAAAGAGTGAAGGGGGCTCCATGAGCCGAACACTTGCGATGGGTGCCAGGAAGCAGTATCTGTCAAACGCTGCATCGTATGCGAAGTTTACATGTGTAGAATATGCGCCATTTCACACTCCCGATTTAGGGCTACAAGGTCACATCAACAGATGACCCTGGAAGAGTTCGAAACTGCCAAGTCCGGTGAGCCCTCTTCCGTGCAGCCTCCTGTCTACTGTACCGATCACTCAGAGAGTCCAGTTGAATGTTATTGTGATACTTGCAGTGTTCTCCCCAGGATTTTTTTACAAGAGGGCGAAGACGTGGTGCGAAGCACCACAAGCGACCGCGTAAGCGGTCGCGGGGGGAGGTCAGGAGGGGGTGTCCCCCTCCTGCCGTTGGAGCTTTTGAAAAACAGAGATTAAAATGGTGTTATTTGGTGGCACTTGGGGAGTTTTTTTTCAGATTTTTTTCGTATAAAAAACTCAAAGGAAAAGAAATCTGAGACGGTGTTCCACAACTTTTATTCCAGTTCAGTGATTTCAATGAAGATTACATTTTTTGAAAACGAAAACATAGCGACAGACATACATTTATTCATCGATGTCAAAATTATCACCATAGCACTCACGTGTTCTCATCCTCCGGCTTTGGGAAGGAATACACCAGCGAAATTCTAACCTCCTATAAAAACTTCAGTGTATTCTGCTGTCCTTGGTTCGGCTCAAGCTCCTTGGCATGTTTACTCAGCTATAAAGTCGGTTACCTAATGCACGGTCCCTATGGAGGGACCGTGGCTATTGATACGTTACGGCCGGAGCCATGCAAACATGGCTGCCATCGATGAGTTGCACATGGCTGCATGGGCTTATGATCTCGGATGACATCACAAACTCGCGAGATTTGCAAGATCGATGAGAATTACGTTTGCAGCCTGCAGGATCGACGATCATGCTTGCATTTTGCTTGTAAATCACTGTCAACTTTTTTTCCGTACATTTTATTGTTTTATTTTTCAAAAAAAAAATAAATCTTTTTCATTTCTGGCAAGGGGGCGCTCGGAATTTACAAGAGGGTGCCACGCCCCTGTTACTTATTCAGGGAGAACACTGGATACTTGTGACAGGGTCATCTGTGTAAGGTGTACAGCTTTCGAACACTCAAGACCTTAGCATCGCTACAGTCACTTGGCAGAGGTGGCGACGGAATACTGCAAAGTTTTAAAGCAAGCAATCGAAAAAGTGAAAGTAAAAGAACATGAAGCCGACCGAAGCAAGGCTACTGTCATGAAAACGGCTGAATCACTTGATAGCTGTTACCAAGCAGAGAAAGAGATCATGGAACAACACATTCAGAAAACAATCGATGACGTCACTCGTATCATCCGAGAAAAGGGCGACAAGCTTCTCGGAGAATTGAAAGACGAGTACGACAGAAGGAAAGTAAACTTAAACGCACAGTTGAAAGAATTGGAGTGCGTTGAGAGTGACATGTCATATGCAAGGGAGTATGCTGAGAAACTGGTGCATTATGGGAATGCTGCACAGTTGATGTCAGCCAAGAAGGGAATTTCATCTCAAATGGAAGAATTACTGAGAATGGAAACAAAACTTGATCAGACTGAGACTGACTACATGGAGTTCAAACCATCTGATGACTTCTGTCAAGCCAAGTCTCTGGTGTGCTGTGTAACGACGTTGCAGAACTCTGTACATTGGTTGATGTTCCTGAGCATGCCAGGGTTAATGAGAATTGACATCACCCTAGAAACAGGTACACGACATAAGCGATGCAAGATGCGTGTGTTAAAGGTGGACGCAGTCCTGACGAAGCCTGATGAAAGCCAAGAAAACATCGTAGCAGCAGACAATGGTGACAGCACGTGGAGTTTGAAAACTGTTGCCACAGTGGTTGGGACTCATGAAATCACAGTGTCTGTATCCAAGAAACCAATCACAAGATCACCAGTGACAGTCAGAGTCATTCCCCAGAAGGGTTTGATTTGTAAATTTGGCAGGAACGGGACAGGTGATGGAGAGTTTAAAGATGCGTTTGGTGTCATGGTAACAAGAGATGGCACTATTCGGGTGTGCGATCGGGGGAGCAGGAGATTGCAGACACTCACATTGAACGGGCAATATCAGTCTACAACGACATTCAGCAATATTGAAACAACAGTTTCTCCTGATTGGTCGACAGTATCAGAGGATGGTACCATCTTTACGAATGATGGCATTGGTGGTCAAGTAATCGTGCATGATGAGAATGGCAGAGTACTTAGACGTTTTGGAAAAGGAGTGATAAGTTATTGTTTTGGAATTGCAATAAGTCCCTTGGATAGCAGAGTCTATGTTGTTGGTCATGATGGACACTCTATACACATTTTTGATCAAGATGGCAATCATTGTAAGTCTTTCGGTTGTGAAGGACAAGGCCAAGGGCAGCTGCGTAAACCTGTAGGCATTGCTATTGATGGGTAAAGGTATAATGTTTGTGTCAGACTACGGTAATCACCGCATTCAAGTGTTTGATGCTGAGGGTCAATATCTGTATAGCTTCGGAAGTAAAGGGTCCGGCAATAATCAGATGAGGAGCCCTACAGGGATAGCACTTGATAACGATGGAAATGTGTATGTGTGTGACAATGGTAATAACAGAGTGATGAAATATGATTCCGATGGTAAATTTATCTGTCGTATTGACAGCCGAGACAAGAAGGTGGATGATCCCAGAGGTATCTGTGTCACAAATGACAAACCATTTGGCTGTGTTGTTGTAACTAATTCTAAGGGGCACGTTCAAGTTTTCTCACAGTGAAATTATATCTAGATAATATCGATTGAAATACATGAAAGAGAAAGACTCTACTAGTCCAGTAGCTGTTTGGTGTATTTCTGTTTTAACAAAGATTGAGAATGAATCACTTCTACAAAATCCGTCTTTTTATGTACTCTTCTACTTTGTGCCTTGCTGAGATGGACTGCTTAGGTTTGGAGATCACTCTACTCTTGTGCTAACTATCACACCACTATGAAAAGTATAAGCACGGCAGAGTTTGCTAATCAGGGTTTGTGTGTTTAAGTCATTCAGTTTGAACTACATGTAAGAATACACCATGGGGTCCAATAAGCAGACTTAGGATTCATACAATTCTTGCTTATTGCTTTTTTGACTCATTTTGAAACTTTATGAGCTTCTAGTAACTTCATCCTCTCATTGAATTCTGTAAATTTAAAATTTGATTTTAATCGCCATCAAATAGAGATAGCAGCTATTGGAATTTTTAGTACATGTGGTTTTGGTACCTCATATTTCAATGGTATCAAAGTTTCCACAGTAATTCACGTTTTGTTTTGTTTTGTTTACGAAAGAAAATGACGAACATGTATTCTTGAGAAAAGTTCGTGCAAAGTTTACATATCTTGTTTTTTGAACCACATACTATGTGTAAGAAACTCAAAGGCTTAGAGTAATACATACTCATCAATATACTTTCATTTAGTGAGATAATCGTACATTTTGTAGCCAACTGAAAGTCCAATGATGATCTAATGTATACTGGTAAATGCATGACAAGGAGAAATGTACTTTGATGAAACAAGGACATTAAATTATAAGAAAGTTCAGTTGGTTCAGAAAATATGAATTAGGGTTCATAGTATGATTTATTTCTTTTTCATTCAGTGGATTGACATTTTATATTCTGCAAAATTATTAGAAGAGGGTTTGAAGAGCTCTCCAATCATTTGTTGTCATTTTGCTTGCAATTCATTCAGTCATTGTTGTTAATCGTAAACAAAGTCATTTGCTTTGCAGTCCAAGAAAGTGAGTTACATGTCTGCTGCTATTGGCTTCACATGGATCAACTATTCATTCAAATGGGACTTCCATGTAACTGTGCCTGCACTTATTGATATATCAAACCTGGATATATTTCAACAGAGAATCATTTCTGATCATGTGATTGGAAATGTTAATAACCGCTTCCAATATATAGGACATGTAGTTTACAATTTGCATACACACTCTCCTACAGAGGGTCAATGATATTTTGGAATTGTAACTTCCAGTAATTCATTGTAAGAATTTTGTAAATTCTAAAGATACTGGAAATTCTTGAGAAAGTGTCACATATTGGATCTGTCAGTACTGAATAAAGCTAATCACAATAATACCTGAAATAGGATTGTGACTTGTAGAATACATCGTTCTGAAAGTGTGATGGATTTTCAAACGTTCAAGTACCATCATAAGTCGATTTGACGAGTGTTCAAATGTGTGTGCGATGATCTGAATGCAATAATTTTGGCCTTGATCACTGGACATATTAGAACCATATAGACACACTGGCAAAAAGCTAATCAAATCAGTCATAAACTAATTTTCAGCTCATTTTTAGCTTCTCGTCTATTTATAGACGGAGAAGCTATTAGAATTATCAGATGAATACCTTGAGAGAAACATTTGGTTCAACTCAGTGAATTTAAAAAAAATGAAATCATTTGTAATAGTTTCTCTGGTGTGTCTCCTATTTCATACAAACCCAATTGAAATTTTGCAGCCCAGGCCAGGTTTTCCTAGCGATCAGACGCGTTACCTTTGAGTCTGCGCAGTAGTGAGTTAGTTTCTGCCAGATAGGGAGAAACTCCCCTGTATAGCGTTCACCCTACTCAGGCGTTTCATATGAACACAGAACAAAAGATCGCATTCGCCCCACTCAAACATTCACAAATCACACACTTGAACTAAGTCTAGACCCTGGCTGTCATCATAAAAATTGGGTGACGGAAATTCATTTTGGATTCATCAGTTTTCATGACGGACAATCTTCCTAACTGAAATTTCTTTTGGATGCGTCAGTTTCATGACCAACAGTCTTAATACAGACATGCAATGTTGTATGGCGCTGGTGGTGAATTTGCACAGATGGAAATTTGACTCTTTCACAACCGTTGCTTGGTGCAGCCCTCCTGTTTTCCAGAGCAAAACAGAACCTACATATAGGGACAAGTGGTTAAAGGGTTACAGAAGTTCAATGTGAAGGCACTGTGACTATATGCCTCAAAAGTGAAGTACTTAACTTTTCCTCAAACTTTCAATCATTGTTTAAATCAAGAGTAACAAACTTTGTTAGGGGGTAGGGGTGAATTAATTCATGGACATGTACTTCTGTGAGACATGCTAATAACTCACAACTCACCAAAGGTGTTGAATATACACGATAGCAGAAAATATTAGAATAAACTCAAATTTATTTCAAGTCAGTCAGTAAAAACAAGTGCATTGAAGGTGTTCTACAATAGATTCATATGTTAATTAGGAGACAAAACTCATCGAGGGAAAAGACTTACGTCAAACTGAAATATGTATCTCTCAAGCAAATATAAATCCATCCATCATCCTTTAAATTGATTTCTATTTTGAATGAATTAGAGTATGGTAGTCATCTTTTGTCACATATACTCAAAAATATGAAAAAATCCTGGTCTTTTTTTTCTGAGGTAATGCACATTGAATTGATTTCAAGTCATTTTCTGGAAAGCATGATGAGGTAAAAAAATGGTACAAGAATCAATCCTTCCAAGAATCATTTGTTTGTTACTGAAATGGCAAATCGTCCAGTAATTATTTATTGCACATATTATGTTTTGTATACATTTATAAGTGAAGAGCAAATACACATCTTCACTTTTTTGTAGAAATAAAAATTCCACAGATTTCCTTCATTACTATCACATCTTGAGAGAGTAAAATGGCGCTGTCCATATTGTACTACCATCATTCATTTTGTTTTAGATTCTTCAGTTTGAAACAGCGCCCTCTATCAGATGTGGAGGGAACAATTACTGTTTTTGCCAAAGACAACCACCACTGCCCCATGGGAAATATAATTCATGTACAGTGTTTTGTGCCATCAACTCAGCTTTGTAGAAATAACCAGTTGAAACTTTAACACATTATTTTGCAAAAGGATAAAAAACACGCTGTTTCTATCCCACTGGACATGATAGACACCTAGTCTGTATATGCAAAAACAGGGACAGTACACAGACCGAAAACATTCACTTAAAAAAAAATTCTTGAAAGAATGGAAACGGTGATGGAGAAGAAATTATGTTTTTGTATTGTTTTTGTTTGCTACAGCATAATGGAAGACAAATGTAAACAAAACTTACTGCAAATGTCAGAAGGTAGAGCAGACAATTTAAAATGCTCAAAAAATCAAAATATACAATATTTTCCCTGAAATGTGAAATAACTGCCTGTCCGGACAGAAATGAAAAGTTCCTGGTATGGCAGTTCAATTGTTAACATTTTTGATAGAAAGGAGAATCTCCCAATAATTTATCAATGTATCAACAACATCATTGTTTAGCCGTGTGTAGACTCGGGCCTTCTATACTCTGGAGGTCATAGTTCAACCCAAGACATTCTGAGGAAAAGAGTCTAATGATTGAACTTTGACACTTTTCTGCAGTAAGATATAATTTCAACAACATGAGGTATATATCTGTGGCAAATTTGAACTGTAAAGTAACAAGACTGCTGGTTAACATAAGTAGCTGTAACCTTTTGACAATTTTTTTTCACTATATTTGTTGTTAGTGTTAACCAAGCTGCTTGTTCTACTCCCCAAAGCACAACAAGCACAAATCACAACCCATTTGGCTCAACACTGCATCTTTAAGTGTGAAATGCACTGTTATTTTATGGTTTACATTTGAATTTTAGTCCGGACCAGAATTCACCTGTCAACAATAGCAATGCAGTTTCCACATGTACAGGCTGAGTTGACGAGGCTCAATATCATGTAACTCGACATGATTTTGAGGGTAAAACAAAAACTTCAAAGTATGAAAATAGTGAAGAAAATCACCAAAATCTACAACCGCTTCTGTTCCTTTAATCTTCCTCAGAAGAAAATCCCCTAATCTTTCTCAAATTTGTACATTTAAACAATATATTTGTTTTACATAATTTCTGATCTCAATCTTCAAAATCAGCATACATATTGACCGTACTTATAAAATCAGACAGAAATTCACAATCAATGATCATTTATTTTTTGAAGGCTCACATTCTCTGAGCGAATCAACCTGGGATGTATCATAATCTTTCGTCTAATACTCAATCGTTAATTTGACAAGGCTTTGATTCAATCTGCCAAACAAAGTAATCAGTTCCTTGGATGAACATTGTTATGAGTCCAGGATACAAAAAAGAAAGCCAAATATAAACAGTGTCAGAGTAAATTATTCACAGACTCTTGTAAATGTTGATTGTCAGCCATCTTTTCTATTCTGTTATCCACATCAGAAGAATCAACGACCGAGGTTAGGTGTTGTTGGACATTGCATAGGTCATTGTCATTTTCATCGCTGTCGTCGCTACACAGCCGGAGTTCATCCTCTCCGATCTGCCACCTAACTTGTCGGCCATCTTGGGATTCGTGGATGCCGAGGTTAAAGTTGAATCGCACATTTCGGAGTTCCTCCTCTGTGAATATTTCGAACCCTTCCTGGTGAATTTCACTCTCTGTGATGGCAAGCTGGCAACTGAATCTATCAGAGATAAAGAAATCACGTAAAACTTACGCTATTTTTATGGTCTTTATTAGAATCTAGATTTATTTTTGTCTTGATTTAACCCTTTGAGTGCTGTAATTTTTCCAACCAAAATTTTAGTGCAACATTTTACCAATTTTTTGAATTTTTCTGTAATTTTTTTTTGATAATTTTGGACCAAATGTTCATCAACTTTCTAGTTTCTCATAAAAAAAATTGGCAAAAATCTGAAGAAAATTGACTAGGGTGTATTTTTATGAAGACAACAAAATTGACTTTGGTGATCACAGGGTTACACTCTTTCCTTCTGCACAACAATTTTACAGCTAGCCCTGTGGATCACTAGATTTTGTTCATTCCTATTGTTTTGTACATCAAATCTGGACTTCTACAATGAGAAATGGGTATGACTGGGTACGACTGGAGGTGACAGTACCTGGAGACACACACAATGTCACAGGAGATACTACTGCACTTGCTCCAAATGGGGGCAGGAATATATGCTCCATACAAAACGCACAATATCACAGATTAAATCAAAATTGCACCATGTGCTTTTATGGAGAAAGTGACCAATCAGAGGAACTCTAGAAGACAATACTGCTTGAAACAGCTTTCAAATCTTTAACCCTTTCACCACCATGGTTTGGTCCAAATCCATTGTTATCAATGGTGATTGTAGACCTATTTACAGGGAATTGGGGGTGAACAAGTTAAAGGTTTGACACGATCTGTAACAGTACATTTTTTAGTACCACGTCTTGCCTTTCTATCCTCAAAATGCCCCCGAAACACAAAACACTTGACTATAAAGGCAGGTCAACATGTTGATCAAGTGAGGTTTGTAGTGCACTACTGCAAATGGGTTGCAAAAAGACATAAAGAAACAACACTGAATGATGTGGGAAAGATAAACTTGACGTACCTTGCACTGTACTGATGCCTTTCACTTTCAACGTGTTTGACAATGTGTTTAGCGATGTGCCATAAAAAGTAGACAAACGCTTGCAAATCACTGGGTAAATAGGGCAGCCAGTCAATGAATCTAGACAAAATCATCAAAAAATGAAAGGAATTACATTTCTTGATGGAAAATTGAAAATCAATTCACAAACTAAAAATTTCAAAGATACTGTGAAAAGGTACAGTACATGTACATGACTCAGTAGTTAATCTTATGGTTTCACAAAAAATACACAAAATTGAAGATTTCATGATAACTTGAACAAATCTAACTGCATATACAATAGAGAAAGTAACCTATCTATTCACAAGTCTGGACAAACATACATTGGTGAAAAAAGAGCTTCATTGTTGAAGGGGAAAATCATTCACTTCCCTGTCTACAGGGGGGGGGGTAATCTGCCTGAGTAAGCTTTATTTAGTTTTTGTCATCATTTTCTGACTTGCAGGCAAAGAGTGCTTCATCAGTGTGCCAAACATAAAATCTTCAACCCTCTCTTTCCTTGTAAAAGTAACTACATGCCACCCTCCATAACAGAATGGGTTGTAACCACAACACACAGCTGTATCACTCTCTCCCCAAGAGCTAATTCCCTCATCCTTTTTCCCCAAGATACAACAGACATACATTCCAGTAACCACATCATCTGCCTGAAAATTAATTGATAAAATTGTCCTCACCTTGACAAGAAGCTGTACAGTGTTTCTAGAGGTAGAACATAGGGCAGTGTGGCATACGATACAATCCAAGCCAGTCTGCTGTCGTTGACTGATGCACTAGCAGACTGAAATGCTGAAGACGGTAAGAAAAGGAAATAGACAATAATGACACTGATACTTTGTCATAAATGTATGAAATCAGATTGCATCTTCTTTTTAGCTTTTCTTGAAAATAAACAATGATTGAGGTGAAAAGATATTTATGACGGCTTAGATTTTTCAAACTTTGCATTTGCGAGTGTTTTATTTATGTATGTTAACTATCTTCCATGGTTCCTCTCTAATGAGTAGCATAATCTGCTACATATTGGTCAGATCCTTACCGCGGGATGAAATGCGAAAATACCGCTCGAAGTGAACGCAGTGTAATCTTTCAAAGGATTCATTTAGCTTATTTACCTTCCAGGACTGGTTTTGGTAAATTGTCAATCAAATCTACTTCTTGCTTCCTCTCTTGGCAGTCAGTGCAATGCTGTGTTTCTTCAATCAGGCTATCTTCATCGTCGTCATCACCTGACAGTGAGATATCGTCGTGTATGTGGACTTCGCTGAGAGATCTGAGACTCAGATGTCTGTTGCAACTGACAAGACCTGCATGATCAAACATAATGTGAACATCAATACAGTGAAACCTGTCTAAACCGAACTCGTCTAAGCTGGAAGCCTGTCTAAACTGAACCCTTATCCCAGTCCCGTTCCAAATAAAACTCTATGTTAAAAGAACCTCTATAAACCAGACACATCTCCATACCGAACCATTTGCTAAGTCCATCAATGGTTCAGTTTAGACACGTTTTACTGCACTTTTTTACTGAAATGGACAAAGAGGGAACAATTAGATGCATTCTAACCATCTTGTTTGAAGCAATAAATGCAAAAATCTGATGTCTCTTCTGTGCCCAAGTCCTCACTGTTAGCACTTAATTGGCACAGTCAGCAGCAAAAACAATCGGCCATGGCAAGACTGAAGATCAGTGAACAAAAAAGAATTTGTTTGAATTGTAACTAACTTAGGATGTCCCCTCATACCGTGACTATTACTTACAGCTGCCATCGTCCATTGATAACGTACACAATCCACTAATCTAGTGACTTCAGCTAAGTCTTACCTCTGTGTTTCAGAAACTGGAGTGCATCTTGAAATCCCCGCCTACACATCCTTGTCATGATTTCAGGTTCTGGAGGGAAGAGCGCCCTCGAGAGGCGGTAGAGATTGCTTGGAGTCAGCTGAATGCTGGTGTTCGCCAGATTCATGTGGAGGTAGTTGCTGGTATCGTCTGTCGGAGGGCATATGTCACTCTCGCCGGAAAACGGAGAGACAGTTATGGTGGAATCAGCATCACTGCAACATGGTGAATTGTTACTTAGACCACCGTCAACGTAGCGCTGAAAAGATACAAGAAGACAAAAATTAGCAAAGTGCCCATACACCTGTCTCATTTACTTGAAATCGGTGTCGTCATTTTGAAGAAATCTAGGATGGATCTGATTGCAGGCTTTAAGAAGGCTTCATTGGTTGATAATGAAAGTAAGATTGCAAATTTGACATTGTTGTCACGGAATGTTGGTTTAACCCTTTCACCCCCATTTTCCTGTCTAGAGGTCCAACTTTACCATAGAAAACAATGGGATAGGTTCAAACCACGGTGGTGAAAGGGGTTAACACGAATAGAGGAGTCACCATTTGCTGTCTTGAACATTGAAATGTGAGTGTATTGAAACAGAACTCATACTTGCTGAGGAACTGCTTGTCTTGTTTTTGGATACGTCACGGACAAAGGATGCTACTATATGAGTTTGTACGCTTTACAGTCAAGTTGGAACCCTATATATCCTGTACTGATCATGGCGAGCTAAAAGACAGGGGCATAAAACTGATGCAATGTTGATATGTAAGACTGTGTGTGGGAAAAACTGAAAGGCTAACTTACAACTCCTTTGTATGATGGCGGAATCAGCCCTGAGTACAATGGCACAAATGCACTGCATAGAAGTACCTGAAAATATACAAAAAATTTCCTGTTTAAAAATGTACAGATCGAATGCAAAGATAACTCTTGCCTATCTGCTCACAAGCTTTATACTTGAGTACATTAGAGTCGAAACAGCCATCATCAAATTCCAAAATGCAGTGCAATGTTATAGTATTACCCTGAGAGAGGGACCATGACACCATACACACTTCATCTTTATAATAGGGCGCCCTCAATAGGTTGAAGAAAGGAGTCATTTGGTTGAGTTTGCTGGAGGGTTTTGCGCACACAATTAACAATTAACTCTTTAAGTGCCCCATAGTATATGTAGAAATGCCAGGGGTCTATGGAACACTCAACTAATATTCACCACGGCACAAACAGGGGCTCTTGGTATGCAGACACGGTCTTTTCATCCCAGACAACCTATATATATTCCAAGAGGGCAATAACTAAATTTTCAGAATTTCCCCTAAAATATGTAAATTAGCTCAAAATATGCAAATTAGCTCTATTTGCATAAATTTGCAAATAAGGACAAAGTTGTAATTGAAAGGCTTTCAAACAAATTGGGAGCAGTTTTTTCATGTTTATTTATAACAACCATTTATTATTCACCCATGTATTGATGAACCTTTCAAACTTTTCACCAAAAATATGTAGATTAGATGGGAATATGCAAATTAGCATTCTTTTTGTATAAATTAGTTTCATAGGAAGTGTTTCAAACAGAAATGATGCACAATTGCCGTTTTTCTCTATCACAACCATTTGTTATCTGACGCATGTATTGAACTTTTAGACTATTTCCAAAATATGTGATTAGTCGAGAATATGCAAATTAGCAATATTTGCATAAATTTGCATCATAAATAGGGAGCTTCTAATTAGAACGCACCTCGGGGACAGACATTTGGACTCTCAAACTTTTACAATTCTCTTCTGATATACCACATGTGGGGGTTCATTTTAAAGCTCTTGGTGAAAGAAAACTTTTCACCGGCTTGGTTTTTCAAAATTCAAAAATTTTTATTTTTCTCCATAGAGTAAACACAGAGATGGCGGCCATTTTGAATTTCTAATATCTGTAAATCTTGGGTAATTTGTTTCTCTTGTACCGAAATTTTTTTTCTATTTTTATTCTTGATTTTGAAAGGGAATGATTGAAAGATTCCTTGTGCCAGGAAAGTTAGAGCAAAAGTTTAAGTCTTTCACTTTCGAGGTGCATACTACCTTTATGGAGACATCATGGTTCAGTGGTTAACGTACTGGACTCACGATTGGAGGATGGTGAGTTCAAGACTTGAGCATAGCCATGATGGTGTGTCCTAGAGCTTTACTTCACTTCTCATTGCTTCTCCCCTGTAAATATCCCTATGTATATCATGGGTCATTAGAAATATTGCAGTGCCAGTAATTTCTGTAGCTGTTCTGTATCCCACAAGCCTCAAACAAATTTGATGATCCACGGTTGAGGTAATGATCATCCAATACAAGTTAACCCACACATCCCCAAATTATTGAACATATGAAATTCAGACTTTTCAACATCCACACCGGGTCTTGAACTCACACTTATGACAAAATCTATTCTGAAAACTGAACAGTATATTTACTATTTCACGTCTGTTTTTATTTGACAATATATTCTGGTATATACATAATACAATGTCATTGATAAATATAATAAATATTCATTACAAAATTTTTGTTGACTTGGTCATTTATATTATTTCAATAAATATCAGGAAAGTTGTAAAATTTGTAAATATCTAAATCATAATAAAGTAAAATAATAAGCAATGATCCAATGAAAAGTGATAACTGAACAATTTCTTGGATTTGTTCTCTTGAAATATTTGATATATAAAATCAATGCTACTTGACAATTGAAAATCAAAAAGATTCTGAACTTTGTGTACATTGCAGCTGTTATGAGAAATTGGCTTCAAGCAAAAATACAGTAATCATATATAGCAAGGCTAACCATGACTCTCCACAAGGAAAGATTATTTCTGCATTTCACAAGTAATGATACAGGGCTATCTCAAATCCTTGTTAGAAGGACACAATGGCCAATTCTTGTATATTTTCTATAGATCAAGAGCACATACATCAAATTCTGTGTCATCACATCTTTCAAACACTGACAATTATATGGCCAGGTAAATCAAAGTATACAAGTATACTAATGCAATTCATCAAACAAACAGAAGCAAGTTGTCCTCTCAATAGTTTCTAACAACACCAATGGCAAAAAGTTTACTTATTTCTTTCATATTAAAATAACCAATATACACTGCCTGACAATGCTGATTGCCTTATTTCATTTCTTTGTCTCCATACTTTTTGCCAAGTTTGAAAGAAGTAGGAAAAAAGCCTGTTAAAATATGATTTTAGCCAGGAAAAAATTGAGACAAAATGGCTTCCGGCGACATATATATTAGATTGTATCATGAAAAATGCTGTGTGTATAGGCAAATCATGGCATGTAAATTGTACATGTACTTTTGTTGGTTTGAAAGAGATTGGTCCAGGCATCCCTGAGTAATAGCATTGGACATGAAAAAATTGGTAAAAATAATGGATGCCTGGTAGTCATATAGTGGATTGTATCGTGAATTATATCATACCAGTATATTGATGGTGCAAATACAGAGATCTGATTGTTCGGATTAAATTTGAAAAAAATCCATTGAATGGATGAAAAAATTAATAATAAATAGATATACTATAAATACTTTGATGCATAAGTGAAGTGACATCTTTGCTGATGAAGCTGCATTGTTTTCTCCATTCTTAGAAATTGTACTTACAATTACAGTGAAATGGCTTTACATGGGGACCACTAAAAAATGAGTCATAGGTCTGGGACAAGTTGGAAAAAAAATCTGGTCATGACTTATTGTGTAAATCAGTCTGTCTAAATATTAACTGAAAAATATGAAACTGCTATTGCCCAATAGGAAGCCTCGCTATAAATAAAAATACCGTCAATGACGCTGTACCTTCTCTAATGTGTGGCCAGGTCAGGTAATTGGTTGTTGGCATGGAATTGTTGGTAAATAGTTGATGATGTAGGGGCATGAGGTGGGATATGGACCCAAAGAACCCAAAAGATGATTACATACATCAATCAAAAAAATTCTAAGCTACAGTATATACTGCCTAAAGATAGTTCAATGTGGAAAAAACGTTAAATAATTCAGAAATAAGAATTAACAGTCCAAAATAGTAATGACGCACTTCCCTACTGACCTGAGTGCATGTGAAATACACAACCTGGCATCTGTAAATTTGTATACCAAGTGATCATTTTAAGTTACTTTTAACTGTTTTTAATGGATTTTCCAAAGAGTCCTGTGGAAATGATGAAAAACGCTTATCTGGTCTTGTGTTTGTAAAACCATAGTATTGAAAAAAAATTGAAAGTGAAGAAATTACTGTTTTTAATAGGCATATTTTCCTTGAAATACATGACCGTGTAAAGAATATATGCTAAAAGTGTTTAAGAGTAAATTTCTTTTCAAAAAATAATTTAATCTGTGACCGAAGGATTTTTATTCTTTGAGTTTACAAATTCAAACATTGCAATTTGTTCAATCATCTTTTTCAGTGCAAAATTTATAAAATGACTGAAAAATAAAAAAATTGGCAGAATTACAGTCTTTGTGATGTAAAATTATGGGTTGACATCACGATAATTGTTAATCTGTTCAAAGTACTACTATACTATAATTTAAAAAAGAAAAGTTCATGCAGAAACGGTAACATATATTGTCCGCAATGTAGTGTTAATTTTGACTTTACATCAAATATGCCTTTGCTGGATACCAAATATATAGGGCGAAATATTAAAATCAGCCATGTTCAGCAAATCCACACAACAGCATTGATCCTTTTCTAATTTGATTTTCTTGCTTATGTTATCCTTGTATGACAGTCAGTACAATATGGAACTTGAACACAACACAGTGAATAAGTATGCTGTAAATGAAATGGTGTGGCTGCATCCACATGCAGCAATAGGAGTGCCTTTGTCTCTCACCCGTCATTTCCAACCTGTCCCATCCCTGAAAAAATAGTTTGGTCTTATATTTATAATATTAATAATTTCTGTATTTGTTAAAATGTGCGCATCTCAAAAACTTTTGATCATAAACATTTTCATTGTTTTTTATAGCTGACCAGTCAGTTAACCTGTTTATTTTGAATATTTGTGCATTTTTCCTCAGTATTTGACATTTTCAGAATACCTTCTTATTCAATTTGTCATTTTCTAAAAGTTAAAATGCTCCTTTGTGTGGTCAAGCTTTCCACAAGCATCAAATGTGGCATGTGGTACTTCATATAGGAAGGTCTGCCTCTAGAGGGCGGGCATCATGAACAGTGTTCTTTAGTTATTTCCTTCACATAAACTTCTGATTGTACTGTAAACATTGAACATGGCTGACATCCGATTTTCCTGTCTAAAACTTTCACTCATTTTCGTTCATATGACTCTGAAACTCCAGGAAACGATTGGGAAGAAAGAGTTATCTTGAAATATTGAGGTACTCGCCGATATTTTGCAAAATTTAATAAGAAAAAATGCAAGGAAAATGCCGACAGGCTTACACAATGACTGTTTTCAGACTCAGAGGCATATGATCATCTGCAGATTATGCAACAGGCCCATATCACGTGACGCGTGAGGTCATGAGGGATATCCACGCAACTCAGTACCAAACACTAGCGCACACAGAGTGAGCAAACACAAAGTGAGTACCCCTAACGTCAGCTCAGTAGTCTGTAATAGATTGTAGTCAACTAAGAACCTTGGAGAAAGGCTTAACACTGTGGCTATGCCGCTAAGTCCCTTTTGATTTTTGTCACAGCTCAAAATCGTTCTCCTGCACCTCAACCTGAACCATGAACACCCCCACCAGTTTATGATATGACCCATCACAATGGCATGACGTCAACGGATCTTGACAGACGGAAGTATTGACAGACGGAAGTAGTTGACACCAGCATACTGGTTTTTCAACTCTAATACCTTCTCTGTCTATAAATAGACACGAGAGGGTAAAAATGCATTTTCTAAATGACTGTTTGTACATTTTTGAGTGTGTGATTGTCAAACAACAAATACAAATTGTCACCAGTTTCATCCTGAAGGAGTGGTAACAATGAAATGTAAATGTACAAACTTCCCTAGAGATGGATTTTGCACCAATTTAACATAAATCAGACAATACATGTTCCACTGAAAGAACATGGCAAGTGAAGAAACATGACTGGTAACCACAGGCAAATTTAGGGCAATACAGAATATCAATGTAGATACTAGATGATGTCATCACACGCACAATATTCTGATGAAAATGCTTGAAGGTATAGTGTGGAGGCACACATTGCCAGAACTAATACCATGAAAATTCAAGATGCAATGTATGTGGAATATTGGAATGTAAAAAGGAAAATTCATGTACTCACTTTTCTAGAAGAGCAGATGCTTTTGAAAGAAAGGAAAAACAGGAACTGGGTCACAAAATGGAGATTGCTACAACAAACAAGTA
Source organism: Ptychodera flava (assembly GCF_041260155.1). NCBI lineage: Eukaryota > Metazoa > Hemichordata > Enteropneusta > Ptychoderidae > Ptychodera > Ptychodera flava. The sequence goes on from NC_091928.1 coordinate 31,836,192, forward strand.
TAGCATAAATTTACATTATTTCACTGCAATGAGTATATGACAGAAAATACTGGCATATCCATTAGATGTCTGATAACTACAAATCAGTCAGAAATAACCAACATAACTGTGATGAGAATTAGTGATCAATGAACATGGTGTTTGTCAATGCTGATCAAAAAGTGACGTATGTTCAAGGTCAATAAACTCACAAATTTCCATGACTTTTGAAGTCATTCAAATTTTTTCTGCTCAACAAACATCAAACATAGGGATAATACTGATGTGTGTTAAATTTATTTCAGGATGAATAATTAGACAAGGAAATTTCTGAAAGATGATAATTTCATTTTGTTTTGAATTATGGTTTTTCAGCTGTTGCATATAAATTTCAGACCAGGCTCACTAGATCAATTTTCAAGAAGATTCTTGGACTACCTAAATTGATTTTTCAAGATCTTTCAAAGATTGTATGAACCTTGTACATGTGATGACACATATTATGGCATGTCAATGATCTATGATGTCAATTATCCATGACAATTATGACGTGGAATGCAGTCTCTGTGCAGTCCATTATTGCAATTAGTGCAAACAGTCCTCGATTGATGCCGGACGCCAGTAGGACGATTGGAGCATACGCAGCAATCTCGCTCTCTGTGACCTGGCAGTCTTCTCAGTTGACCCATGTTGTTGTTGTTGTTATTGTCATTGTTATGTTCTTCATCATCACCATTACGAGTAGCCATGTGCTCTACTACTAACGCTTCAATCACCTCCTTGTAGAACTCTTCACGGGTAAATATGTGCTGATCAGTTGTGTTTTGCTTGTAGATGATGTACGCATTCAGCATCATTCTGTGAAGAATGTTAAATACCATCTTCTTCCAGTATTTCATGGATTTGCGTTCATCATTGTAAGCAAAGAGCATCATGTCCTGATGTCTACACCACACATGTACTTGTTGTATGTTGTAACGATGACAGGTTTAGGAGGGTTGTTATGATCTGGGTCATTCTGAGCTGGCTCATGAGTTGACAACATCAGTACTGGTTTGGGTTTTGACAGCTTTTCACGGTAGGCAGCACATAAGCCTCACCCTGTCTGGCATACACTGTTTCACCAACCTGGGGACGGGCATTTCTTATCATGGCAGGAATGAATCTTCTATTATGGCGAAGCGTTCCAGTCAGGTAGGTTTCCATGTCGAGCAGGTCTGGTGCGAGTGGAACACTAGTATAGAAGTTGTCGACCACTACATGATGAGATTTCCTCAATAACCGAGCTTCTCTGAGTAAATCAATGACAACATCATAGCCTAATCCATTTTCTCCACCTCGGTCTCGTCTGGCACCACCATATGCACGGAGTTGTAAATTATACCCAGTTGATGCCTCACATACTACCCATAATTTCATGCCAAACCTGTGATGATGTTTGTTTGGCATAAACTGGATAAGGTCACATCGATTTCTACTACCAACCATGCTTTCATCAATACTCAACATTTCCTTTGGTTTGTAGTGTTGTTTGAACTTTCTGTTACAGTGGTCAATCAAGTTCTGGAACTTATTTCGTGGATCGTGTCCAACTTCACCTCTGTCAGGAATTGCACGATTGTCAACAATGTGGGAAAACTTCAGCAAAAGTTGGAATCTGTTTCTTGAAAAAATCTTCCGGAACCAAGGTGTTGATTGAGGGCGGTACTTTACCTCCCAGTAGTCGGCAATTCGATTTTTCTGAATCAGACCCATGTCTAAAATTATTGCAACAATAACCGTCGTACCACCAGCACGTATCCATCGCCAGACTCTGCGTGGCCCAAGGCTCTGTGATTGCGCTCGATAAAACTGGCGGCATAACGATTGGTTTCGATTACAAATGATCTCACAAGTACAATTGTAAAGAATAGCTCAAAGTAGGCAAGAGGGCTGGCATCTCTCGGTGGTGGACGGACGGGGCCCGTAGCTTCTTGGAAAATTACGTGGTCACGAGCTGGCTCAGGCAGAAACACACAAAACCATGGATTTGGAGGCCTTCGATCAAATTCCTCACCTTCTGAATCAGTATCGCTTGGTGCCTGTAAATCTAAGGCATCACTGGCATCGCTTTCCGAAGACATTTCTTATCAATGAAAAAAGAAAAACTGCACCGGCGAAGCAGACTACAAAATGTCAACTTAAATGGTGATGAATATAAAATAAATCCAAGAGGGTGTGAATCCCTTACTGAACTTGTATTTGACACATTTGATCAGCAGTGTATGCTTAATTCTCAACTTAAAAACAAACTGCACTGAAAACAAACGATAGATGTTTTGAAAGCTGATTATGATTGAACAGCTAAAATGTATGCAGCTTGCATAGCAAGAAGTACATCTTTTGTATTTTCAACAACAATACGATGAAGGCCATTCTCATTGGCAAAGAGTCTGTTTTTGTTAATACATTTAGTGTCCTTCAATAAAGATATATTTTCACAAATCAAGGCAAGATTGGATCATTTGTAAATACACTACCCTGGTGTCACTGAATAAATTCAAAATGAAAAACAAATTCAAGGTCTGCACTTCCAGACAGCTCAAGGTTTTTTGTCTGGCCCATCAAAAGGTAGACTGGCCCCACTCGCTTGGCTTTTCCCAGCGGCATTTACTGACTGGCCGACCAATGTGTTCACCCAACAATGTATGAGACAGTCTGCTGAAGTTTATTCCTTCAATTTATTCTGTTTTGATATTTATATGCCCACAGACTTGAAGCAAGTCTAATCAAAAGCTATCTCAGGGTATGTGCATGTACATGTACATGTATGTAGAACAATGGACTTATTGAAGATACATACTATTTATAAATGTTACATGTCAGGATAAAATGTTGTATACAGACAAGATTGTTGAAATCTTGTAAGTTAACTACAATTCCAATGTAAAATCCTGATCCAAAAGTGCAGCATTATAAATAATAAGTCATTATTACACAAATTACATGTACTTCTAGTATAAAGTAATAATATCTGTTACGTAAGTTTCACATATCAAGTTCTATCTGTCTGAAGATTGCAGGATGCTTGAAACTTAAGAAAAAGATATTACTCTGTACTTGAAGTAATTTGTGCTATTGTATATTATATTTCTGAAATGCGCAAAGTCACTTCACATATTCACATTGAATCCATGATGTAGCACACAATGCTTCAGACTCACTCTCAGAAGGCATGTTGCTGTTCAGGTCATTCACCTAGCAAGGTTACAGCAAAGGCCACTGACCTAAGGGTCAAATCCTGCAGAGCACTGAACAGGGAAGGTTTGTTTGAAAGGGGAGCATTGAATTTGAACATGGGTGATACCCTCAACATGTCTATGTATTGTAACGTTGATATTGACCAATATTAAGCAGCAACTTGAAAAGATTGTCGTTGCAACATACAGTTTAAATTTCAAAAATACATCATGATTACACGCAGGTCTGATCCATCATCAAGGACGGCATATTGACTCAGATTAGCAGATTGACAGCTGGTCTCATTGAATTATTTTTCTGTCATATTTCACACGGTAAATCTCCTCGCAATAAGGACACTTTCACAAGTTTGATGCCAGCACAAAAACATTTAATTGTCTGTTGATCTATATTCACTTGCATTCTTTTTTGTGTCTACACAGTATCACCATCTTCGATGGAAACCTACTTGTTCATTCACAAAAAATTAAGAACTTTTACTTGTAACCCAACACACATAAATTATGTCTCACACTAACGTTATTTTTTGAAGACACAAATATGTGATTTTTAGTTTGATGTCCTTTGCTACAAACCTGATAATTTTTTCCTGTCAAAACCTTGAGGTGACAGTAAAGTAAAGCAGGAAGTACGAAACAGCAAATGACAACTTTCATTGATCACATGTCAGTGCATGTGAGTTTGTGTCCAGAATACGTAAAATGAGGTCTCCTCAGCATTTGCTTTTAACTTTGTCCATTGTAGAGTTTGAACTGTTACATGATAAGACTGCCGATACTGAGGGTCAAAGATGAAACAGGGCATTGGTACAATGCTGGTCTAGAACCTAGCCATGCATTTTAGTTATGCAACACAAAAGATACATGACTATTTGTACATGGCTAAGTACCAGACAAATGGCAAAAACGATAGTCTTGTATTTTTTGTAGAACCTTAGACCCCAATCAGGGAGGCCATCTGCCAACACAGTGTGCATAAAAACTTAATTTATCTGCAAGTACATTAAACATTTCTCATAGCTGGTCTACAACGTCCTTTGATTTTCACGTGGATAGAAAGACTAAAAGTTTTTAGAATTTTTAAGCATGTACACACAAATAAATTGTTTGCATATATGCCAGAGTATACCAAATATTTAATGTTGCTTCATTTGGTTCTTCCATTTTGCCTAATCCAATTGTCGTCTGCTGGATATGAGATCCTGTTACACAACATTTGTTGATGACCCTCTTCTTGACTGAGGGGTTATGTATAATTACTTGTGTATAAACATACCCTAGCAGACTAAAACTGATTGTGTTTGGAGGGGAGGAGTTTACCCATATCTTGCACTGATACAAAGCAACTTTGTGCAATGCTTATGCACAGAAACCATACATACGCATACATGTGACACTCAATCACAATTTGTTTTGTTACATTTGCTGTGAGCAGCTGTCACTAAAAAAACCATTTCAAATTTATCACACTTGGCAGAATTTCGAAAGTTCAAAATTCATCGTATTTTTGCACTTCCAAATTTTTTGTATGGGGTGGGGGGTTCTTTGTTCTTTGTCAAACACAACGGCAGTATGTATGGTCAGTAGCCGGCAAAATGAATATAGATTACACATGATGAGTTTAAATTTGTGTCCAGAGTCAAAAGTGTTGGAGAGTTCCAGACTTTTTTCATGAATCTGTAAACATATTCCTCAGATGTTTTTAAGTACATTTTGCCTTTGTTTATTTTATCTTGGCTAAATTTACAATTTACCACTGACACCCTATGGCAAATGTTATCGTGGTTCAGACAAGGATAAATTGCTGGAACTTCCATGAGTGTACGTAAAAATCGTTGTTCAATTTTCAAATTTACCACAATCTTTCGAAAGAGAAAATATGTTCTATCATTGGCAAACTAGTCACACATGATTTCCTATCAAAAGAGGGGTGGGGAACACAACTGGAGACTTTTCCACCCCTTGGGCACCTACCCAGGATCAAGAACAGTATGAAGAAATACAAACCCACCTGAATTAAATCTTCCCTCGTTTCAAACTGCGACACAATAACATTGGAGCAGTCTGAAAGCCTTGTAAGTGACACAAACAGTCTTCCGCTGGCACTCTTGTGTGCGTCTTTAGGAAGCACCTTTCTGAACCCGTCTCGTAAAATTTTTGTGACATTAAAGCTTGGATGTAGAGGCCCCAGTGCATGGGATCGCGCCCGTATAACTATTTCCAAAACATCTTCAGTACACTCCCCTGCAAAGCAAAGACAAAACAAATCGTATACATTATTGTTTACACTGTGATTTTTTTCTTCAGAAATTAATGTTCATTGTAATTGTTACAATGTTGATTAAATTTGTATGTAAATACATGTAATGAAACAAGACTGGCCAGTTCACAATAAAACAATTAGTTCAACACATAGGACTGCATGAGGGACTATGCAGTTAAAAACTTTGGCTTTTCGTATTTGCTTTTTATATTTGAAACCTTTTTTTTCTTCTCCTCTTCAAGTGGTTTACTGTAATTGAAATATTCACAAAGACTGCAAAGTGATGGTTTACCAGAGCTAACAAAGGCTTCAATGGAAAGCCTAAAAAGGGCGATCTTAAATTGACTGCATTAGATAAAATCATGACCGCATTAGATCTCCCAATATTGGGAATGACTTGATCATGCTACATGTGCAGGACACATCAAAATATTCAATACAACCACACAGACAACAGAAATGGATTCTCTTATGTAATGTCTCAGACTTACTGCCACAAGGCGCCCAATGTGACATGCGTACACACATCATTCCATGTGACTGTGCTGAACCAGACAACTTACAGCAATCAGAATTTTATGTAGAAAGGGGCTGCATGGGGTAGCCTATACAACTCTCCATAAAGACTAAGGGAGCCCCAAAATAGCAGCTGCTCCACACAGAAGAAAATAACAGGACCTGTCACAGATGTCCTACTGTATCTGTATCCCCTTATTTCTGCCTGTTTATAATTCTTTCTATGTTGTTGGGGTTGTCAAGTATACCAGAATCTGAGGTGTGGCACTGCTTACATTTTTAGGTTCAAGTAGCAGATAGAATTTGGCATTCTAGTGATCCAATGAATTGTGAATATTAAAACATCTGTATATACATGAATATTTACAGTAATAACACAACTGAGTGCTGGATTTATCATGGTATAGTTCCTGAGTACCTGATACCATGGAAGTCACTTCCATGCTGATACTGAGGGGATAAGCACACACACGCAAAGTCTGTGGGCATATAAATATCATAACAGAGCAAACTGACGGAATAAACCTGAGCAGAATGTTGAACTGATGGTGAGTTTAACAGTGAAGTAATATACTTTCACTTAGGCACACTGTCGTGTAGACAGTCGTATAGGGGTGAATGCAAGGAGCAGGCAACTGGTAAGTACCATTTCAATTCGAGAAACGCCAAAAAACTCATTGGCTACACTAAATATTCTGTAGTTTGGTGGAATTATATTATAATTTGGGGTGTCGAGTATTGTTTTTCTTTAAGTTCACTGTATTATCAATCATGCCATTCAATCATTCACAAAAAAGAACAAACTGGCTCATTTTTTTACTGGGCAGAAAGTTAATTATTGACTTACATGAGAACGAGTGCAAGTATGTCTTTATTGGTATGTACTCTGACATAGCCAAAACAAGACAATATACCCTTTCATAATAGGCAAGAGAGTAGAATGGCAACAGATACGTCTTGGAAACTACAGCCTGTAAACTGACACTATGCACTATTGCAGCAAAATGTGTTATTGGGTGTTTCTGTTCAGTAAGGGTCAACGCACATGAAAGTGTGATGACCTTGCTCTTATCGACCTACTTCTAATCTCAGCAAACATTTCGGGCATTTCACGTGTGGCGCGATGCGGTTTGTGGCATCGGCCGAATACCAGGTTGGGTTCATTTGATTGTAGGCTACACAGAATTGTTCAGTTTGCGTGTTGTTTCATAACATTGCGATGGCAAACGTCCAACATCTCATCACGTCACGGTTTTTCTTCAATCCCATTCACGGGAATCCCTACTTCAAAAATGTGCAGGAATTAACAAAATGTACTATCTCTCTACGCACATCCAGTATCGAAAATTTGATGACATTGAGGTCAAGATCAAACGAATGCCATCTGTTAATTTGTAATAGCTTCAATGTCATTTGACTGACATTGTCTTTGTATAGATGTTGCCACGTAGGGCAGGGGCTGGTCTTGTTGCGCGTGCAAGTACATACGAAATTATGGATCGTCGGTCGTCGCACTTTTTTAACGTCGCATGTTCGAGTAAAGGTAATGATGGGCAAATCGAGTGTTGAAATTGTGTACATTCAACGCGTGATTTGAGTTGTGATAATGTAGTTACTAGTAATACCCATGCCCGCCCGCCCTTCTTGTTGATCGACGAATACCACAGGCCGCAGTGCAGGACCACTGGGGTGCACAAAAACCACGAAAACAAAAGGGATGTTCAAACGAGGAAAATGATTCGTTGCACCCGCGGTACGCCCAACACTGACCCTCATATGATCCAATCAACACAGGCTGTTTTAGCAGTTCATTTTAATTGTAGATGGCTTCACAAATTCGGTGAAACAATACACTTTATTGATTAATGCGTGCGAGGACTGTAATGTGACGTAACGGAATCGTTGGGCGAGGGTCCCGGTACGGTATACGATCAAGAAGTACGCTCTATTTGCGTGAGGCGAATAGAGTTGCTTATTTTAACGCCGATGATTTCGTCGTCTTTTGTGCACGCGATTGCAAACGTGTTTCAAAGTGGTAAATAAAGACAGTGAGAGAGGGGTTGTTTTCGGTTGTCTAACTACAACTTTACAGCCTAGGCTTACAATGGCGATGGTCAGTGGTGTGGGACACGCGTACGCAATTCACACATTTGATGTGCCCGTCCCCGTTGAATACAATAATCAATAACTGAATATTCAATGCGTAGAGACACACGACAACAACGAAGATAAAATGGGTGTCGTCCGCTTGCTGGGAGGGTAGAACGTTCACTGCCGACAGAGATAATCGACCTTCAGACCACGGAGTGATCGATTGTAAGCATCACATCTATGATTTTGTGGCGTACTTGTCCCCGGCCCCCGCAGGGTCCGAAGTCGACGCGTACTATTAATTGGGGCAGTTCTCACCACCCGCACGAAATTAAAATTCAAAATTGATAAGTCGAAACAACAAATACAAGTAAAACGTTATTGACTTACTTAAATCAATGTCATCACAGACCAAGAGACAACCAGCCAGAGCTCCCGCAGAAGCACCGGCGACCTTGCAATTCTTCACAAGTTCCGGGGCATGCTCAACGAAACAGCTTGCTACACCTACATGGTATATGCCTAGAAAGCCGCAGCCTGACAACGAAAGATTCATATTCCGTGGCTGTAAATGATAGTGGTCTATAGTATTATTCCCGTTGTGGTCTGTGCCGGCAAACGTACAGTTTTTTAGGGTAGATTATCGGCAGGACGACATTGGAACGTCTGTGGCTTGGCCCAACAGCAACACCGTACTGTGTAATGTTTATGTTTTCATCTGACTCACATCACATGATATTCAGCGTCGGTGATTGGTCAGATGGAGTCATGTGACCGAGCACACCCTCGTAACATGCATATTTATTTTCTCACGTGTCGTGGTCACATGTACATGATGTAGCATGAACGTAATATCCACGCGTGTTGTTGCTAATAGCCGCTTGTGCATATCTATCTGGCCTTACTCCAAGTACCGATGTCCATGCTACAATACTCAGGTGCAGCCAACGAACAATGCATTTTTAAAAAGGTCCTTACTATGAGTATAAGATATATTGTGCATGACAAATAATGTGAATTGACTAATTTTAAGTCAAGAGGGTAATTAACTAGCTGTTCATAATTTGCCCTCCCACAGAACATTTTTCGACTTACCCTCCCACACTCAAACTTCATTTTTACCCACTCCCACTTATTTTTGCCTGTTTCCCCTCCCCACTGTGAATTTTTGAAGCTCCCTCGCCCTGTGGCGAAAAAAACTTGCCAATTTCCCCTGCCCTGGAAACAATTCCCCTCAAAAAGTTTTTCGCCAAGCCTTGTCCCCATGACAATCAACCGATATCCGCCCTGCCCTACAAAAAACACTACAATTTGCTCCCCTACCACTTTAAAAACATGTCCCCTGCCCTAGCAAAATTAAAATTTCCCCTGCCCTCAAAAATTGCTCCTGGAATAGCTTTTTCGATGAATAGCTCCGGTGGGTACACCACAGGGTTCGGCGAGCAATATTCGTCTAGAAATTATGAATATGATCAATAAATGTCTTGTATTAAACTTTTTTTTCATTATACAAGCCTTACCTGTGTCTAGTGTGTGCCTATTACTTTACCCTAGCTATCTGTGGATAGTATTTCAAAGAAAACAGTCTATATCTGTTAATTGCCCTCCCTAATCCCCTTCATTAATTTGTTCTGCCGATCGCCAACGCGGGGGCTTATCGCCCTGACCAAATAACTCGTTAGCAGCTCATAAGGTAGTAGACGGATCTGCTAACGAGTTATTTGGTCAGGGCGATAAGCCCCCGCGTTGGCGATCGGCAGAACAAATAATGAAGGGGATTAGGGAGGGCAATTAACAGATATAGACTGTTTTCTTTGAAATACTATCCACAGATAGCTAGGGTAAAGTAATAGGCACACACTAGACACAGGTAAGGCTTGTATAATGAAAAAAAAAGTTTAATATAAGACATTTATTGATCATATTCATAATTTCTAGACGAATATTGCTCGCCGAACCCTGTGGCTGCACCTGAATACTGTGGGCATATAGTATATATAAGTATCAAAACATAAAATAAATTGAAGGAATAAACATCATCAGACCGCCGAACTAATGGCAGGCTGTTGCGTTGATCGTGGAGTGAACGCCTTGGCCAGCCAGGAACTCAGTTGCCGAGAAAAGCCAGGCGACCGGGGACCAGTCCAGTGAACATCCATAGGCAGTTCTATTGCTATTACAAATTTATATTATAAAATAAAGTAATTTACATTCAGTGCATACATTTTTTATGTAGGAAAATATCTCCTTTTTGTCGAAGTTTTTCCACTTCCTTTACTTAAATGCAAAAGTGACGGAATAAAAGTATAGCTACTGTAGCGTTGTAAGCTTACCTAGCTGGGCCATAAGAAGATCAAAAATAAGGTAAAAAACAAGGCTGTGGATGTTTCCTACAAATTTTATAAAACAAAGATTACATACTGTACTGCGTCAGAAATTGTAACTATCAATACTCGCTAATCCGGATATATAAGAAATATTACACTATATCTTTTTCAATACCAGTGAATTTTGTCACGGTGACGTCATACCCTCAGATTATTATCCAGAATAGGCCTTTATATGCTGGCATATGTTTTGTACCTCTACAAATTCACTGGCATCGCTAGACTTAGCTGTGGGTCCATAGCTTTGGTGTTTTCAGACGGGATTCCTGCCTTTTACTGGCTGGTTTTGACTTTCACGATTTTAACCAGCCCGGCCGTAAAAGGCACGAATCCCGTCTGAAAACACCACAGCTATGGACCAACAGCTACGCTAGACTAGCCCACTTGTCGCTTTGCGTGTTTTTTTGACAGATTGTCAACTCATTCCGTCACTCCCTCTCTCTTATTGCTGTTTTTATCTTTTTTTATCTACGCTCCGGATATGATTACGGCCAGGTTACGTGATCGAAGGACTTTGCTTATGTCTTACACTACTCTTAGGTCGAAACAAATAAATTGTGCTGTTCCGATAACATGGTTTCAAAAATAGAGTAGGTAGGTCGGCAAAAAGTTAATTTTTCCAAAATACTTTTATTTTCAAATATGCATTTTTCAGGGGTTCAGGGCGGTCAATCACTGGCCACAACATTTCCAGAAAAATGTATCATATGTATAAAAGGGAAAAAAAACATAATAGACATCCTCGTTCAAGCAAAAATCAAATGCCAAGTAACGAACGTGTGATTTTACGGTTTTTCCTTCCTTTTTTTTCACTTCCGTGTTTACGTATAGCTCTTAAAAGTTTAAGGTCGGCAGGTAAAAAATAGGGTAGGTCGGGTTATCGGAACAGCATAATTTTTTTTGTTCGGCCTTATATAAGTGTATTATCAATATACTTAGCAAGATTAAACAAAATCCTTCAAACATATGTCCAATAATTGTGATGATATTTTACCAAGCATACAAATTACCAATTAGCTGGCGTTACAATACCAAATGTGTTCCATCACAGTTGAATCTTTGTATTGTTAATGTAAATAACACATTTTCCATCAATTTTTGTCCAGTCGATCCTTTCGTTTTCTATGTCCTTTCTTTTGAAAGTTTGTTCAACTTTCATTACCTATGGTCTACTTGTCCTATAGTTTCCGTCAAATCGCTGCATTTTCAATTTACAGAGCAAATTGCATCAGCTTTGGTCAAGTCGATCAGGACTTAGGTGCTTACTTCGATAGCTCTTGAATTATATTCAAATGAGCAATGTTGTTGTCAGGAAACTGCTTAATGACCTTAAAGCTTCAACTCCGTCATACATCGCTCTGATCCATACCTGTAATAAGATCTGTAAGACCTAATGTTGTCTCCCCAAGAATATCTGATTTCTGAACAAGTGATCACGCACATTAGCGTTTCTTCTCCATTATACGCCCTCTTGAATCGATACATTTTTTTGGCTATCACAAAACGAAACACTTTGAACAAATTTGATTCTGACCAGATGAGCCGTTCTCGAGATAAGCTTATTGGGCCTATAGACAAGCAGTCACAGACTTACATACTGTACATAGGTATTAAAATCGATACAGCTCGTGTGCGAACTGCCAAGTGTAGCGCCCTCATCGGCCTTTTCTTTTTTTCACAACTGAGCTTCAACGACAGAGAGACTTTCTCAAAGGGTTCCACGGCGGCAACATTTCTGATTTTTATTTATTGTGCAAGGTACATATTCAAAAACCTAACTTTGCATAGTGTGTACCCATTTTCAGATCGATCCCACCTGCAAATTTGAAATCTCGATGACACCGGCGCACACACTGACATATAGACAGAGGCATGCTCCCTTAGGTAAACACAGGAGTGGAGAAAAAATGAACTCACGACATACATCAAATATCATATCAAATGATTTTTAATGAAAAGAAACCAAATGATGGATGAACTAAATAAACTGAGCGTGATCAGAAGTTATAAAGTGAACAATAAAGAGATAATTATGGTTTCATTAAAAATTGCATAGACACGGCCGAATAATTTTTTGGCTTCAACCAGCTTGACTACGAACAGAGTTCTACACACACAAGTCCAGAAATAGCCATGAATAAGACGCTACGGCTGACAGCTCCTGAGCGATAGCTCACGAAGAATTTCGACGAAGAAACAGTTAAATCGTAGACGCTAATACAGCGCGAAACTCCCAACATTAAACATTTCCCAAAATAATTTAACACACTCAATGGACCTTCAGCGTTTCCAAGGAGGGGAGTCCACATACAGACATGATATACAACAGCATGAAAGTCCCACCATGCACCTCTAGTACGTATATCCAACTTGTAAGTCACTGTAACACACTTACCATAACTGTAGTGTTTAAAAGAAGAGCAGTCAGGACCGTATACATAAGTCCATGTTGTATCTTCTACGCCGTAAATTTCCAAGTTTTCACTGGAGCTGAATTCACAAATGGAAATCCAACGTACACGCTCGCGGTTTTGTACAGGTTCGCCTGCTTACAGAAGACAAACCATGTTGCGACGGATGGGCTTTCATGCAATCAAAATAAATAATTAGTGGCCACTCCTGGTTACGCTAAAAATGAAAAAAAAACTCTTCACTTTGTAATAATGCTATATTCGCGTGGTGAGTAGACGATAAAAACGCTACCGTAACAGTATTTAGAACGCAAAAAATTTTCAATTCTTCTAAAATGTCTTCTTGATGTTATACATCATGTGGTTTCAGTGAAAACAGAGAGAACCACTTTAAGCCGAACGTTTGATTAGGATATGAGCAAGTTTGAGCAAAAGTTGAAGTCTTCCAATTTCGAGGCGCGAACTATCTTAAGTTGCCATGTCAAAAATGCTTTTTGATTTAGGAGAAAGGTTAGTAACTATATTTTGCTTACTTGACAGTCACCTGCACTATATATAGCGACTAGTTGGCGCGCAAAGTACACAGACAGAACACTTTTGCATACCAATTTTCAAGACAGATATGTCGAGACATTGGAAACAGAATTGATGCTCTTAATAAATCACGTTCTTGCCATTAACTTTTGCGAAGTAGATTTACCCCCATGACACTTTCCTTTTTGATCATTTGTTCATATGATTTCTTTTCCTGAACAGATATCACGTCAGTCTCCGACATATATATCCCTCAAAAAACCACTCTCTCATTTTCAACCTGCCTATTGCAAAATACTAAAACTGTTTCTCAAATATTGCCATACACAAAGTCAAAAAAAGAAATACAGGCTTTGAAAATATGTTTTGGTCTCCGAAGGGATGAATCGTATAACACCAAAGTATCTGTTCATGTAGCTGTCAATCGAATACTATTGTTTTTTATTGTATTATAAGTTTTGTATGCTATAGATAGCAGCAATAGACAAAGAAATATATGAGGTCAGCAGTTCGTATCCCTACTAAGAATGCGCCTCCAGGACAGATATTCGAACTCTCGAACTTGTACACTTCTTTTTTGATCTACCAATTGTGGGGGCTCATTTTAAAGCTCAATAGTGTAAGAAACATTTTCACCGTCTTCCTTTTTCGAAAATCGATATATTTAATTGTATTTTTCTCCATAGAGTAACACTGGGGTGGCGGCCATTTTGAATTTCAAATATCGGTAAATCTTGGGTAATTTGTTTCTCTTGTGCGAAAATTTGCACGGTGACCCTGGAGTTTTATTCTTGATTTTGAAAGAGTTCGGTTGAAAGATTCCTGAGGAAATTTCGAGCACAAGTTTAAGCGTTTCACTTTCTAGGCACATACTTTGTAGTTTGAGATACTTAGCAAAGGCACCTCATCTTGTGATTTTCCATGAATTTGTGAAGTCCCGTTCTTAAAGAAAGAGAGAAAGAGGGATGATGATTGTTTGTCTTTGGATCTTAATTCATTGAGAAGATTCCTCAAAAAGTTACTTGTCAAATGTACGACTGGCAAGTTGATTGCTAACCATGCATGTAATTAAGATATAAAATTATTCCTGTTCAAAAAACAGTGCAAAAACTGTCATAGCATTATCGCTGATGCTTACAAGTTTTTAAGAATCAATAATTATTGAAAGCATATCTTTATATCTAGTACGAAAACCCCATACTTTCCCATAGGCTTGTAAAACTTTCAAGACAGTAATGGCAGCATTGCGGCATGTGTTTGCATGTCTACACGTATGAGTCATCGGGGAGGTTGACTCCGAACGATTCATGGATAGTCCCTTACAATAAAACTGAAGATAGCCGGTTATAGCTTAATCCATAGACGAAGTATTTTTACCTTCGGAAATTTTTGGCCTTCGCCAATAGGACGAAGGCTGAAAGCGAAGCATAGGATCGAGTATGTATAGAGTATCTTTTTCGCTCGAAAGTTAAACTTCTCTGGTGCCCTGTACTGTGAATTCTCTCCAGTGCAGATTTTCTTTCTCACGAACTGGACGGAATTGACGACTGACTCAACGAACTCACCATCTCATAAACTCAGTCAATTTTGATGACACTAATAGGAGGTTCTCATTGGGATAATGGTGTACCATCCTTCGATGGCACTTCGACCAAACAAATATTTTGAAATGACACCTAAACCGGGGCAGAGTTGGTCGACTCCCGTACGGTTTCCATGGGTTCCACAGTGGACGTTGTTTTACAAGGCGTTGCAATCCGACGATATATGCCTGTCGAAAATAGCGGCTCATGAGTCCATACAATACCGGGTTTATGGAACTTGAGACCAAGAACAGCGCCGAGCAAATTATGTAAGCTTCTTTCGGATAGGAGCCGTCGGAGTCGATAAAGTTCAGAAGCATATAAGGACTGAAGCAAACTAGGAACGATACAAATATCACAGCGGACTGCTTGGCCAATCGAACTTCCACAGAACGGTCACTATTTCTGTTTTCAGGGTGACAAGCCGGCACAGGTGGACCTGAGTGTGGCTGAATCTTGACTTCTTAACGGCAATATAAATCCCTAGGTATGCAAAAATCGTGCAAATAAAGGGACTCCCGATGCCAAAGATCACCATGAAGTTAAAAACTGTTGGGTTGTCAGTTTTCGTCAGTACACAGCGCGAATATTGCGATGAGAAACCGGCAGACGCCAAACGACCCACCATTGTGACGACAGGCGTCACAACAGGTATGAGATGGCGATCATGAAAGAGACGCTTGAGCGGTTCCGCAAGAACTCTTTCGCCGGGCACATGGGGCAGACGACGGAAAAGAATCGAAACATGGGGATGGCGGTCAAATGACACAGCGAGACACCGGTGAAGATGAACGACAGGTTTGCCGTGATGACACAGTAGCCGTGATGGTAGGGCCAGCTGCCACTGATGTACGAGACGAGGAAGAACGGAGCTACAGTTACGAGAAACAGGAGGTCGGCAACGGCAAGGCTCAGTAGCAGAGCGTTAGCACGAGTCCGTAGATGACGGAAGGCCAGGATGGACGTTATCATCAGTAAGTTACCAGCATAGCCGACCAGAATAACACAAACAGCAATCAAGGCGAGAGAATTCCCTGCTGTATTAGCCATGGCACGGAGCAAAGATGAGACCTTACTTTGCCGGGGAAACAGATCCACAGATAGTGATCAAACATCATTTACTGTGACCGTAGACGCTATCATTGTCGTCGTCGATATTGCTAGGCAACTAATCAATGAATCATTACGATGATAAAAAGGTGGCCATGGGCAAGTCCACGCATTCGCAAATACTTTAGAATTACACGTGAGCTGCGATGGAGAGCGAATTCGCCCTATGTGAGAACTTTAGCCGTTATGGTAGGGCCAGCTGTCACTGATGTACGAGACAAGGAAGATCGAGCCACAGTTACGAGAAGCGCAATGCATAGCAACAGCAAGAGGGATGCGAAAACGTGCTAAATCGTTGAATCAGTCCGTGTGTATAAGGGTACAGAGTGGCGATAAAAGCGCGGAAAATAAACTAAACCCTAAAACAAAACAAAACGAATGACAATATTTGGTCTTACGTGTTATGTGGCCGAAAAATTACAACGCCATGAATTCTCATGATACTTCAAGGGGAAAGTCTCAGTCAGAATGACTGATTCCCCCGTACGTTCGCCCGAACTTCGTCAGTCGAATTAGCAGATTAGCAATAATTAAAGGGAAACTGTCGTCGGAACTGCGCCTGTGCGAGTTTCTTGTTTAGAAACAATGTGTTTCTTGCACGATATCTAGGTGCACATCATCATCGTAGCTGCAACATTTAACTGTAGATTATGACAGACGTGTTTTTACTTTCATCAATCAACATCGTACCTTGGATCACAGTACAGTTTTTATAAATTACATTGGTCGTCTGGGTCCCATACGACCTTTGAGCGCAGTTCCGACGACTGTATCCCCGGTACATTAGAACGTTTGGCCATTGATATTTTGCTGTGGGGAAGTGTTGTCCTTTCCATCACATAAGCTTAATGACATCAAATTTGCGGCGGGTGGCCCATATCATTGTATTTGACTTCTAAGATGATGAGCAAAGCTTAGGATTTTATCACAAAATTTTCAAGACTTGCAAGACTTGAAGAAGAACCGAAGGATGCGTCCTGAATGCATTCATATGATGATACGATTTTTGGATATTTTTCTTTCCTCTTCTTCTACTAGTAGTTAAAAGGCAATGTTTTTCAAACAAGTTGCCATGTAATTTTATTCGTTCACTCGAGACAAATTCACAATTATGAAGATTTGCTTTATTTGCCATTTTGTTGGAATAAATTCATCTTTTTTCAAAGAATGTTTTTTCTTAATACTAATACAATATCTGTCTAATTCCTCTAACACCCATTTTAACAACCAGTCTTCTTGCAACACTTTGATAGAATATATATCGCATTGGTAATGAACCGTTGGTTTCATCACATCTCTCTCTCTCTCTCTCTCTCTCTCTCTCTCTCTCTCTCTCTCTCTCTCTCTCTCTCTCTCTCTCTCTCTCTCTCTCTCTCTCTCTCTCTCTCTCTCTCGTAACTTTACAAATTTGAGGATTTCGAATAAAAGCGGTCGGCCGCCGATAATTAAAAAAATGGTATGGCTAACGAACTTCACCGCGTTCAACCTCTAACCCCGTCTTTTAAACGACAGTTTGGAAGTCCGAAAATCCGATGTTGAGATTTGGATATGAATTTCCTCCGGACTCTATAAATGGCTAAAATAGGTAGTTGTCCGGAGGTTCGAGCCACTGACAGATTTTTCAAGAACAAACATTGGGATTTGAAACATGTGAAAGAAACCCGAATGGCGATTGAGTAAAGACGGGTACACCATAACAGGGCAACTAAACTTTGCTAACGATACTCTTGTAAGCGGAATATGCACACGATAATTAAAATAGTAAAAAAAGAAAAACAAAAAAAAAACATAAAAAAACAACAAAACAATAAATCAAATTTATGCAAATACATAATAACTCCGACTAAATGAATTTAGTTTGTCACGAGCATGCTTTATTTAAACACGGGCCCTAACAGTTTTTAAAATGAACGAAGTTCGGATCATCTAAGGTATACCGATTCCACTTATATATGCCAGTGAAATACTGATTTCTCTCTCGAATTTATCGATAAGATCGACCGGTTTTGACTCAGGGTTAGTGTGACCTTGGTGTGTGGGGTCAGCGCATCAGCGCCCTCAGCCATCTCTTCCGGTATTTCATCACGCTTATGATGGCGGACACCGGTAAGTCACTTGGCCACGTCTTATGGTTTTACGACATGTTTTAGGGCGCTGCCACTTCGTTAGAATGGTTCTCGTTCCAATTATGTTTTGTTAGCTTGCAAGCCTACGTAGAAATGCTCCACGTTTGTTGATCACGGAAAAGATGTTTGAAAGTGGGTCGGTGCAGATTTGACATATGGACGGCTTAGCGTCCAGCGCACAGCGTCCCATAGAGTAGTGTGTTGGCTCTCTCGTACATCTCAGGTCATACATACAGTCATTTCACACTGTGTTGAGCGATCCTGTGTTTGTGTAGCCCATGAATGTAATTGCAAAGCCGTAGACTAAGAAACAATGACTGCACAAGTCCCATCAATGAGCAGTGTACTCCAATGAGTTCGTTTTTGATCTCTAATGATAATAATATGGGGCGCGCCTTTCATTCAATCTGTTCAAGGAAACTAAATGGCATGTTACACAAGCATGATGTAGTCTGGTGTAACCACTGTCCCACAGTGTCGTACATCAAATTCAGACAACCCCAACAAAAATGGTAGGTGGTAAACCGTAACAATCTTTCTGTTCTTTCAAATTAACCCATCCACAATAGCTGTTTCTAGCGTGTCTCCCCAACCAGGACAAAATATTTTAAGACTGCTTCACCCTCTTCATGAAAACCACTTGTATTTATGACCCCCATACACCCAGTTTAACCTCGTGATTTACAACCACAAGCAAACAAAAGTCCTGTGATACCTTAATGGTAGAGTCTGTATCCGATTTTGCAACGTCACATTTTCCCTTGTTTCAGATGAGTGTGCAGATACAAATTGTTGCTTTTTTTATTAAATTGTTTATCTGTTCCGCACACATCAGATCATTTGGTTGTAGTAAATTTTACCACAGACAGTAGAAGTGAGACCACTGTCTAAGATTTCACCCATGAAGTTTTTTGAACAGGAGAGCGTGTGGCTGCAGTGATGTTGCCTGTGGCTTTCAATGACCTATCACATTGAAAGATAAAACTTCCCTGTCCATACACGACATGATGTATAAGAAATTTGAATCAAGCGTAGGTTGCATCAGTATGTAGCTATGAGTATAGCTACAGTGCATTATTCACTCGGAGCACAGGAGAGGCTGTGTGGAGAGATATGGCTTTTCAAGCAATTTCAATCAATGTCCAACCATCGTTTTATTTGTGATTTTCTATAAGATTATGCTATAGGTTTGATGACCATCTGAAGTTTCACCTGTAACTTCTAAACGTAACAATTACGTTATATGTGGAATATTGCAGAGACGTGTGCTTTATTTAATTCCAAGTCCCATTTTCCACACATGGGTTGAACCAACCTGTTGAAAACAATGAGAATGTTCCAACTTGCACCCACATGTAGGGGTCAGGGGTGCAATGACTGATGTATTTAATTTTTCATATATTTACATTTAATTCATCAGCAAACAAGAAGAGGACTCAGCCGGCATGGAACCCGCCGGAGGGAGACAAGAGACCGCAGCTGCATCTGTACAACAGTCTGACCAGACAGAAGGAGCCGTTTATTCCGCAGCATGGCAACAAAGTACTGTGGTATAGCTGTGGTCCAACTGTGTATGATGCCTCCCATATGGGCCATGCCAGGTATGTGACGTAACAGTGTTTGGTGATCAAAGAGTCTCATCAGAAATGTTTTTGTTCAAAACTCTGTGAATTTGCACAAGTGCAATTCCATACTCAGTCAGTAAGTCAGTGTAGCTGAAAATGTCATAAAAGATGCACCATTGAAATCGTTTGTTTTAGTGCCAGTAGCTTAAACTTTGGGTGATTTTCTTGTCTGCTCCCCAAAGTGTGTTGAGAAACATAAAGTTTTCAGCTTGTCAACTCAGCCCATACATGTGTTGACTGCATTGTTACCGGTATTGTTGGACAAGTGAATACTTACCCGGACTAGAATTCAAATATAGACAATAAGGCCAAAAAAAAGAAAAGAAATGTTTCTGGTCAGCGCGCATCACGTGAACAACAGCGCATCACCCTTTTTATTCCTGTTTGTGGCCGGCGGTGGCTGACACCAAACCAAAATGGCTGAAGAGAAAGAGAAAATTCTTTGGGGGGCATGATCAGTGACTGCATGAACAGTATATATGTGACTATATTGATAAAACTATAAAGCTGACCCTCCTCCCTCCCTTGAGGGGGAAAATAAATAAATAAATAAATAAATGCGCGTCGCTGCACCATTTATTAAAGAAAGACCTGACCAGAAACATTTCTTTTTTTTTTTGGCCTAACACTGCATTTTTCACAGATAGATGCTGTGGTGATAAGCCAGGTAGTGGGTGTTTTAACATGCGTTTTGGGAGTAGAACAAGAACTTGCAGTTGACATGCAAAACAAAAACAGTGTAAAAATCATCAAAAGTTTACAGCTTTATGGGCCATTAATAAAAATATTGTGAAGACTGTATGATGTTATAGTATACCGTAAAAACCCTATCAATTTTACCACTTTTTTAATTCGACATTGCAGCTATTTTAATGTGTACCTGAAAAAGACAGGCTATTACTAATGCAATATGCCATGGCTGGTTACTAATCTTGACATCTTGCAAACTCACATTTACTGGTACCTTTCACCCCATTTCTAGTAGACACGTCCAATCTGGATGATAAGGACAATGGGTGCCACCAAGTATAGTGGTGAAAGGGGTGTGGTAACAGTTGTAACCCCTTTACCATAATGGTTTGGACCAAATCCATTGTTACAAATGGTGATAATGGATCTATTTACAAGGAACTGTGGGAAGGGGGTGGGGGGTCAATATATACCAATTTGTTGAGGTTAGAGAACATAGTAAATTATTTTTGAACAATGTTCATACATTTCTGCGGTCTTCTAATATCAAAGGAAACCAGTAAAAAGTTTCAATTCAATTCAATTCAATTCAATAGTGACTTGGGAATCCTAGTCCTACATGTGTGTTGGTATGGTCAGTCAGCATAATGTCTGAAACAGAAATATGTAGCTATCATATCATTTATGTATCTGAACCAAGAATAATTTCCTATTTACTTTGTTTGTGAATATAGATTTCCTCTTAAGAAAACTGGGGTTATGGTAGTTGACAGTAAGGTTTCATTGCTTCAAAGGGATTACTTACTGAGAAAACCTTCCTTACGTTTTCATCATATGCATTGCTTTCTGCACTAACAATTACTCCATTCAATTTCTGCAGGTCCTATATTTCCTTTGACATCCTACGGCGAGTCATGAGTCAGTACTTCAACTATGACGTCCTCTACTGCATGAATATTACCGATATTGATGATAAAATCATCAAACGTGCCCGGCAGAACTATCTCTTTGAAGAGTACAAGAAGGCCATGAAATGTCCAAATGGTTTATTAAAAGATATCAAAGAAGGAAAGCAGGTGTGAAGATTCTATTCATCCATAATTTCATGAACGCTCTTTTAAGTCAAATTGGATCTGGTTTAACCCTTTGAACCCGGCTCGGACAAAAATGTCCGCATGATGTCTTAGGGTACCAGGGGGTCAGGGTGCAAAGGGTTAAACTTTTCAGGCTGATTCACCTCCTGAGATAAACAAACTAGATTTCCATGACACTTTCACATTCTAAATATAATTCAATTAACCCTTTGAGCGCCAAAGTCAATTTTTGTTGCTTCTTTAAAATATAGCCCAGTCAAGTTTTCTCAGATTTTTGCCAAATTTTTGATTAAAAACTGTAGCCAATGAAATGTTATGTCCATTTGGTCCAAAATTATCAAAAAATTACAAAAAAATTTATAAAAATTGGTAGCATGTTACACTAAAATTTTGGTGGAAAAATTACAGCACTCAAAGGGTCAAAGTTCAAGACAACATACAACATCAAGTATAGATTTTGATATCTAGTTGAAATCTTTGTTCAGACTTTACAGATGCATCAAATGCTTGAAATGTGCAGAACGTCGAGAAGTGATCTTGCTTTCAAAAATGTCATTCTTGCAGGCATACACAGTAATCTCTGTGGAGAGAGAGAATGAAAACATTTCACTGAGGGTAAAGAAACGCTTCAAGATTGTATCACCCATTGAGTATCAGGAAAAGCAAAGTTGCCAGAAAATTATACTCTCGACTGCCTCTTTGTGTTTTAAGTTTTTTCTGGATGTAGTGAGTGCCACAGGCAAGCAGTATGATTGATGATTGGAACCTAATGGCACCAAAATCTACTTCAAGTTCAAGATCATAGCTTCTATGAATTTTATTTCAGAACTACACTGACAAGTTTGAAAAAGAAACAGACCCAGATAAAAGGAACATGCTGGAACGAATTCTCAAGAAAGTGGAGGGTGGGAGGTCAGATCTACAAACGCATCTGAACAACATAAAAGAAGCAAATAATGATAATCAAGCCGTTATGCAGGTACTGTGTGACTCAAAATTCTTTGCTCGTGTCTTTTGCTATAGCATTTTCTCTCTAATCTTTTGTTATGAGGTTTTCTGATGTGGTCTGTGATAAATTCGTACTGTGTATATTTGCGTGTTACTCATTCTAGACCTCCATGGAGGTGTGTCAAGTCACACAACTGCAAGCCGTAGGTTTTGAAAATGATATCAACCTGAAGGCGATTTCATCTTTCAAAGGTGCAATGGCCATGAATTTTCTATAAAGTATTTCATAATTTGTATCGTAGCAAAAGAAGTTTATCTGTTTATTTTTGCTCTCTGACTCTAGTTGATATGCAAAATATTTTCCTTGCTAAGGCAATGGATTGTACGTAATATTCAATGTTATTGTTGGAAAATAAATTCTAATCCGGACCATGATCCATGTTGAAACAATAACATTGGACGTAATACATGCAGTTTGACAAGCTGAACACTAGTTCAACAAGAAATGGTTGTTTTTTAAGTACAGAAAAAGTACAAGAAAATTCATCAAAAGTAACTGCTAACGGGGCTGTACACCTTTCCCTATTTGCAGAGAGTTGTGGAAGAGAGCCGGGATGTTTTAGCAGATTTACTGGATGGCAGGAAGGGACATGAAATCACAGATAATTCAATATTTTCATCGTTACCTCAACACTGGGAGGCGGAATACCACAAAGACATGACAGCTCTCAATGCAAGTAAAAATATTCATTTTCTTGACTTGTCCATTACAAAACTAAAAAAAATGATTTGGTTATATCTTTAATCAATCATAAAATTAACTGAAATATTGGTATTTTCACAGGTAAATAGAGTTTTCACAGGGAGGTACTTATCAGCTGATGATAGAATAATTTCGATTGGTTCATTTGTATGGCATGATGTAGGTTAGCTGACCACAAAGGTCACTGATTGGTTGAGAGCAAGCCCAGTGATTTGAATATCAATGAAAATATATGTGTAACAATTCTGGGAAGTTACCAAATATACTCTCGAAGTGTGTGTCTCCAGTCGTGATTTTGTGTATCTCCACTCATGTGAATTCGGGCAGATTAAGTGAAAGCCAAGTGTTGAGGGATTTGTCCCTCTGTGTAAGTGGTTTAATACAGTCATGTAAGTGGTAAACAAGCCATGCCTGTCAATGTTCCTTCACATGCCGTCTGTGTGATAACTCTGCATACAAATGTATATTCACTTTACTGTGTTTTCTGTATATTAGGTACTGCCAGCTGACGTACTGACGAGGGTCAGCGAGTACATCCCAGAGGTCATCGAGTATGTGAAGAAGATCATAGACAATGGCTATGCGTAAGTCAGATCACTGCATTATGACTTTTTTCTGGTAAGAAATTTGGTAAAGAGTTGAAGTTGACCATTTGCTACAGGCAGGAGTATGCTGTGTTTGGCAGGGCTCTGTGTTGACCAGTCGGTGTTTGTGTTCCAAGCAGCAGAGTAACATGCATGTGGATGACATTAACTGACTTACAGCAAGACTTTCATCAGATCCAGTCGCCTTGAGCTGGATATCACTTGTGGACTTGAATACAGAGACATGGTGAACAAACCAAAAAATTACTGCTCTGCAGAGAGGTCCCTCTGTCCATCTGGTATTATTCATGTTTTTGCATGTATTCAAATTTTCCATTGAAAACAGCAATATTGGATGAAACCAATATTGACTGAAGGGTTTGTAGGCTATTTATTTATTTATTTATTTATTTATTTATTTCACTTTAAAGGATTACCCATTTCCATGCTCAAATCGAGTTAAAAATACCCAATAAGGCTGTAATCTCCCATTGGGTCCTAATTAAACACACAGAACTAAAATCCAATAAGTGTTAAAAAAAACAATGAAGTCAAATAGCAGACAAATAAAAATATAAATAAAATATTTAAAAATCAACAAAGCAAAGAGAATTTTTTTTTGATAAAAATGATGCTATTACAAATGAGTCACTGTTATTCTGTATTGACCTTTGCTTTACGTTCACCTTTGTGTGTACACAGTTATCAAATTTTCACAAAACGTGTAACATCTACCATTCCAAAGATTCCTTCTGCCTCTTCCGTTTTACCTTCACTTGATTCAGCTGATTATGTCCATTATGATTTCCTTTTTCAGATACGAGTCAAACGGCTCCGTGTATTTCTCAGTGTCGACCTTTGACTCTGCCGAGAACCACAGCTATGCAAAGCTGGTACCGGAGGGTGTAGGGGACAGCAAGGCCCTGCAGGAGGGGGAGGGTGATCTTAGCATCACCCAGGACAGACTGGATGAGAAGAAATCCCCCAACGACTTTGCTGTGTGGAAAGCTTCCAAGCCAGGTGAACCTGCATGGGACTCACCTTGGGGAAAGGTGAGAGGTCAAAGGTCATTTACACCCACTGTGTATTCATCGTGCACAGAATACAGATAAATGCTTTACAAAGCTTAAAAACTGTGAGCTTTTGGTAGAGGAAAATGTTTCTCTTATTATGAAGTGAATCTGGATGCAAAGCAGTTCTTTTGGAGGGTCTTGCAGGGGTGAGCAATTTATTTTCAGATTCACTAGCCCTTGAGCTAGTTTCAAAATTGGCTCATTAGCCGTGGCCTTCTACAAGTCCACTAGTCAAAATTTTAGTACCAAATGAATGGTCAACTAGTTCATTGATAAGTAGTTATGTGGAAACAGCAAGACTAGTCTGTGATATCAGTCAACTTTGACCTCAGCAAGTCAGTAAATTCTTGTCTTTATCAATGCTGAAAGAAACCTGTCCGAAAGCCTAGAGAGGATGGCCTAGATGTTCAATCCTAAACACGAGACTATGTAGAATACAGGGATTATGCATTGTAAATACATTAAAAAAACTTGCTCACAGATTTTTTTCATTACTTTTTTCACCAGGGTCGTCCAGGCTGGCATATTGAGTGTTCGGTAATGGCAAGCTGCATTCTGGGAGAATCCTTGGACATTCACACAGGGGGAGTTGATTTGAAATTCCCTCACCATGACAATGAACTTGCCCAGGCTGAGGTAGGTACACATAATGTTGAAATACAATGAATGTATAATTTGCAGCAAGTGTGCCGAAGGTCAAGGGTGAAGTTCATGCTCACAGTCTGGAGTCCTGCTGCCAATTTTTTTTTGTACCAATAATATGATGTTGTCATTATCTCTATCCAGTAGGCTGTAACTCTCTCAAGATGAAAAAATTGCTACAATAATGGCTTTTTGTTTTCATATGAAAATTTAGTACTGTTGTGAAATTTGTGATGCACTTGGTAATTTTTTGTGGTGATATCATAACTAAAGCTCTCTTGGTACTTTAACCTGTCAAGAATATGGAAACCATGAGTAAATTTTGAAACATCAATTTATTATCTGTACATCAGGAATTAGTCTTGAAATTTGCTGATTTTTATTTGACAATCATAGTGCTTTTACCAATGTTCTTTTGTACCATAGGCTTACTATGGTAATGACCACTGGGTTAGATACTTCCTACACTCCGGACACCTGACGATAGCCGGCTGCAAGATGTCCAAATCGCTGAAAAATTTCATCTCCATCAAAGACGCCTTGGAGAAGCACTCCTCCAGGCAACTCCGGCTGATGTTCTTACTCCATTCCTGGAAAGACACCCTGGACTACTCCGCCAATACCATGGAAAATGCTATCCAGTATGAAAAAGTCATGAATGTAAGTGTGGCATGGGACCGGACATGCTATAGCGATATCTGGAGAAGAATCCGCTGTTTGGTGATTTAGTCTGTGTTAGTAAGGTGCTGTGGATGATAAAAATATATCAACATACTGAGGAAATGTTTTGCAGTCAGAGGGAGGGGATTCTATCCATCGCGATCATTGTTTGCAAATTAACACTGAGTAAATGCAGTGTTTGAACCACAGAAACTGCTTGTTAGTGTGATAATTAATCACCATACAGGCTTTTGAAATAAAATATTTATTACCGGTATTCAAAATGGTTAGTGGTTTAAATATCAAACATAGATATTCAGAAATATATCACAGTGTGTCAGTGGAAAGTTAAAATCATAATTTCTTTGTGTGATTATCACATTTCAGAACTCTTGTTTTGGGTAGAGTGTTTGTCACGTTCATGTTTTCAATTATCCATGGTATCCATGTAAAATATTTGAATACAAGACGATTATTATAATGCATGGGAGATTGGAGGACTCCACAACTGACATGACTGTGCTTGTAAGTCACAGTGAAGTGTTCTCATGCCTCGCAAGAGGGCAAGCTCTCTGGTTGTGCGCGTGACGAAATAGTTGACAAAACGGCCATGTGTCAGCCATATCGGATCGACTTGCAAAACATAATGATGTCACTTTATGTAAGGGACTTCTCCAAGTTAGAATTCTCCAAGTTACAATCAAAGCAATCACAAGGAACTGTGACCTTGACCATGATTAATACCGTGTATTTCTGTTTCGCCTTTCCAGGAATTCTTCCTCAATGTCAAGGACATTCTCCGCAATGCTGCTCCTGGACCTGAGAAGTTCTTGAAGTGGAACCAGGCTGAACTGAAACTTTCTGAACAGTAAGTTGTGACATTCACTCATTGCTTTCTTTGTAAGATACACAGGCAAGACTAAAGGACACTGCATCTGTATTGAGCCACAGTACAATTTATCACTATATTAGGGGGTATGTTTGTTCCAGAGTATTCATTTATTATGAAAGACCACCACAGGCAAGCACTGGATTATACCTTATGGGAGATGGGTCCACTGTTGTTCAGGTGTGCTGCTGTTCTGGTCCTAGATGATCGTAAGGCATAAAAATATCATTGCTGTCTTTTTATAAGTATTTTGATTCTGTGGCTAATGAGTCAGCCAAAGTGACATATGTGTATCCAGATTCCCTGACAGTTTAGCCATATCTGATATATTCAGATTCCCTGGCATCTGAGTTCACCCCATCCAACAAATTTATACTCTATGTAGCATTTTGACGACTCAGTCTGATGTTGCTGTGAAAGAGAATATTTAGTCAAGAAACCTGGCAAATGACTTGTACAGTCCATGTGAAAGTTGAGCAATTTTCTGCCATAAATTCTAAGAGTGATTCAAGTCAAGACTATTTGATGATATTTTTTACAAAACAGACTAAGAAAGTAGAGAGTACTTCTGACTACTGACAGATTATTCTTACTTTTTGACAGCAAACTGAGGATACCAATTGTGATATTGTCTATAGGAGTGACTAGCCCCCTAGCTCAGTCTACTGATAGCTGGCAGTCTGTTTGAAAATTTCAACCAAGGTTATTCACATTTACCTCTGTGACCATACGTGCTTACTTTCAAATTTTGTTTTGTAGATTTCAGCAAGTCAAAGCCGATGTAGAGAAGGCCCTGTGTGACTCCATTGACACAAAGTCGGCCATGGACGCCATGAAAGAACTTGTCGGCTACAGTAATGTCTACATTAGAGACAGCAAATCAGACAAGCAGTTGCCAAACAGTATACTTCTCAGAAATATTGCGGCCTATCTTACACAGATGTTTAAGGTGAGTCAAGGGTCAAAGGTTAACCAAAGGTCAAGGGTTACATTAAGGAGAAAAATTGCATAAATATGACTAAGTAATTTATAGTACACAATTATTTATATTCAAGTTTCAGCCTATTGCTTTTCATACTATGTACATGGTACAAGAAATTTGTTACAGTGGTTAAAATTTTTCCTCGAAATTTTACAAGCTAAAGATGGTATTATCTGCTCAAGATCCTATCATTTAATTTTGTTGTGTCAGTCTTCAGTCTTGGACAACGGCCATAGAGATTTACAGCATGTTGATACATTCATAATATTCCACAAAAAGACAACATTTCAATAATATTCAGTGTTTTTTACATGTT
This sequence comes from Ptychodera flava, assembly GCF_041260155.1. NCBI lineage: Eukaryota > Metazoa > Hemichordata > Enteropneusta > Ptychoderidae > Ptychodera > Ptychodera flava. Next base: position 31,864,697 of record NC_091928.1, read on the forward strand.
CCCAAACTTCGTAGATTTTTGGTGCCATAGAGGGCGATGAACCGATAGGATTTCCAATGGGTGCAGGTCAGAACAACACAAATGTAAGTTCCAAGTATTTCTCATGTAAATTTTATGGTCAGTTTGTAAATTCATGAAACAGTGTTTGAATGATTCCATACTCTGTACACTATTTTTATTTCGGCAAAGTATGAAAAACACACCAACTGGAAATTTTCACGAATTTTCTACCTTGCAAAAGTTTGCAGCAAGTACTGGTACAATGAATTCACAAGCTAATATGTGTAAAGTACAAACACAGACACCTAGATAATGAATGGACGAATATAGTCAGTTGTGTGAAAACCATAGGCTGAGAGAGAGAGAGAGAGAGAGAGAGAGAGAGAGAGAGAGAGAGAGAGAGGAGAGAGAGAGGGAGGTAAGAATTAGCGCTGATTGTAAAAAATCTGTTGGTCAAGATGCCACCCATGATCATCAGCAAGAGTCTCAATCTTTTACCCGGTAGTGTTGCTTCAATGTACTTTACAGGAATATTTTATTCACTTCAAAGCACAGAATCATTTGAATCATCCAATCATGTGTTTGTAACCATGTGACGAATATATGTATGATTGTGTAGACATATTAAATGTGTGTCTATGTTTATAAAGGATAGTCCATTACAATATTAGATTTTATGTCACATTCGCCTTTGCTCCTTCTTTGAAGAACTTGATGAGTGGATGGGATGACTCAATTTTGACGTGCCAATATTTTGGAAAAAGTTAATGCCATGTTTCATTTCTCATACACAGCTTGAAGAAACTGTCATGCCATACGTGAAGGCATTTGCTGATTTCAGGGACAGTGTACGACAAGTAGCCAGAGAAAAGAAAGGTAAAATAAAGACACCCCTTCCCCACCCCCACTCCTTAGGACATACATGTGAACTGCCCCTGTGTTGATACTAAGGCGCTGATTACCAGTTTTCCTTCCTTTTCCTTCCATGGAAATTGGGAGCTATCTTCCACAGTTAACCCTTTCACTTTAGTAGAGCCCTATTGTTGTCTTTGACAAAGTTGGACCATTCCATTGTTTGGAGGGAAGGGAACATATACACTTACTTACTCTGTGTGCACTGGAAATCACAATATTTTTATACAGTCTTTGATTCAGTCGAGGGATTTCTAGAAATTTCCTTTAACCCTTTCACTACTAAAGTTTAGTAGAGCCCTATTGTTGTCTTTGACAAAGTTGGACCATTCCATTGTTTGAAGGGAAGGAAACATATACACTTACTTACATTGGTGTGCACTGGAAATCACAAGATTTTTATACAGTCTTTGATTCAGTTAAGAGATTTCTAGAAATTTCCCTTAGCTATATACCAGTACATGTAATATGTAAAATTTTCACAGGTCAAAGAGGACTTTCTGGATCTGTGTAACTTTCATTTGACCAAAAAATTACACCGACTTGCACACTGCGGCTCTCTTCTGATAACTGCTAAGGTTACTTCAAGAATTTATGGGTTTTTTTTGCACACAGTCGTGGAAGTCTTAAAGCTGTGTGATGAACTTCGAGACGACGTCTTGCCAGAATTAGGAGTGCGTCTTGAAGACCATGAAGGCCAACCCACTGTTGTCAAATTGGTGGACAAAGACATTCTCATGAAGGAAAGGGAACAAGCTAGACAGGTTTGTGTTGTCTGCATATTTGTATGTTCCTAAAAGATGCCAACAATTTTGTCTTTGAACAATTGTTCGGTTTGTTTGTATGTGAAGGATTATCATGGTTTAATATCAGTGCTGAAGTAAGAGAATTTCAGCATCAAGTCGTATGCCATATGAGATATGCAGGTATTTGATTAATAGAGGGTCAAAAATGACGTCCCATAGGGCAAGTTTGGTATTTTTCTATTTTTTTTTGAAAAATATTTGGATCAGAATCTGGTTGCATGATAAATTAGTGGTCAACAAAAATTGACCTTTAACCCCTATGCTATCATCACGGTGGCACCAATGTCTTCCTGCTTACCAAAGCTAATATGAACGTGTGTACATTCTCACTGGAATTATCTGGCACCAAAAATAGTACCGGAAATTCCCAGCGTTCAAGGTAGAGGGCAGTCAATGGGTCAATTTCAGTTACTCTTGTATGTATACCAGCAATGTGTGTCTGTGAGTATACACCCAAACCTCAGAATTCCAGTGCATCATGGTTAGGATGTGTATTGAAATATCAATATTTTAATTTTTAGCTGATTTCAAGAAAATATTTCTGGACATGGGAAGGACCTAAAACAGTGACTTATTTCATCAGAAAGGTCCAATGATAAAAGGAAAATTACTATTGTAGAGTGCTTTGAGCATATCTGTCAATTTGATCAAAATAGCCTATTTTAAACTTTTTGGTATTTTTTTTTTTGAAGCTTGCTGAAGAAAAGCAGAGGAAGAAAGAAGAAGCCAAACAAAAGGAGAGAGAAAGGCAGGCTGCGAAGGAAGCACAGCGCCGGATACCGCCCGGAGAATTATTCCTTAAAGAGATGGATAAATACTCACAATTTGACTCAAGGGTGAGTCGGAATATTTCTTCTAATTTCAACACTGGTAGCATGCTTTGCTTGTTTCATGCCTATGGTGTTATTATATGTGTTTGCTCATGTTTACTGACACTCACACTGAAACTAGACTAATCTTGACTTCAGTGAGAATATCATAACAGACTTGGAAATTTAATGAAAGCAATATTCCATTGCATTTTATCACTTTGAAATTTCATTATTTTCCTGACATCAATGGAATAATAGCATGCAAAGTTCAATTATCTGTAGTTCTCCTTGAAGGAAAAGCGTTGTTGTTTTAATTACTCAGACATGACCCCCATGGCAATTTTTCCTCTTATCAGGGTCTTTTGTATCATTGAAAAGTCAGTTAAATTTGTATCTTGCTTGACATATGCTGAAAGAGACTGAAGATAGTTTGCGCCTCACTTTCTTCAGTGAAGCTTTCAACCATTCTCTTACTGAATCAAGAGTTCAAATCAAGGATTCCCAAGCAAATTTTGTCATTGGAGAAAACAAATTTTCTATTTGTAACCTTTCCCAATATTTGAAATTCAAATAGCTGCTCTCCACGGCAAAATATAAAAAAATAAATTATCAAAAGCCATTTACATTTAGTCCATGGTTGATTTTCAGGCATTTTATGTAGACGTAGGAAAAAAAAGAACATTTTTGTAGTGCATACATTGTACAGTAAATTTGCTCTGTTAATTACCCTGAGGTTTTAAACCTGAAATGCCTGATATGCGCATCAGTACTACATTTGCATTGCGTTGGCTACCGCATAATTACGAACTTTGACCTTTCTTTCAGGGCATTCCTACCCATGATGCAAAGGGAGAACCACTCAGCAACAAGCAAATCAAGAAACTGACAAAAGCTTACGAACAGCAAGAAAAACTTCACAATGAATATTTGAAAAGTCAGCAACAATAATTTTTGACTGAAATAAAAGAATTATTTAAATTGTATAATATTGCCTTTCCAGTTCACACTTATCTGATATGCCCACAGGGACCTGAGGCATCACATTTTATGTGTCAGTTATCTTATAATTTGTGATAAATAAATTTATTTGTTGTTTACATATTGATATCATCAGAAATGCATGAAGAATAGATGTGTACTGTAGGTTTCTGTGACATGACTTAGAAATAAGCTATCATGAATTCCACATCCAATACAATACCTATACATATACGTCACACTAGAGTTCAACTGTGCACATTGAGCAGTAACCGTACCTCTATGGCTATTTATATTTTCCTTCTGCCCAAACTCTGAACAACTCTAAAGAAACCAGAAATGAAAGCAACAAAAACAACATACACAACAACAAATAAGTATCTTCCAATTTTATTCTCCATTAACAATACTTAAATGACATCTAAAAGGTGATTTCTGAGGTCCCTTGATGCTCCATGAACCATATTTTATGTTCCTTTGTTAGGCACGTATCCTCAATTGAAAATGCCTTTTATCAGAATTTTAAAGGAAGATTTTTTGTACACCAAGCTGCCATCAAGAGAACTATTTGTAAGGTTGACAAACTAAAAGGTCAAGACAGTGTATTTACTGTCTGTGAATCCAAGACCTGATTTGACCAGTTCACTGTTTTGATACCTACCAAGTAAGACCATTTTGCTCTTCCAACAATTGTGCTACCTCCCCCTAGAAATATAAGGCTTCAGATTTCCTGCTATTGCTATGGTCAGTATTCATTTTCATGCTTTCTGTTCAACCATGACATTTTGTAGCAAGCGTTTCCAACACTTTTTGAGTCTGAATGTCAGTTATGTCGAAGACTAGATCTTGCTTGTAAAATAAGGGCACCAAATAAACCAAATAAATTATAAATTCTCTGACTGTTGTGGGTGCAATATGTGGTTTGATTTCATCAAAATTGAATGGAAGACTCTGAAAGAGGGCCACACATAGTTTAGTGATGGGTACTTGTTTCGGGGGGGGGGGGGGAGTATTGTAGCTCACATGGCATCTACCCTGTATAGTGCAATTTATACAGCAATTGAGGCTGCAGGCTACAGCCTGTTAATAGATAGCAGAAATTTTGCTCTAAACTGTTAATTAGCAGATTTTTACACTAAGATTGCCATCCAATGTTTAAAACTAAATAAAATCTCTCTGTCTTAAACTCACACATTTGCTTTTTCTTTCACCAGTTTTATCTGTTTATATTGCGCATAGTTTCCATCTCAAAGAGAGGCTGGTGCACAGGCCGGACAGGCAGGACGTCCAATATACTTAGCGTATACCCCTTTTGTATACTCCTAGTATATTGGACACCCTGCCTGACCCGCCATCCGTCTGGCCATCTGTGACATACACAACTCATACACATACAGCGTTTTTATCTAGTGCTGCTCCTCAGAAAGGAAGCTCAACCCAGATGAAATACTAACTCCAGGTGCGCCAACTAAGCTGTTCGTGCAGAAAGGTGTTCGTGCGCAATTTTTCAGCGGGCGGGCAAATTTCAAAACTAATCAGAGGGCAGGGAGAAAAAGTCAGTATTAACTGTGGGCGGTGAAGAAATTTCATATTTTCAGTGGGCGGACAGAATATTTTTGACAGTGGGTAACGGAAAATACGGAGAGGGAGGGGAAAGTTGTGCTTGATAGAACTTGTGGGGAGATATAAGCGCCTAACTTAGAGGGGCGCAATGTTCTAAGGTATAGTACTAGCTGCTTTCAAGGTTTTGCGCTGTCTTTGATTGCCTAGAGGACATTAAGTGGACAATGGGGAATGTCAGTAGTGGGGAGAGGGAAGTGGGGAGCTTGAATTGTTGTGGGGGGTGGGGAGCGGGCAGACCATAGATACTGGAGGGCAGTGGGCGTCAAAATTCAGTGGGAGGGCATTTTTCCCGTGTATGCTAGTGGGAGGGCAGTTACGAACAGCTCTAATTTCCCCTCCAAATTTTAGGTCAAGGTCAAAAAAAAGTAAATTCGGTATATCAACCTTCAAAACATGTTTTGTGATGATTTTGCGAAACTGATGAAATCTACCAGTCGGCGGCACCTGTAACTCGGTTTTAGTGATATCAATGTTTCATAATTACAATTTATTAAAATATTATGAAAATGTCATATTTTTAGACTACTAATGTCTAGTTTTCCTGTGGCTGATGTAGGTCTTATTAACACCCTTGAGTATCTTCATATAGGTGACATCAAGTAGCTAAAAAGAAATAAACAAACACTTCATATTCTACCCAACAAATTCAGCTTGATATATTAGCATATCTTTCTTCTCTTTTTACCCAAATCAACATTTAAAAATTGGGGAGACTAGCAAAACAAATTACCCAACATATACGGAAGTGATCATATATGAGTAATAAAACCAACACACATAAACAAACAAACAAACAAGGAGTCTTAGTACCTGTGGTGTATGTTGCTACATCTTGTAAACATTCTGTTGTGGTGTATGGCTCGGTATGACTGATAATTTTATGCCAACTTTTTTATTTTATTTTGGCGGTCAAGCAAAATGAGTTTTGTTTGTTGTGTTTTTAATACTGCACACGGTCCTTTAATTTCAAAAAGGACACAACACAGCTATCTTGGTTGCTGTCATGTACGAAGTGAGTGGTTTACCTCCATCAATCCAAGTCGATTACTACTCGCTGCATGTACCGGGTATTCATTTGGGCAACTGACAGGGAAGTTATGTTCCGATTGATCTACTGACATAAAAACACACACACAAACAAAAAACAAAAGCAATTTTTATGCAGCGGTAGGTAGCAAAGATGGTGATCATAAGTTTGCGAGGGGGCGGTGTGTGGTGCATGCATTCCTGCTGTACACTTGAACGGGTTGACAGTCAGCGACGCGACGCGCAGCTGGGCAGCATCAGCTGTACTGTTGCATGTGTTGTACTGTGCACATGCACGAGCGCGAGCTGCTAAAATGTAGCGATTTTTCTAAACCAATCGATACAAACGCGATGTGGTTTGGTCCATTTTGATTGCGGAGGGTTATCGTGTGATTAATGTTTAATCTGCACTTTTAATTGTAAATAACAGGGTCCAAATTGGCTTCTCGTGTTAAAATTTAAATTTGTCGAGAGTAAACTACATGTTTTGTCTGTTTTGTATGTCTTTAAATACACTGTAGTTGCTGCTAAATTTTACGTCGAAAGCTGGTGACCCCATATATATTAATTGCCGATGCCATCGGTTGTAGGACAAATCAGAAGCATTCTCCACGATGACGTAACGGGAAAAGGTCGTCTGCTAACATCTGAACTCTGTTTAAAACATCTTGTCCGTTTCAAATTTCCTTTCGTATGGTCATGCAATGTGCCTGTGCCTCCGTCCTTCATCGCATCGAATTTACCGAAACGAGTAAACGTCCAGTATTCCTCCTGATAAATCCACAAGGTAGGGCGCTCATTATCTTTTATTTACACGTTAGTCTCCATAAACATGTGAATCGCAATCAAACAAGTGTAGAGCCAGCACAACAATACATCAATTTGTGACAACATTCGCGTAGCTAGTTCTATTTGTTCCAATTTTATGATTATCAGTCTCGTGAATTTTGGAAAGAAAGAGAGGATGCAATCTTCCAACCTGCTTAGACAAATTACTTCCCTTTCAAATCAAATGCAAATGGAAAATGTTACCCTTGGTGTCGAAGTCTATTCCTCTAAACCATTGGTTCATCATGTAGGAGTGGAAACGACTGATGATCACTGCCAGATATAAATGCCATTCAAAACTTTGTTTTTTATGTACATGAATTGCCACGTTTTACCAGTCAAATGCACTGGACTAGGAATAAAAATATTTTGTAGAATATCCTGGTATGTTTGGTTAGGTTTTCGTATCTTTATGTACAGTTAATTAGCTAGCAGTACTGATATGGATTCGAAAGTTTGGGCATTTTATGGCCCCGACTTCCCCAGCCCTAGGTAAAAATTGCGATGCATGGTTCGGATCATCAAAACCGATGTGCTTTCCACCTTTATGCAATCTCGTAATTCTACTTGATTTGTTTTGTTTGTTTGTTTCCCTTGTGACATCTTTGTAAAAATTGAATGTTTTCATATCGTCGTGTACAGATCCAACTTTAAGATGTCAGTGCCGGATTCATCAACTCGCTGCAGCAAGCGAAAACAAATTTTTACCGTGAAGTCGGCAGATGCAGAACTTTCGTTCGAAGAAACCAGTGCGAACAGTCGCCTCGGAAATTCGCTTCCTAACGGCACTGAAAACAGCAGCAACAACAATAATGCTAGCTACGGGATCGTCAACATACCGGCTCCACCTTCCAGTGTCCTGGGAGATCGGGAGATCAACGTCGACTACTCCCTGCAATCAAATGTCGGTGATGATGATCTCGGCAGTCGGCAGAAACCTACCAAGTCGCATTCCCATGGTGTCAGTCTTTTCAATACGATGAAGGAAGAACTGGCCGAATTCGTCGGGGGACTTCTGAGGGAAAGGTAAGTGTTTAAGCCATGGATATATTCATATTTGATCATGTAACTGATGTAAATCGATAGACTATGCAGTATGTGAGACTTCATCGACTTTACTTATTTTTCTAAAGTAAACATACTCTATGTAGGACTGAGACTCGTAAGAATATTGTCTTCAACTACGATATAAACTTTAAAAATCTCCCTTTTGTGACGTGGGTCATGCCTTTCATAAGGAATTTCTTGCGGCCAGCAGTTGATAAAATGTGAGTTGCATTCCTAACGAGGAATGGAATCATGAATGTTTACCACTTTGGATGAAATTAATATCCATACCATCAATAATTTTGATAAACATTTTATTATTCAAGCCAATTTACAATAAAATAATATAACATTCTAATACAAGACTACATATTGTATGTTTGTGTGTACACATCATTTTGTAAGTGAAGAGGCAATCATTTGACATGATGCAATTTCATTGAATGTATGTTTATAAACTTACAGATAATTACCACAGAATTGAAAAACAACAACATTTGTTGAAAGTTAACAAAAAACATCAAACTAGTATCTTATCATCGCCTCCTTTAGGTATTGTAAACACACTCCTTTGTATGATTTCTTCCTTTTTGTAATTTCAATACAGAGAATCTCCAGTCAACTTAGTGGAGGCTGCTAGCACATATGATGAAGACAGCTATGAATATTCAGATTCGTTGTATTCCTCATATTCAAGCACATCTACATTCACTCAAGATCAACCAGTGGGATTCTACCAGCCCGTCAACCGAGGAACCCATCAGGATTCTGCCACCGCTAAATTGACACAGGATGATGCATACTACGATGATGCTGTCGTGCATGTGGTTGTGCCGGTGTCTGCAGCTGATGCCGGTCTGGTCAACGACTACGAAAACCCCCACAAGGCGGTATTCCATCACTGTACAGCTGTCGTGGATGACCAAGATTACCAGCCAATTGCCGAGAAGATCCGAGCTTTGTCTCCGTTTCCACCAGCCTCTCAAAGCGAAGACATGATAGCGCAAGAAAATGTACCACCAATTGACGACCAATCATCAGACAGTCATATTGCACTGAGAACAACCAAGAGAAGAACACTCAGTCTCAGGTAACAATATTTCTCAAATTTTCGACATTTTTTGGCGAATTCAAGTTCATGACCAAGTGTTTCCTTCAAGTTTTTAGCTGTGAAAAATAAATCCAGACTCATTGGTTTCCCTGAATTTGAAAACGGAAATGTGTGTATAAAATCTTTCAAACAATTTTGTTTTTCTAAACTGTGGTATTGGGAAAATACCCAGTGACTTGCAAGAAATGTAGCTTTAGAAATGTTCCATTTCAACATTTGCTCCAAGAGAAATCTGAATTATTAATATCATGTTCAAAAAAATATTTATGTAAAGCCACTACAATCTGAATAATCCATGATGCCCTAAGCTACACAGCGAAACCAATAAAATAGTATTTGATATCATGGACAGGGATAATAGATTTCAACATTTTAGCAAAAGTCACAGTCAATTCTGTTAAATGAGGTGTCACCTTACTGCAGACAGTGCTCAAGGACAACATTCAAAAGATGACTGCATTTCATTAAAATATAAGATGTTTCGTACTTTGTCAAAAATAAGAATTACAAAAACCAAAACAAAGTGAAAAAGAATAAAGTAAGACAAAAACAAAATTAAACAGCTTAACGTCTGCCATCTTCCGACAAGACTGTGCGACAGTAAATCTTTAGAAACCGAAGAATTTGCAAAATGAGCATGAGAATTTGTTTGAGTGCACTGTTCTGGCGTTTTAATGCATGTTGTGACTTATTTCATTCAACCACAGGTCAGCTAACAAGCCACTGAGTCCAGTCACTGGTAATCGTGATATCAAGGATGAGATCCAGGGTGCTATCTACTGCAGTGAATCTCACAGTGGAATGGAAGACATGGATGATGTGTACATTGCCAAGAAAGCCAGACATCCTTGTAAGAATGATGAGCACAATGCCAAGGAGAGAGTAAGAAGGTAAGCTTTGCAGAAAGAGGATGATCTTATTTTCAGTTGCTGTGTATTGAAAACTTTGAAAAAATCATTTATATATTTCTTATTCATCATTGCAATGCAGTTACATCAGATTTGAATGAAAATGCACAATTACAAAGAAAGAAGGGAAGGGACAATAAATATAGTTGTTTAAAGTGAGTTTGTTCAACCAAATGACTCAAAAGTTGGATTGACCTGAGCGCAAGCGCATTGTCAGTATGTTAATCATTTGGCCGTCAACCTGTGAAGAACATGTATATATATGTAAATTACATACCTCAACTTTTGACCAACCAGAACTGAGCAGTATAGTATGAGTTCATAAATTTATTTGCAGGTGTTGCAACTGTCAAGAATGCAAATACTTTTACGGTTTCAATTTGCCACAATTATGACAGATAATGAACCATTTTCCGGTGTTATTTTGCAGGGCAAGAATTAAGCATAGTGCGGATGTTTTAAAAGAGCTGATACCTGGTTGTACAATGAAAACTGACAAAGCCAGTGTGTTTGAGCAGGCTGTCAACTATGTGATCTTCATGCAGGGTAAAGTTTCACCCAAGATGAAAGGCAAAGTACATCAGGTAAGTAAAGATTATCTCAATACTATATATTTGACTCACACTTCGCTCAGAAAAGGAGAAAATATGTTGTACCAGAAAGGAATGATGGGTGCATCGAAGACTTATTTAAATACATGAATCCAATGTGAATGTGGTCAGTCACTGCAAATTTGCATATATCCTTATTTGGTAAAAGAGACATGTCATGCATATTCAGTTGTTAAATGTTTGTAGCATTATTCAGTTTTGATGATGGATGTACTTTTTGTATGAAAATCAATGGTTACACAGGGAATTTCTTTGATGCCATTATTCAACTGATGCAAATGTTTGTGCCCCAAGTAAGTTTAATGAGAATGACCAATCATGCCTGTTATTTAAGAAGTGCGCATAATTTTGTGCAGCTATATACAGAAGGAAAAAAAATGCTTGTTTAGTTCTTGATAGCCTCAACCAACACAAAATATAACAAAATATAAAAATACACTGATGTCAATCATTCAAAAACATCTCTCACTTCCTTGAACATATGTTTTGGTGTTTTGTCAGTTTTCATGTGATCTGATTTCCCTTTTCGTAGGAATTCATTGCCAAGTATATAAGATCAGGAAGTATGGAAGAAGAAGATAGTTCATGAAATGGACACACCCTCCTAGTGCTGTTGTAACACCAAGAAAACCCATTGCAACAGCCTCATAGAGAGAATTTGTAGAAATAGAAGAAAAATAAAACTCATTTCGTATTAAACTATAGATTTAATGTATTTGTAAATATCAACAAGAGAATGTACATAAATCAAAGAATATTTATATCTGTAAATAAAAACATGTAACTATATGAATACAGAACTTTAAAAAGTAATATATGTGACAGAAATAACATATAGAATATAATATTTAATGTAAATGGATGCAGGCTCAGAGACAATGAGGACTTCATTTTGTCATCAAACATTAAGTCTTTTATTAATATAAGATCTGTTTATAAATTAATATGTTATTTATGATATCTTGGAGGTAGATCTTTAAGTAAATTAAAACATGTTTTTCTTACTATAGTAGCACTAAGTTATGTAGGGTTCTGTGTAACAGTAACAGTGCACAAGGTTAATGTGCAGTTTCTAGAAAGAATTTAAAAGAGTTCGAACAGACGTTTATTTACATTGGCCAACAGTAGACATATTTCACCGTTGTGACTGCATGACTGTGAATGTTTCAATTCAGTTTTGCAATTTTACGTACACTCCAAAGTGTCTTTTTAGTGCACTAAGAATAAATGTTTTCTTGTATCAAGGGAAAATGGTGCAACGTGGTTCAGAGGAAAAATTATCTTTTCTATATCTTATACTTTGTATATTTATTGTTTTGTTACAGCAATGTGAACATGGCTATAGGAAATTCATTATTTGTAGTATTCATGGAACCATATTAAATGCAATATGATCTTACTTCAGTGAAAAAAGATGTAGGACATTTTCCATTTCAGCAGAAAAATTCTGAACTTCAATACTTTCTTGTTTGCTTTTGTTCCCCTCAGGAATTGAATAATTTATACTTTCAAACATTTTTACACTTTTCTTATTTGGAAGACTGGGTTTACAGGTATTCTTACAGTTGAAGATATGCTTTGATAATTGTGTTGGTTTTAATGTGAACTTTATGTTGTCAATAAGTTGATGTATGTCAACACTCAGATTATCGATACAAAGTTGAGTGATTCAACCACATGTTAAAGTTATTTGTTCCTGAGATAGCAAATTTTTAAGGAAAGATAGCTGTGTAAATTGTTTATTTGGCACTTAGATAGAATGTAACTTTGTGACTAGTTTACGTATCAACAGTAAATGAAACATCTTTGTAAGTGCAATATTTACAACTTACTGGAATAAATTTACATTCTAAATAGTTTGTTCATCGTCCTTTGTATAATTGACATGATAACTTTGTGTTTTTGTGAGACTTCAAGGTTTGTAATGAAATAGATTGTTGCATAGTGTTGTGTCACCACTGGAAAACAGTATTGTCAAATCAAATTTATCACAGCATTGTGCTAATTTTCAAGAAAAATTGCGAAAAAGTCAATCCCGGAAACTCTTGGAGGGCTCATTGTCAAGTTCAACCCATAAATTTCTTTGCAAATTTGCGCCCATCATGCATCATTCCTTGCTCTCAGCCTTGCAATGTTTGTCAGTATGCCCGCGTCCACCGCACCCCTTTACCATAATAGTACAGCCCGGGCCCGTCTTTCCGGAAATCTCAAAGAACATAAACGGCAAGATGGCGTCGACTGAACAGAACGGTTCTCTGTACGACAGGCTCAGCGAAAACGTCGAAAAGCTGCAGAGTCTTGGCAAAAGCTGGGGCATGAGCGACAGCGAGATCGACAAATGCATCCAGCAAGCCCTGCAGAGCGATCGTCGCAAACCAGCGACCTTCATGTCCAGGTTCCTGTACAGTCTCCGGGTGTGCGTCCTGGTTCTCAGCTTCCTGCTGGCCTTTTACGTGTTTCTGAGTTTCCATCGCCCAACTCAGCAATTCATCTCAAAGCAGTCTCAATCTTGGCAGTACCCTATCTTGAGATTTATTCGGCTCATGACCCTCCCCATCACGAAGAAGTATAAACTTGACGGTGAGTTCGTTTGTGTGTGCTTGTTTGTGTGTATCAAGCGCGTAGAAATAGCAGCCCAAACAAGCCCGATTCTCGATTCCAATCAGACTCTGGCTCTACTGACAGTTTTCAAAATCGCAGCAAATGATCACAGCACTGCCGATATTAGCTCAAAATCAATGATTATGACTGCTAAGGTATCTTGTCTCAGGCAAACTGGAATTCTCAAGTTCGCCATACCAGGGCTATTGATCCTTTTTAGTAGTGTACAGGGGAAGTACAGTGGGCGTGAACCATGATAATTTCAGTGGCAGTTTAATATTACAACCAGGGTTACCCTGTCAGCGGTACTTTATCATTTTATTACCTTAAAATGGCAAATTTGTTATGTTGGATATCTCAGATAACGACGTTATTAACTATTATTACCTCAGGTATAGTATATATCATTTTCTCTAAAATTATATTACATCCTGCATTTGTCAAAGTGCCAATAAAACTTGATTATAAATAATTATCTTTTAATTGATTAATATTAATTCATTTTGTTATTAACTGAAAAAAAATGAAGAAGACAATTATGACATGTTAGTGTTTTAACTGGCTGCAATAATTGTAGCCTTGATGGGCTGGGTCGTGTGGCTTGGGCACAGGGCCTCTGTCGTGTGGCTTGTGCGATGCCCTGCCCGTGGCTACAATCCCATCCTATACTATAATACTAGTACCTTGCCCACATAAAACAGAGCAGATCTAAAGTGCACACACAAGGCACACATGGGGCCGCATTATCAGTGAATCTCGCCCGACCGTGTGCAAATTTCACCATAATCCTGCCCCTGGATAATGTTAGAATCGTTGTAACCTCATATCGATGGTCAACTGTACTCCTTGCAGCTGAAAAATGAGTAAAAAAAGGTATGGATGGCAGTAGCTGTGGAAACGCAGCTATCTGTGGCGGGGTAGTGTGAGTCTATGAGGGTCATCAAAAGGTCAACCCCGCGGATTGCCCTTTTGATGACCGGCATAGACGCTACCCCGCCACAGATAGCTGCGTTTCCACAGCTAGGATGGCAATTGTGTTTGAATTGACTTTGTGCTCGAGTCATTAAACTGTCATTTTTAGCTCCCATAGCCATATGTATATATGGCAATGGAAGCTATTCTTATAGGCTAGGGAAATGTCTGTATGTATGTATGTCTGTATGTCTGTATGTCTGTACGTCTGTATGTCTGTATGTCTGTATGTCTGTCCGTCAACATCAAAAACTCCAAAACCGCTGCATATTTCATCTTGATATTTGGTGTGTACATGGATGATGGGCTGTAGATGAGATTTTGTTCAAATGAAGTTGTCATTGCCAAAAATATGCAAATTAGTGCCAAAAAGGCGTTTTTGGTAAAAAATCTCAACCGCTGGTCAGACAGCTTTGATATTTGGTATACAGGTCTCTAGGGATAACCCAACTTGGATTTGTTCAAATTGTTGAAATATGCAAATCTGTATTTTTAAGGAATTTTTTTGTCATTTTTGGTCAAAAATTTATTTCATCAAAACCGCTTGTCTGACAGCTTTGATATTTGGTATACAGGTCCCTAGGGATAACCCAACTTGGATTTGTTCAAATTGTAATGAAATAAGCAAATCTGTATTTTTAAGGAATTTTTTTGTCATTTTTGGTCAAAAATTTATTTCATCAAAACTGCTTGTCTGACAGCTTTGATATTTGGTATACAGGTCCCTAGGGATAGCCCAACTTGGATTTGTTCAAATTGTGATGAAATAAGCAAATCTTTATTTTTAAGGAATTTTTTTGTCATTTTTGGTCAAAAATTTATTTCATCAAAACCGCTCGTCTGACAGCTTTGATATTTGGTATACAGATTCCTACAGATAAACTGAATATGATATACGGAATATATGATGAAATCTGCAATTTTGTATTTTTGGTGCAATTTTTGCCATTTTTGGTCAAAAAATGTGTTTCTCAAAAACTACTTGTCTGATGCCTTTGATATTTGGTATACAGGTTCCTGGGGGTTCTCTTAGTGTGATATAGTGAAATTTGATGAAATCTTCAATTTTTGTATTTTTGGGTCAGTTTTTGCCGTTTTTGGTCAAAATATTTGTTTCTCAAAAGTTACTCATGTGATAGCTTTGATATTTGGTATACATTTTTATACATAATTATGATGAAATCATCAATTTTGTATTTTTGCAGCTAATGTTGCCATTTTAGGTCAGGCCATCCTGAAATGAGCCATCAAAGATCTCAACCATCTTCATCAATACATATGTCACAAAAAGTTGCTCTCTACATACACCCATGGCCACTTTAGTGTTGATCGAGCCTGTCTGGTACAAGCAGAATTTCTGTCTGCAGAAGGGTGATAAAACGGTTACTTTACCCTGTATCAGTGGTGATAATGATCCTACTATGGGTACCCCGTGGACACGCCGATTAGCCTGAAATTAGGGAGTGATTATAAAATACACTGTATACAAATGTTGTTGACCACAGCATTTGCCCTATCAGTACTCAGTATCTGCCAAATTCATGTTTTTCAGTGTAGTCAGTGTTAGAGAACATCACACATATTGTGCCGATTTCAATATTGCAGTGAATGAATACCAATGATACTATAGTGTGTATCGCAGTGTCGTGTTCAGACTCTGTTCAGACGCGGGAATTGAGAAAATGCCACTTTGAAAATGTTAGCGATTAAATTACAAACATCGCCCGTCTTGCCTGCAAAACTTTCGAAATAAACATTCACTTGCACTAAGCCATGTTTCTTTCCTACAAACCGTGAATAAACGTACTCCAATGTCACTTGGTACGAGAGAAAAGGTAAGAGTAAAGTACAGTCGGGGTAGCATTTTACATGTACATGTATTCACATGTGTGTAACCATGAACGACACTTTTCTCATCCCGGTTGAAGGGAACTTGTGCTGATACATGTACATCTCTTCCAAACTTTTCTGGCTCCCTCCACGCTTATCTTAAAACGCTTGCTTGTTTCTTTGTAAGCTCCTCGTGGTACCTCGCTAGGTGCCGGATTTCCACCACAATCTCTTATATTTTGAACAATCAAGCTTGCTACGTCCTCACTGAAGGAGTTGCTCCTATGATATTCGCGACCGTTGTTATTGATGTTCACTGTCGGAGTGCAGACTTACAGCGTGTCTACAGTGCAGTGTTGTGATCGATTTGAATTGGGCAGGCGAGACATTTTAGTAGAACGTTATCTCAATCCTAACAGTGGGGTGCCGATAGTGAACCTTGCATTTATTACACCGATCACCACTTTGTTTCGTTAATACAAACAGAATTTCTGCTTGCACCAGACAGGCTTAATCAACACTAAAGTGGCCACGGGTGTAACACAGCAGAGCTCTGTCGACCATTGGGTCGCTTGTTAGCTCTTATAGCCGTATGTATATATGTTTACTAGTTTACATTTTATTGAAAATCTCAATAGCCACTGAGCAGATTAGATGAAAAATTAGCATGTAAGTACTTTGGGCTGACATGAAATGATTGTGCACATCTTGGGTCAGTATCTTGGACTTGCTATTTTTCATGAATTTTTTTGTAATTTTCTCCCATTTTTGGTCAAAAAATCTTCTTCTCTGAAACCACAAGTCTGATTGATTTGAAACTTGGTATGGAAGTGCATAGGAGTGACCTTTCCCAAATCTGGGCAAATCGTGGTGAACTTTGCATATTTGCATTTTTTGGCTATTTTTTTCATTTTTGATCAAAAATTTTTTTTTAACTCTGAAACCACACGTCCGATTGAGTTGAAACTTAGTGTAGAGGTTTTTACGGGTGACGTCAGTAAGATTTGATCAAATTCTGGTGAAATTTGCATAATTTTATTTTATTGGGGGAATTGTTTCTATTTGTGATAAAAAAATCTTTTAGCTTGATTTTAGCTTGTTTTGATAACTATATGGGAGCGACCAGTGACATTGTCACTATTTCTCAGCTATGTTTTAACATACACGTATTAATTTGCAATATTTCCTTTGTTTGATAATCAGTGTTCCACGAGTTGGAATGTCTTGTTGACAATCCATTCTACTCTGATGAGCCGCTGGACTGCTGGCCGTGTGAGATGGTCACCGAGATTGAGGATTTCACAGGATTTGAAAACTTCACTGAGTTCTACTATCATAATGGAGTCCCTTTTTACGTCACAGTGAGTATGCATGTGATTTATTAACATGAAAGTCAGATATCTTTTTCATTTTCTTTTCATCATGAATGTTATCATATTACCAAATGAATTATGACCAATGTGACCCCGATATATTTTTTACAGTCAGATAAATAGAACCTACAGAGTGAAAGATACCATTATACAAATACTTCATTCTTATCAATTCCTTTATCAGGGTTGCTTAAAGGTGTACAATCACCTGTAATCTAAGTATGCCCATATATGGTCAAAAGGGCGTTCCTTGGTATTCAAAATGCCCATGTGAGGGTGCTGGTGTTAAAAAGCGGCCACCCGCTTAAAATCTGTGATTGGTTATATTTTCTCTTTCCATGGTAACTGTGGCAAAAATTGGAACAGGTGACAGTATACCTTTAAAACCCACTGTGATAATCCTTGGATAATCCTTGCACAACAGATTGTGATGTTAACTTTTCTTTCCCTTCAGCAAATTACTAGAAACAAATCTAGAGCCAGTGTTTACAGCTATCAGTATTATATGCATAGTATGTGAACTGCATGCATATTATGACCTAGAAATTCAAACTTGATAAAGGGTGGCTTTATGTATCATCCAAAGTGCAACTGATATCACTCATACTGGAAACTACTATAAATTCTAAATAGCGTAACAGCAACAAAAGTTGCACAGTTGTCACCATTCATTTATGAAAGCATAAATCCTATGGTGTAAAAGTAATGCAGTCACAAGTGCTGATTTTCATCAGTTTATCTGAAAGAGATGTGAGGTGTTGTACAGCATATTCGTTAGACTGTCAATAGTCCTAGTAAGCGTACAAGTAGAATCATACTGTATCCCAGTTGTTTGGATAATTGTTCTATAAGAGTGACATACGTGATGGCTGGCTTTTCATGAGTATATGTGATCAGAATACTTTCTTCAATCTTGACCTTGTGCTGCTCCTCAAAAATCACCAGCAGCACAAGTGGCTGTAAATTAAGGTCTACAGATTCCTTAACGATAAATTACTTCTTTGCACACCAGGACGCGGACGGGGTCGTGGTGATGTACGAAACCTTGCATGATATGTACTGGGATCATGAAGAGGAGATGGATGGCGCTGTTGACTCATTTGTCTGTACAAACACATCCATCACGGCTATGAAGGAATTCTTCAGTGAATGGCACACGTCAGACGACTTGGCTTCGTCCGATGTGGGAGCTATGTGGTGAGTAAAGACATCAAGCATTTCTATGATAGTGAACAAAAATTTATCATGGTTTGTTACCTTGGATTGAAAACTACAAAATAATAATAACTGTGAATTCTGTGTACTCCATAATTTTAAAAATGTTTAATTCCAAATGAGGTCACATTACTGCTACTAATTTGTTAAAAAAATTCTGAAATCCTTCACTAAACCTTAACTAATTAATAATGATAATTAAAATGGGTACTTTGATAGTACTCATGTTCTGATGAAAAGCAGAATATTAGTCCAGTAACTCGGCTGCCGTCTGATTGTACAGTCGTCAAAGGATGCATAGGCCACCAGAGAACCCCATGGGTTAAAGTCGATCAGTGGGCAGTGAAATTATATAAAACTACAAAAATGTACCACAGAAATCCTGTGTGACTTTGCCGCACAGAAATCACTTAGAACTCATCTGTGATGTTTGTGAGATTGCGGTAATGATTATAAACATATAGTCTTATCTGTCTAGAAATCCCATGGAATAGATTTTAGTCTTATTATAATCATATGGCATGATCCATCCCTACTTGATATTTTCAGATCAATAGTGAAAGTTTCGAATATCCAATTAATAATACAAATGATGTCAGGTACAGCACAGCATGAATGCCAGGAGAGTCTGTGATTTGCCATGATGTTTTCAGTGTACTGGTTCACTGACTTGTACTGCAATAAATCTATTGCTCATTCAACCATATCTTGCCATTGTCTTTTTCTCCGGCTCATGTTATGGGTCAGATAATTCTTTAAGGTAAATTACCGGTATTAAGTTGTTAGACCATTGCAGTGATTTGTTTTCATTCTAACTGGAAATTTTCCTTACAGGCGAACACAGCGTGTTTCTGGGGTACGCCTTCTGCGTGACCTGTTTCCGCGGCCGTACTTTGTACCGGAGAAAGCAGAAGTGACGCTAGAGAAATTCATTTTCATCGACAGTCCCAAGGCTGAGCCGTTCCAGATTGTAAGTTACTCTGATAAATGAATTTTCATTTTTGTCTGAAAAAGGTCTATTACTAACGTTTCACCTAGTACATTTTTAGGTTTTGGTGAATGAACCTTGGTAAAGGACCAAAAGACAATAAGCATTTCCCTGTTGTCTTTGACATATCGTCTAGGCTAAACTGACATGCCACTGACTCAATAACTGTCCCTCTGATACAGGAATTACTTATACAGGTCTGAGGCTGATGCAAAAAAAATGTTACAGAAATTCCTAACCCTAACTTTGCTTAAAGAGTTTAGAAACGTCGCAGGCCAGATAGTCCATGTGACACGTATGATACTACAACACACATGTGCATGCCCTTTGAGTATCTGATATTGTCAGCTGATAAAAGTAGTCATACAGTACTTGCACATTTATTCAAGCCGGTGTTAAAATGTCAAATGTCTGTATCTTTGCAGCCTAATTTACAAGCTGCCAATGGCTGGTTGTCTCAGGGCTCTGGGCAGCGGGAAATAGTTCTCTTGCCGAGTGACAACTGTCGTAAAAACTGCTCAGACATCAGTGTGGTGTTGCAGCCCATGGATATTTGTAAGTAGGATTTCTTCCGGAATGCCGCCGAGAATATGCTTCCACACCTACTTTCTAAATGCTGTGGTTCATTTTGACTACATGGAAACTTCCAGGGTTAAACCAATTGAACAACTATGGGGATAGAAAGTGTGGTTCACCTATAGATGATATTGTATTCTTCTGAATATTAAAGATCGGGGCTTGGAAGCATGAGAGATCTCATTGACAAATGAATTACAAAATGTCTGCTAAACTGAACGCCATCTGAGCTATTAGAGTTATTTTCGAAAATTACTCAAAATTTGTGTGCATGGCATTTTATTATTCAATCCATGCAAAATTTAACAGTTGCCTAGGGTAAGGAACAGATCATGCATCTGCAGTGCACGGAGAATGCATCCCAATCACACACAGTTGACAGTTTCATCTGAATGTCCCAATAAAATGACTCAGTAACCTTCTATAACACAAGACAGAATGTTTTCATGGGAGAAAATTTTGAGGTCAACTGTTCTAATAATGTGACCAGATGTTGTCTTCAAGACGTTGTTGTTCACATTTCAAACATCCGTTATGTTGTCACACATGTCATCAGAAGGTAGAGTTTATTGGTTTGTCATTTGTTACACATTTATAGTTACCCATTGCATCGTATGAATTTGTCGTTAATTCTTGTCATTTTTTCCCCATTCAACAGTGTTTTATCACACCCATTACTGGAAACCGGAATCCTTTCCACATGGGGATGAAGTCAGCATCATGTTTGCGGGATCCTTCTTCTGACCTTGTTTAATCACCTTGACAACCAGGCTGTTAGTTACCAAGGCAACACAGCCTTAGGAACCGAAATTAGACTGAGCGAAATTAGACAGAGAAATCTTGCCATATTAGGACATCTCACTTTCATGTGCTAGCTCTCTTGTGCAATGTATCTGTGGAAGAGACGTTTGTGTTGTGGTTGTGTGACTGCTATGTGTTTTCAAAATGGACAAGGGCCACTCCAAACAGTGTTTTGCTACCATAGAGGCAGAATCCTCAATATCTTCCACATTTCAAATTATAACAGATTTGCATAATTCTTTCAAAGTGCTACTGAAGCTATCCTGAAAAGCAGATCACCGAGAAGACTTCATGCAATTCTTTCCCCTCTGCACAACCCTTCCCCACCCAGGATTTCTGATCAGTGTAACTTTGTGCATTGTGCTATAATAGGTGGATGACGAAACCACTTTGCTGTCAGGGGTCAGGCTGATAAAACAAGGACATATTCGTGTGCATTGGAAATTATATTGTAGCTTTGTCAATACCAGTGAATTTTGTGATGTCATACCCTCAGATTATTACTGATAATGTATCCAATTATTCAGCATTGTGGCCCAGATAATTTCTGCATCTACGAATTCACTGGCATTTGCCAAAACTATAAAATAATAGCAATAATGTACCCCTCCTGGCCCATAATGGACTCAAGCAAACTTTGCACTCCATAATGTACTTGGCCTTGCCTCGTAGATGTAGTGCAAAGTTGCTTTCGTCCATTATGGGCCGGGAGGGGGTACATTATTGCTTAAGTATTTGCAGTTGAAATTTTCACACACAGTTTCTGTAAATGTTCAACTCTTTGTTAGTACCTTAGTTGGGACATGGCCATGGGGATCCAATTAATGTGTCCTTTGTGGGTTGAACAAGATGGATTCCTTTGTGCCAGAGTTTTTTTCCCTAAAATTACGATGCCTGCCAAATCTCTATGGTAAAAATCTAAACTCATCAATGATGTCACTTAAGATTATCCATGCATAACATCCTATGTGGAATTTCTTGAAAACATTTTTTAGAACCAACTTTCTATTGAATACTGCAACTCTAAGCATGTTGATCATTTTGTGAACAAAAATTGCAAACCGCTTGGCTTCTTTGAAGATGTGTTTCCCTGTTATGAATGATGCTAGGCATAGCTTATACTGTGAAAATAAATGTTACAATGCAAAGAGACAAAGTAATGTTTGTGATTTTCTGAAGCGCCTTTAATCACATTCTTTGTTTTTTGTCCTCAAATTTTCCTCAAACCTACCCTCTCACCAGGTATAATAAAACAATGTAAGAAAATGTACTAATTTTCCAGGGTATATCGAGAGTGAGTTAAGCAATTAGCTATTTTTGACTTGTAATGATTATGTCCTAAACATTGTTCGTTTTGCATCATTTTGTGTGAAAACCTACCTGCCCACAGACTGCAAACAAAGCTTTGTTAGAGGTGCCTGTTGATGTTTTTAAAGGAAACGTACATGGTGTAGACCATGATGAACTAAGCTGGTATTGTAGTATTTGAAGAGGAAAACAAGTCTTTCTGAAAGTATCCTGGTACATCCTGTGGTGTTTCATTGTTTTGGAATCATTTGCAATTGGAATGGTACACCGTGTTTTGGGTGGACAGCAGTTCAAGTTGGGGCATCTGTTACATGTATGTCTCATTGCGTCGGATCATGGACATAAAATCCATGGTTGGATTGACCAGACCCAAAGCTGCATGGCACAAACGTGTATGTGTAAGCTCTTCAAATTCCAGGCTTTGCAAATTACAATCATTACATACATATGCAGAAACCCTGTTTACATACTAAAGTT
Organism: Ptychodera flava; assembly: GCF_041260155.1. Lineage (NCBI taxonomy): Eukaryota > Metazoa > Hemichordata > Enteropneusta > Ptychoderidae > Ptychodera > Ptychodera flava. The sequence goes on from NC_091928.1 coordinate 31,887,500, forward strand.
GCAGTGTCAGGTAAAGTACATAGTAATTCTGTGTGGTTACAGCATTGGACAAATCCATTTGCTATTTTGAGGTTACAAGGACTAAGGGAGTCCTTCAATGCAGTCTGGAGGTACTTCACTGAATCATGCAACATGCACTGCAACAGCTTTTGAAGGACCCCTGGACCACAATGTGTCAACCAGTATGTTTACACCAACGGAATATCATGTCAACTAAGTACGCTAAGAATGGATAGCAGGGAAGTACTTATGGTAGATTGAGTTCTCTACAATGACGTACTACACACACACATTACGCATATTTAGATATACACACATGTTATTCAGACATACTCTTCACACACATCACCCACATACATACATGTACTACACACGCCCACACATATACATGTACATATCACACACACATATCATACACACACTTTATGCACATTTAAATACACATGCACGTTACATACATTCAGACTTACTACTCACACACATCACCCACATACATTCAGACATACATGTACTACACACACACACCATATCACACACATATACATATCATTCGCACTGGACATCAACTGATCCAACAGCTTTCTATGCTATTACCCGTGCATTTATTCACCCCCAGTTTCTTCAGTGCAGAGTAAAATGAACAACAACAAACTTGAACTTTTAATTTGTGGCTTTTTTATTCACTTTAATAAATGGTGTTGATTTCAGATTGAGAGAGGTATGCGTACAATTGATAAAAACAATACAAGAGTGGATACAAAAAATCGACATCAGCCCATACGTTGTAACCTTGTTTACATTCATGGCCAGGTTGTGTGCCAAGTTCAAAGGAATAAAGTCAATGGCAATCATTGAGTGTCATTTGGGGCACATAGAAAAGTGTGCTGAACCAAAACCGAATAGTGCTACTTAGTATTTTGTAAGCCAACGTGGTTGACAGTCTTTTTACCATATATGGATATATGCAAATATGTGGTGTCTGGGTAATCATATACCCACTGGTGTATGTGAAGTTGAGTCTAAACACTGTTTGCACTCAGAGATGCTGCGTGAACACCGCATCGGAAGAATTTTCACTACTTTGTATGTTCTACTGGCAAGGATTTTCAACATCTGATGATCCTTTGCAAATGTAACAACACTCTCACAGAAGTTCAAAAGGTCATCTAGTTTGTAGGCCCCAGAGCAAGAATCTCCCCCCTGGTTCTGTGAAGCCATAGACCCTATACAAAACAGAACCCATGGTTTAAGGTAGAACGCACCTCGGGACACATATTCGGACTTCCAAATTTTTACAATTCTTTTCTGCTCTATCACTTGTGGGGGTTCATTTTAAAGCTCTTGGTGTAAGAAAACTTTTCAGCGGCTTAGTTTTTCAAAATTCGAAAATTTTATTTTTCCCCATAGAGTTTACAATGGATGGTGGCCATTTTGAATTTTCAATAAAATATCCATAATTCTTGGATTACTTGATTCTCTAGTACCAAAATTGGCATGGTGACCCCTGATTTTTATTCTTGATTTTGAATCAAGAATGGTTGAAAGATTCCTTAACGAAAGTTTGAGCGAAAGTTTGAGCAAAACTAATAAGTCTTTCACTTTCGAGACGCATACTACCTTAACAAAACATAATTTTAGACATGTGACAGGGTCCCCAATTCACTATCTGAAGAGTAACACAGAGGGCATCCTAAGTAGAAAAGTGCCAGAATAATTGATATGCTTTTCAGGCGCACCAGTACATTGCATAGTAATTGTACAAACAGTGTTCGTAAAAATCTAGCTAAGTTTCATCTGTGTGAATACCAGTGAAGTCGAAATATTCACTAATAACACGTGCATGCAATAAACTACAATTGCTGAGGGTCCATAAAAATAACACGATTCCGTTTTCTTGGTTTACAATGTAAAATCATGGTGGCAGCAGCAGAAATGAAAAGATTACCATACGTCTATGCCCATGGTAAAATGTTGACAGTCTCTCATGCCTTTTTGTCGAGAGAGTCATCAGACTCTGTTGTGCCAGTACATCAACATATGCTTACGTCATGTATAACGCATTATAGGTGAGTTCCATGTGAACAAAATTATTGTACTTGTAGTTTCCCCGATGAGTTGCTCTACATCATCTCTGGAACAGTAGATCATGAAGTCGAGGCAAAAATTGCACAAATGGCTGTCAACAGTTTTACTTCACCTGGATAAACCTGCAAAGCAAATCTACGCACTCTCTACTTTCCCTACATTTATCAAATTAACTGGCAGTGCCCCTTTGAAAATCGGGCAATTCCATTAGACAAAGAGGGTAGGTCAATGAGTTAATCTACAGCCACTACAATACTCAGAAATAACCCTTCTGTACGTCATTTTGGTGTGCAGTAAATGTGGCCAACTGGTTTCATCTCATCAAAATGAACATCAGATATCTGTAAAAATCCAGACAAATTTATTCCTGACACTGACTAGTAAAATCCTAAATGAATCCATCTTCTACATGGATGTGTGATGCTATAAGTGACCGTGAAATAAAAATCTGGTTGCCATGGCAATATGTGACTGGACTATCCCACTACATCATGAGTATGCAGGACACGGGAACAGCAATACCAATACATGTAAATTTAAAGTCAAACCTGCTTATTGAATTTTCTATGTCAAACTATACTACTTGACAATTTGAAGTGGCCTCGGTAAAGTTTACACTCTGGACAAAATTGATTTTTGTACTTTTGACAACCAGCCTTTAAATATATCACCACAATATACAACAAACAGACTCTGACATACATTGTACGTTTAAGTAAATTCAATGCAAGCTTGTAAGAGCTGAATGACAATTGCACCTGTAGCAGAACACATCTTTGGATGTAATGGTTTGAAATCATAATAGGAGGTAAGAAAGTGCAAACAAACAACACACAGCAGAAAATGTTAAGGTCAAAGTTCACAGAGCAATTTATGGATCATTTTGTTCGTTGATAACTTGACATGAATGAGACAGGGAGCTGAATGGACTCCCACTAAAATCAGCCTTTCCTGAGTCATTTTGGTTTATAATCAAGCTGTTTGTCAAGAATTACAAGTAGTGGGGAAGTTTGCAAAATGCTTGTACAGTATTACTGTACAAGCATTTTTACAAACTTCCCAATACTGCCTGCTTTCCCAACATCCAATGACCCAGCAAAGGCAAATGAAAGCACATCAAGCATTGTGACCAATAATTTACAATATAGGACAAAATTGTATTTGAGCAATAAACCTATGCAGCAACAGTTGGGCACAAGATTTCGACCATTTCATGACAAATGCACATGAGCATTGGCAAGTTCATATATGGAGTGAACTGGTCTGAACCGAGTGGTATACCATCGCTGGTGTTGTTTATTGCTATTATATCATAACAGTATATTGAAATTCTGGCATGGAACATATAAAAGGATTTTGTCTTGTGGAAAGCTCGAGCATGTGTCAACCGTGCTATATCACATATATAGCACTGTTCTTGTCATGTCTCAACCAATCAGATTGCTATATTAGAATCATAAATACCGGTATACTGGTATGATATCATTGTCAGTAGAAGTATACAAGGTTGCTTATTAAAAAGTGAAGTACTTTTCATCATCTTTATATTTTAAGATGACTTTGTTCGTTCTGCCCTTTTCCATAAATAAGATTTTCTGTCGGAACTTCCATACCACTAAGCATCTTTGCTTATGCAGGAGACATTTTAGAGGTTGAATTGTTTGTGTACAAACACAATGCTTGAAAAGATCTGTGATGGAAAAAAACGGTAATATTTGAATAATGCTTTCATAAGGATCAATGCAGTCAGAGAGCAAAAACAAAATGGCCAATAAAATGTAGCAAACACTGCAATACATGGCAATATCAGATTACAAACTTAAAACTCCAACGTCTGATAGGGTGTTTCAAGATATTGCAGCATTGCTACTCACATAATTTTCATCTAAAAATCCTTTTGCAAACCATGTACTCATGGTTGATGGAGAGGAAACCCAATGCGAACATAAACATAGTTGGCTGCAAAATATTCCTTCTTGCCATCTGCACATAGCGGAGACAAACATACAACTCATATCACAAAATTGACAGTAATGCTTGCTTAATTTAACTTATATCATTAATTTTTGAAAAAAAAAATTAAACCTTCCGAGGTTCTATCATGATCAAACTCCAACTGTTATTTCTTTTCATAATCTAGTATACCGCCCTCTATCATCACTCTTGCGGTAAGGAACACTGCCCTCTATAGTCTACTGAAAGCTTTTCCTTGTTGCAAAGTTTTTTACTCATTTTATACAAAAGAGAATTGTTTACAAAAGAGAACAAAGACAATGAAAGAATATTTCCTTTTGTTGTTGTTCGTTTTTTTACTTCAGCAATTCCTTCATGTCGTTGCTTTCTGCACATTCGATGTAAGATGAGCCGTCCGGCGCTTTGCCGTCCTTCTTTGCACCCTAAAATTTGAAGAAAAAGAAAGAGTTGGAAAACATTAAAGTGGCAGAAGCTGTGACTTTTGATGTTTTTTTTTCACTCTTTTCGTCTAAAAGTGAACTAAATTTTCTTGTTCTACTCCCCAGAGCATGGTGTAATACACAGTATTCAGCTTGTAAACTCAGCTTTTACATGTGTGCACTGCATTGTTGTTGTTGACAAGTGAATTCTTGGTCCAGACTGGAATTTAAATGTAAACAATAACCATGCATTCTGCACGTATAAACACTGCAGTGACAAGCTAACTAGTTGGTGTTTTAGTATGCTTTGGAGAGTAGAACAAAACACTGCTGTTGACATGCAAAACAATGTTGAAATAATCATTAAATGTTAAAGCTACTGGGCCTTTAACCCTAACCTTGTAAAGTTCATTTGTGTCGCATACATTAATGTAGCTTGGCTGCATATCAAGTCATAAGATTTTGACCCAATTTTCCAATACAATTTTGTAATAATTATGCAGAACTAAGCCTGGCGTAATGATAATAGTGTACTTACCTTACTGAGCAAATACCTGACACATTCCGTGTGACCTTCAAATATTGCCGATAGCAACGGTGTGATACCGTGTTTGTCTGGAAGCTGATGTGAGGAAAACAAAAAAAAGTCAAACAAACACGGAAACAACAGCTGTAATTTCTGATAATTTTTTTGACATGTCTTTTTTATGTCACCTAGAATTTCTTGTTCTACTTCAAGGCATGTTAACATGTGATATGTACACAGTATTCAGCTTGTCACTTTAACCAGTATATGTGTAGAATACATTGTTTGACTGTTGATATGAGAATTCTGGCCTAGACTAGAATTTAATTGTAAACAATAACAATGCATTATACATGCCTATAGACACTGTGTTCACGTATTGACAAGCTGAATAGTAGGTGTGTCAACATCTTTTGAGGAGTAGAACAAGGACTTGCGATTGATGTACAAAACAAAAGTAGTGAAAAATTCATGAAAAGTTGCAACTACTGGCCATTTACGAACTTTGCATTGCAACATACTACTTGTGGGAAAAGAATGCAAAAATAAATTTGCTTTCTGCCAAAATAATGAGAATACAATCAAATTTACAACGTTTTCTCCCCATCTACAATTGAGAAATAGAATTTTGTGTGCGCTCAAGATGCCGTATGGAACAACCTTCCATAATTTTTACTGTTTCAAGGTGCCCCTACCCCCTATGTGCAGCATATTCTGCATGTTCAAAGTTGAACAGTTTCAAGGAATCCATTGGATCATCACCAGAGTACGGTATGTCTCATGCTTTGCATGTGTAGTGCAATGATGATCAACAAAAGACTTACGTTTACATCGATGTCTTTTGAAACTAGATATTGTAGGACTTCCAACTGGCCATAATCAGCAGCGATATGGAGACCATTACGACCCTGATGAATTTCCTGGTTCACATCAAATCCCTGATTTGAAAAAAAAAAAAGGAAACAGGAACTAAACTGGATGTATCATAATATGTATATGATATACAGGTCTGATCAATCAATATTCTGACTGGCTATGAATATGATTCTGAACTCCACACCCACAGACTTTATCAAAACATATTCAAAAATGAATGATGGGAGTCGTCGAAGGCAAGATTATTTCATTGAAGACTTTCTCCATTACTGGTAGCTTGCACCATAATCAACCTGCTTTAAAGTCTTTCCCTTCAAGTCCCATACTAATTTAACCCTTTCACCACCATGGTTTGTCCCAAATCCATTGTTTTCTATGGTAAAGTTGGACCTGTATACAGGGAACTGGGGTGAAAGGGTTGAAGTGACAATACCTGTATCTTTTGAAAAACATGTATTTACAAACTAGTTTTGTTTCTTCTCTTGGAAATCTGATGAAACTAAAAGTATTTGCCTGGCTAACACAAGTTATGTACCACATGTGACATTACCCCACAGAGAGACAGTGCAAGTATGCCACACTCAGCAAAGTTGCACCAGGGTTTGCGATGAATTCTGAGGCCATCCCTGCAAATCTCGTGTTATCACGAAGGAAAGAACCGTACACTGAGGTGTAAAATAGCAAACTTTCATAAACGTGATCTTCTCTCTTTGATGAATATATACAGCACTCTTTATCATTGTGTTCATGTTTGAAATCTTCCACATCGAAAGTTGTTTTTCTTGCAATGTTGTATAGTTTGCGGACAACCATTTTCAGTATGCTTACAGTATAAGATACCAGTTGTTTACAAACCAAAGTAGCCAGCGTGTACAAGTGCTCATTGACATAAGGTTATTGCTCTGCAGTGCAAGTACTATTGATATGTGCATACTCGGCACCATTTTACAAGTGGTATAGCCACAAACTCATGACGTCCAATCGCAGTACACAAAACACAGACACCTTGTAATTATGGCACTGTATTGTGTATATCAATTTGATGTCATCAGTTTGTGGCTATACCACTTGTAAAATGATGTCGCATGCTCATATGAAAGTATCAGTAAAATTGGGCAATTATGTACTAGTAATTTTATGGTATGTAATGATACTGATGATAATAAATTTTAGTCCACACTACAATTGGATTGTGAAAAATAACACATTACATTTCAATACAATCTTTGTGTTAAGGTCAGTACGCAGGTAAATGTATGTATAGGAGTTCCCCAATCATTTTGCTGGAGTTCCCCCTTGGTATGTAAATACAATCAGTATAGGGAACAGCAGAAATGTTACCAGGATTCCAAATTATTTAACAAAGTTTCCAAAGCCAAGCAATAACACTTGACATAACACACAGACTTGGTAGAGAATATGCTCACCCGCTGGGCATTTTAACAAAATTTTAGGTGTGGACTGCGAAACTGTATTCTACATAGGATAAATCTACCATCGAATTCCAGGTTTATCCTATTTAACCAAAACGTCACTGTAACCATATTAAATATAGGGAAAAGTTTAATTAGTGGCATCTTAATTTAGTGAATGGACAGACTTGGCTAAATTTGCTAAAAAAGGATGCTATGTAAAAAGACATGTTTTACAGTATTTTGTATTATATTACAGTTGCATCTACAACTTCACTGGCATCACCAAACCACAAAATAATAGCAATTATGTACCCCTCCCAGCTCATAATTGACTCAAAGAAACTTTCCATTCCATAATCAGCTCGTCTTCACACCTTGTATATTATGTCATGCAAAGTTTGCTGTTGTCCATGTAGGGCCGGGAGGGGGTACTTATTTCTTAAACACTGGCATATTGTAATGACTAAATGGCATACATAATATTACTTCCATATAATTAAGCAATACCACATGCATCATACTGGATACTTCAGAAAGAGGAGAGTATGCCCCCCTTGCCATGATGTACTGGTAAGAATTAAGGTGGGGAGGGGGGTTTAAAATATATATCTTTTACAAAAATTCTTTGTTTCACTGCAACCTGTTTCAGTTTTTTTCAGATAAAATACAGCAAGTGAACTGATCTACTCAGCATTGGAATTAGCATATGAGAAAGGTTTTGCGATGATATCTACATCCCAATTACAATTAGACCTAATTATGTTCACATCACGACATGCTACTTAAAGAAGAAAGGGCCTATGTATGTCATTAAGAGAGATAAAATCAAGGACTGTGCCAAATTATTATTTGGTCAAGACTTTAAAAATGTACTTACAGGGTCAGTAATGCTGACTTTTGATGATTTTTTTATTTCCTTTATATGTCAATGGCAAGTTCTTATTCCCACACCCACTATTTAGCTTGTCAGCATAGCATCTATATCAGTGTTCCCTCTAAGGTTTTGAGAGGGTGCACAACTGGAGATACGCGTGATTGCCTCACAGCTGGGTCCGTTCATGTATATGCTAATTTATTGAGGTACGTCACAACGTACAATGAACGTTGGTGGCAACTGCGCCGCCAACGGGCGCTAAACTCGAAACGCGGAAGTAGAATCTGTGCTGAGATCGCATATTTCGCCCTGAGTGTAGTTATCGTTTCTAAAACTAATACCGATTGAAATGACTGACACTAAAGTTGCGCAAAATATGAAATTTCACTGCGAGAGCAGTCAGAGACACTGCGCAATTAGCGCGCAAATAAGCCATAGATTCTATATGTGTAAAATGCACTGTTATTGTTTTCATTTGAATTCTAGTCCAGACCAGAATACACTTGTCAACAAAAGCAATGTTGTCCACACAAGCACAGGCTAGGTTTACACACTGAATACTGCGTATATCAACATGCTTTTGGGAGTAGAGCGAAAATTATGGTTGATATTAAAACATAAAAATGGTGGAAAATCATCAAAATTTAGCATTACTGGCTTTTTAATACATTGCAACCTGGCTGCCAATAGGCACTAGTGTATATGTGATCAGGAAGTAAATATGAATTGGTGGAAGTTGTCCAATTGCAGGACAAAGAGCCCTGTTCAGCGTTTGACAGGCAAGGCACGGATTGCAATATTGGAGTAATAATGCCACATTGCCACTGTATGGATGGAACACTGAGTCTCCTCCAGTCAAATATGCCGTATTTTCTCATGAAATTCTGTTTATAGTTCTGTAATCATTTAAATCACGTCACAGCCTGACAAAACGATGAAAATCTACACTTGGTATGGGGTTCCTACATGTCATGGAATTATTCTAGTTAGTTCTGCCTTGTTGTGTGTGTACAATGTGGAATGACCAATCCTAACTTCTCATAAATCATAGACCCTTGAGAAAAACTCAACATTACATTAGCATGGCAAAAGTTACTGTTGACCCCGACACTACAGATATGTGGAAACACTGAATAGGTGAAAATATTTGTGGCAGTCATTAAACATATAGAGTGCTAAGGACACGGATGTTTACCATTGTGCAATACTTTTGGTACTGAATACAAATATTTGTTGTGATCTTTTTGAATTATTTTGGCTATTTTAACTGTGTGGGAAGTGATTTTTTCAATTTTGTTACCAGAGGAGCGCTGGGTCAAAGTTCATGAGTACTCTGATCTTATGCTGCTTGTAGGTGTGAAATATGCAGTACCTTTAAAATAACCAAAATATTTCCACAAGCAAGGTATACCCTTAAATGGGTAAATCTCCTTTGAGGTACCGACGATTGTTTGCACCTTGCAAATTACTTTCGCTCAAACTTTTCTTGAGCAAACTTTCAACCATGTTTTTCAACATCAAGAATAAAATTTGGGTCACCGTCACTGTGAAAAAAGTTTGGTACTGAAGACTAATCACCCCATATTTACCGATATATTTAAAATTCAAAATGGCTGCCATCCCTGTGTTACAGTACCTCTATTGGGGAAAAATAAAATTCCCGATTTTTAAAAAAAACTAAGCCAGTGAAAACTTCATTTTGTCCATGAGCTTCAAAGTCAGTCCTACAAGTAGTAGACTAAAAGAATACAGAATCTCACACCCCCAAGGACCTGGGATCAGATTTCTCACACGAGTTGGGGATATTTTGTCTCACACGAGCCGCAGGCGAGTGTGAGACAAAATATCCCCAACGAGTGTGAGAAATCTGATCCCAGGTCCTTGGTGTGTGAGATTCTTTTTCTCACATGACCACAAATGCGTTAAATTCATATTGGACACGTACAATATTATCAAAACTCGTGACAACTCTGTCGTCTGCCACTGTACTTTGACCTGCTTACTTTGTAGTTCTGGTCCGTGTGTTACTCGTCGTGCCATTGGATAACATTTTGCGCGTGGAACAAAACAGACTGTTTATCATCCAATCAGAGCTCGTGTAATATTTACTGCAGAGTGTGGGACGGTTTCTGAGAGTGTGGGATCGATTTTTCCCACACTGTCGATCCCGCACTCCCAGCGGCTAGGAATGTGAGACTAAAAGAATACAGAATCTCAATAGCTGACCCTGAGGTGCATATCCACATTAAAAAAGCAAATAAGCGTCCTCAACATCTTTTTGTACACTGGATATTGACAATTGAAATTCACTGACTTTTTCAATGTATGCTATTAGTTCTGGCAATTTTAAAGATAAAAGAGACTTAAAGCCCCAATAGCTGCAAATTTTTAATAAACCAATCTCAAATATCCTTAGTTTTCCAAGAGTTTTCTTTGAATAAGACCCATTAGAGACTGAAAAAGTGTATAACGCCACCATGAGTGTCGTGAGTGGCATGTAAATTCAAAGGTTTTAACGTCATTTTAGATTTCCCGCAATTTTCAAAAACTTGTCATATGACAGAGAAAATAAAGATTACAACAACAAAATGTGAGCCACCTTGTGATGCATTAAGGTAAATGGCATCATACTTGTTTCTGTTATGATCACGATGTGTATGTGCTGGAAATACTGTTTTTTGTATTTTCCTGTGAGGGCGCCATTTTATGGGTGCGGCACCAGTTTATTGTTAAGCCTGTTAAAACGTGTAGGCATGGTCCAAATCAGCCAGCAGTCACTGTGATACTTTAATACACGTCCTTCAGTTAGCACATTTACACAAACCAACTTTGGTTTGAAAATAAAATCATGAAAAATAATGCAAAAAATTAGCAGCTATTGGGGCTTTAATTCTTTTCCTGCCAAGTCGGTGAAAATCCGCTTGAAATTCGGTGTAGCCAGAATCTAAGCACTGGTGACCGTTATTTTTATTTTACCAACCTGGTGGAAATCGGGCCCTTTTTGGGTACCCCCTTCCTGCCAAGTCGACGGCACTACGTTTGGCTATCCCCTGTGCGTTTAGGGGTCATCCGAGGAGAGGTTTTCTGACAAGGAACGCCTTTTCCCCTCAAAATGGGTTCGCAGGGAGTCGATAGACAGGGAAAGGTGCAGAAACCTGTCCGCCAGTCCCCCACACCCGAGGGGGGCTGGTTTTTTTTTTACCGCTTTTTAGCGGACTTGGCAGGATAGCATGGTGACGTTTTCTGGCGGAGTTGGACGTACTTGGCTGCCTGGCACTATAGAGATTGCTGCCGAACTTGACCAACTCGGCAATGCTAATCTAGAAGGCTACCTCTTGTAAACGACTTGGCAGATATGCCGATGGTGCGAGACGAAAGTCACTTATTCAGTTGTGCGTGACTGAAAATGAGAACGTATTTTTGACGGGACGGCTCGACTTGTTCCTCCGATGGAACGGATATGAACGACTCGGAAATACCATTACAAACTGGTGTCCGACGTACTAAGCTGGGCTTCAGCTCTGCAAGTTCAAGCCAGGCAACGTCCTTCACCGCCTTGGCCGTGCCATTCAATGGACGTAGCTTTGGATTTTTTATTTATTCCATCGTCCGAAGTATTGGCTCTGGTTTGCAGGCAAACGTATCCTCTTGCCGACGCATTGGTAACTATGTACGCTGTTTGCGTACAGAGAATTCGAAAGGGACATAAGGTCAATGCGTAGTCAGGCTACGGGGATACCGCCTGCATTTAGCAGGGACTGCTTTTGTTATGCAAACCAGCTAGCAGTACAATATGGCTGCCAGGCATGTGGACACGTTGATGGCTAGAACAATGGAAGCATATTGCGTTGCACCCGTGCATTGCAAAAGTGAACTGAAGACTTGGGTGTAGTGACTGGTTATCACTGGTTAGCTGCAGCCCAAGCCATGTCGGTACAAACCCGTACCTGACTGAGGACCACTCGATTAAGTCAGTAATGAACGGTAACACTCGTAAACCAACTCTCAACTGAGCTGGCTAAACTACGTGGAGCTGTGCTTCAATGGCTCAGCCATGTCGTTAATACAACGGCAAAAACGTAGTTTTTGTGCTACACTGCCAAGTCGTTGAAGGTACGTATTCAATTGACCCTACCCTGGGGAAACAGGACAGGTTTGCCGGTGCTGCTGCACCCCTAGCACGACCCTCAGGGTCTCTGACTAACAGACGAGTGAGGTG